>NC_080834.1:22170173-22471319 GCF_030435755.1 Ochotona princeps | reverse complement strand
TAGATGTATAATTTTTGTTGTTAAAATGTACTCCAAGTTGGTTTGCTGTGGAAGTTTTTGGATTACGGATGGTTTGGCCATCCAATATTATTTTGATTAATTAGCCTTTATAACAATTCTTTGTTCAGATGAGTTAAGTTTTAAACATTTTGCAACAGCTGTGAGCTTTAGTAAGCCTCATGTTTAGACAGATGGACCTACATATCCAGCAGCAAGCTTGCTTTTGTCGCAGGATTTTGGCTGCAGATCCATTCTTTTTTTTTTTATTCTCAGATAAGAGGTTTATGTCCACTACTGTATCCCTAGGGAAGGATTGGCATTTGTGCTTTCTGCCCCCCCTTTTTTGTATTCCTTACCCTGTATTTGACTGACTCCCAAGTTAAGTTTTAGAATTAGTGGAGAAATACTGATAGAGTTTTGGGAGTGGATTCCAGCTTTGGTTTGGAGGTACCACAGAATAATATTAGTTTGGTTTGCTTCCTGGATATTCCAAATGTCAGTGCAGCAAGAGCCTCCTGTAGAGTCCATGTCTTGTGCTGCCACAAAGGACTTCAGTATGGGTATCAGGTTGTAATACAATGGATTATTTTATAAAAAGGGAAAATTATTTAAATTTTTACTATGCTTATAAATGGTAATAATTATGAAAACCAAAACCTAAATACTACGAATGCCACATGCTGGTTTTAAAATTGCATAGCTAGCTCATTGATAAGCTATTATATATTTACATAGTAATAAAGTCTTGGTTTCATCAAATTTCAATGAAGTTTTAAAATAACTAAGTTTTAGAACAGAAAATTTTTGAGATCAAATTTATTTCAGGATGTTATAAAAATAAGTTTGAATTGAAATTTGCAGCTAAGTTCTATTTTCTTTTATTCTTGGTTTACATTGTGTTGTTTATTACTTGTGGTTGGTTTAAGATGTGGGCACAGTAAGGTCCAAGCTAATCAAAATTAATGGAAATGACTCTGTTACAAGGTTTACTATCTTTGCTTTACTGAAATGTGACTTTGGAAATATTACTTCTCTCAGTCCTGTTCTTTTGCTTTTCCCAAAATGTGAAAGTTGTACATTTGATGAATATCAGAAGAATAGCTTCCCGTGTGAGAATGTCATCTACCGTCATGTTTTCAACAAGGGACAAATGGCTCACTTGCACCTCTGTCTGACAAACAGCTTTACACACTGCAAAGATGACGTGACAGGTAGCCCTTTTTGACTTTCAAAAAATCATTAACAATGAATGTTGACAGATAATGAAGGCAATAGTTATCACAAACCATGAAATGCTCAACTATATTGCCAGGTCATATTAAAACCAGAAAACTTGGTACTCAGAAAAAAAAAATTGGTAGAAGCATGCAAGTTTCTATTATGCAGGCATTTTCGTGTTTGTAAGAATAATGAAACAAATTACAATTTCTTTACTGGTTATTATAAGTGAAGCTAGCATCGAGAAGACCTGTTAGTGACCAAGGTCTGCATTGCACCCTGGAGCCCTCTTTGGTGTTAAATTCTTCCCCCCGAATGAATGCTCAACTTAATGTTAAATTTGAAATGAAGTAAAGCCTAAAGAAACAAAATGTTTTGTTGTTTGTGTATTCGTTGGTACTGATGATTTCCTGGCAGTTGATAGGTAAGAACGACACCTACAGACATGTGTTTTCTGTTTCCAGGTTGTGAGGTCATCATTTAGAGAGAGCGCAGAGTACTTGCCAGAGCTCAGATTTTGTTCCCCCTCCATCTTTAAATGACCTTGAATGTGTCATTTCCATTGGACTTTCTTTTCCTCATCTGAAATATAGGAACTAGATAATTTTCAAATTTACTTTGAAATACTATATTTGATCTAAATTGTAAGGAAAAAAATCAATAAACACATCCTACTTGAATCTGAGAAGTTCCAAAGGGCGCTATTGAAAATCAGTTGTTAACGTGATGGATACCTTCTAACTGGTCAGCGGACGGTTGACAATCATGGTACACTTATGGTAATTGTGCTAGTCTTCTATTTCCGACTACAAACCCACTAAATCAAGCATACACACACGAGAACTCAGGACTTCCCAAGACCAAATCTGCTGCAGAGAGCAAATGCTGTTTGAGCAGGAACAGGGCTTCTCATTGCCTCTGGGGAGATGGTAAAAACGAATGTCCACTTAAATGTTACTTAAAAGACACATTTTAAAACTCTCATTTTTTCCCTAGCACTTTTTTCTTCACAGCAAAATTGAGCAGAAAGTGAGGAGTTATCATAAATCTTTTGCCCTCACAATACTCAGATTCCGCACTGTCGGGGTCTTGTTCCAGACTGATTCGGTTTTTGCCGCGTCCATGAGCCTGTATTGCAACATCGCCAAAGTTCCACAGGCTACTTGAAATCTTGCTGCCAACGCTGCATATTCTATAGGCTTTGTTCATCAGAGTGTCTGACATACATCCGCCATTTGCAGTGACTCGGGCCAGTCTGTGCTAAAGGTCTTCCCATGCTCCAGCTGTATATCCCCACACTGCCAGAGCCAGGCTGCCGATGGTGATGATGGTGATGATGGTGATGATGGTGATGACGATGAGGACGATGACGATGAAGATGATGACGTTTTTACCTGAAAGGCAGAATTCCAGAAACTGGAGGAAGGACAGACAGATACTTTCCATCTGCTCATTCCCCAAATCGCCTCAACAGTCGGAGCTGGGCAGGTCTGAGGCTGGGAGCTAGCAGCTTCTTCCAGATCGCTCATTTGGGTTCAGGGGACCAATTCCTTTTTGCTTTCCTTTCCTTTTTTTTTTTTTTTTTTTCTGGTGATCTTCATAGTTTTACCTCTTTCAGAATATGAAATAATTGGGTTCACACAAAATGTGGATTTTTCAAATAGTTTTGTTTTACTTATCGATCTACTCTTTCTCCCATGCCTTTTAAAGTCTTTTGTTAGTATCCATGATCTGTTTTATGGATGGGACACACTGTGCTATTTATCAGATTAATATGTTAGTGTTACTGTTTGCAAGACTTGACAGCTGTGGGAAGCAGATATGAACAGTCTATGTGAAATTCTGCTTGACACACTTTTTAAATTCATGTGGGTAAATACCAATGAGTACAACTGTAGGACCAAAAAGAATGTGCTACTTATGTGAGATGTTGCCAGTATTTGCCTATGCATCTGCAACAGTCTCCATCCCCTATTCCTCTACATCCTCCCCAGGTATTGTCAGTTTTTTATAGTTTTTCCATTTTAAGAACTGTGCAGTGATAACCCTTTTTTGTTTCAGTTTCAATTCAGTAGCAACATACAATGCTGGAGATACGGCGCTAATTTACACTCTGTGTATGTCCTTTATTCAGGTATCTTTTCAGGATTTTTGTTCGTTTTAAAATTGGATTTATTTTTGTTGCTGGATTTAAGAAAATTTGTGTGTTTTGGATACAGCTCCTTTATCAAGCACATCTTTTCCAAATGTTTTCTCCCAGTCTTCAGATTCCCTACTCACTGTCTGGAGATGTGTTGTTTGTTTGCGTATTAGTTTGTTTACTTCGTTTATGTTTTTTTAAGTGTAGAAGTTTTACATATTAAGATTTTATCAATTAAGAGTTTACAATCTTAAGTGGGATTTATCAATGATTTGATATTATATTCATAAATTCATTTATGTTTATCTGTGTTCCGTGTTTTGTATCTTGCATCTATTGTCTGCTTTTCTTTGAAATCCTTTTTGCATTGTGAATGTCCATTCTCTATGCCACCAGTTATTGAAAAGCTTATTAGTTCTTTATTGCTCTTGCCTTTTTGTCAATGATAGGTTGACTATTTTTGCATGGCCTGTTCTGGGTTCTCTGTTTTGTTGCTTTGATCCTTTGATTTTTGTCAGTGCTTGATTGTCTTGATTGTTGTAGACCGATACTTCTTCAGGAGCGTTCTGTCAGTCCTAGTACTTGTTTTGCTTCCTTTCCATTGCTTTGGCTCTTCTGGGTTATTTTCCTCCCAAAATAACTTCAGAATTAGTTTGTCAGTATCCACAAAATCAAGTGAGATTTTGTGTGGAATTTCATTGAATGTGCAGATTGAATTGAGAGTAGCTAACATTTTGACAATATTGGATCCACTTATCCATGAATATGGAATATCTATCCATTTGTTATTTTATGTTTTATTAGAACTTTGAAGTTTTGCTTATATAGTTGTATTATACCTACATATTTCATTTTAGGGGTGTTCTAATAAAATCTCATTTTAAATATCTAATCCACTTATTCAGTAATAAGTGAATGCATTTTAAATATATGTGTTTTAAAACATTAATTTATTTTTGCTTGATAATTTTGTATCATGCAGTCTTTCTACCTCATGTGTGAACCAAGACAGTTTTATTTCTTTTTGCTTTGTGTACATTCTGTGTAGGTTTCTGGTTTCATTGTTACCTAGCACTGCCAATAGTGATGTTTGAAAAGGAGTGATAGAATGACCTCCTTGTGGCAAGAATACTCACTCTGAAGTAGGATGTTGGCTGTGAAGTCTCTTTACGATATCAGATTAAGGATGTTACGTTCTGTTACTAGTTCTTATCATAAATTGGCATTTAACTTTTCCAAGCCATTTTTCTGCACATCTAGATATGATCACACACTTTTTCTTCATTAGCTAGTCTGTGTGGCAAATTAGAATAATTAATTTGTTGAACAAAGAGGCAAAGCTTATGACCAAACATGGTTTCCAGTGAATAGAATAAGTTATATTATACCTTTACTTTATTGTATTTTAAATGCAATTAAAAGTTTTTTAACCCTTTCAACAATAATAAATCTCAAGAATGAAATTTTTCAATCCTGTAAGTGCATTAGGTAGTGAGAGGTATCTCAGTGTAAGATACAACATATTTTTCTTCCCTAAATCATGTAATTTCCTGATTTCAGATGGAACTACTGAATTATTCTGGAAGTTTCATTGTGTTCAATAGCTTCTGTAATATTTTCCAATAAAAATATTTTTTTCTGAGATACAAGTTATTTCATTTTTCACAGCCTTTGAGGTATTTATGAAGTAACAGTAGTTGAAATTAAAAGTTCTAAGTTGTAGTGTTTAACTGCTAAGTTACACAGATATTTGCTTGCAGTAACTCCTTGTGCTGTAAAGCAGAATTTACATAATTGGAAACTCTTTTTGTCGAACTATGTTATGCAGGGATATTTATTTGGAAAAGAGTAGGGAACAATGATCTGGGTAACAATATACATATTATTATTTAAAAGGAAACCATGGCACAATTTTTTTAAATGTTCACTTTTCAGAAAATCTACACCAAATTTCGACCACCCTAAAAACATATTGTGATTGAGGGAGAATTGGTGGGGGAAATAGAAAAAGACCACTGTGAAAGGCCCATGTCCTATGTCAGATTCAACTGTTGGAGGGTCAGGCGTTGACACTGACAATTTTAGAGTACCTTTAGATGATCCAGTTGTGTGTCCAGACTGGAAACCAGTGGTCTAAACCAAGTGGTTCAAAGCAGACACAGAGGCGGGTGAGTAAGGTAATCCTGCTCATTTTATTGCCTTCCGGAGGCAGCTGTCACAGCTCCCCATTGTTTGTCCCCTAAGTACTGCCTGGTAGATTTTCCTTTGCCCTCTGACTTTCATTGTTACAGTAGAGGAAAGAGGTAACGTGTAAACTGGTCCCCTATGCTTCACTTTTATGAATTTTTTTTGTGGCATTTGAGTGACAAGAGCAAGTGGGGAGATGGGAATAAACCACAGAATGAAACTAAAATGTGATTAATTTCAGGATTTCCTTGCAAAACAAAGTTTTGCCTCCTTCAATTAGGCTACTTCATTAATATTTGGCTGTTTGAGTTAAATTATTCACAGTCAGGGTATTTTAGCCCTGAAATTTCAAAAAGGAATTGTGAAAAAATGACATTTAGTTTATAGTATTCATCTAGGACTCTTAGTTGATGAACAGTTTATTTATGTGTTTCTACTTATGCTTTATAAATGTGTGTTTTCAACAGCAGGACCTCCACATTCAGATTTGGACAATATGGTGGATCCCAGTGCTTACTGTCCTGACGCTGACCACATAGAGGAATGCAGTACTTCTGAAAGAAATGTTAAAGAGAAAGGTGTAGACGCAGAAAGCAATCAGAATTCTGATTATTACTGCATATCACTTGAGCATGAGGATTCTTTGGAAAGTCTAGATTCAGAAAAACCCTCCATTGATGAGAAAGTAACTCAGGGTGTCAAAGAATCTTTGGGATTTAGCAATCTGCCTAAGTGGCCAGACTTTGAAGATTCTAAAACTGCACACTCACTGCTGGTAAATGTTTATTTTATTTATCATGCTAAAAATTTTGTAAGGAACTTCATAAGAAAGTGTCACATAAACACAGAGCATCATTAGATGTTGCTTTAATGCAAAAAGTGCTTCTTTATCTGATCGTGACGTAATTTAAGAGTGACCGATGGAAAAAATTCAGTGACTTAAGGACAAATTCCAACATGGTGAATGTAATCTTGACAAATGAACTTCTGTGATGGATTATCATTCTATATAGCATGTTAAGAGTGTAGTTGCTTTGTCAAATAAATTTATTATGATGAATAAATAGTTTTTTATAACTTTTAATGTAGTCACTAGTAAAGGTGAAATAATTACATCTATGGAAACAGTCTCGTTTAATGAAGGTATAAGATAAAAAGAGTAATTCTTTCAACAATGTGGTGGAGATATATATATATATATATATATATATATATATAGAGAGAGAGAGAGAGAGAGAGAGAGAGAGACTAGTTGTTTTTTCTCAGGTGTTTATAAGTCATTTGAAATTAATTCACTCAGTGCCTACATGGAAGAGGGAGCAGAGAGGAAGGATTACTGCTTAGCTGTGCTAATTTGTTTAGAGAAATGTGTTCAGTACCTTCTCTGTCAGGTGCTTTACCTTCCAGAGGTGAAAATTTGGAACTGAGGCCACTAAAAACAACTGAATGCTGAAACTCTGTTCAGTCACTAAACAAAGAGTGTAAGAGAAACATTCAAAGGTGCAATAAGGTGAAAGGAAATTGATTTCCGTTGGAGATTTGGGCTTGTTCAGTTAATCGTCTGACGTAAACAATATACATTATGGGCTTGTTTACTGTAGGTTTGAATGCGATCACCCAAATAACACGTTTGAACACATATGTCTAACTTGGAATAGCCAAGGCAATAATGTAACATTATTGCTAATCTATACCTATTAAAATCCTGATGTATGTGGTGTAGGTGAATCCTAGCAAATCCTAGAAGAATATTAGCACAAGTTAACACACAACACGCCCCTACAACCAAAGACCTGCTTCTGTCCAGTGAGGAAGCAGCCCATCCTATCACAGATTTCAGTTTAGTAAGCAAATAAGAGATCCAAATTCCAATTTCTACAGGATTGGAATGCTGAATAGAGGGTACCCATTCTCTTGTACTGGACATTGAATGTGTGTGAACTTTGCTCTAGAGGAAGGCATCCTCTGGGTTAAATTGTACACTAAACAAGCCTGCTCTTTGTTCTTGAGAAAAACACAGTCTCTGACATTGCATGTTTAAAGAAAAGAAGGAATCAAACGTTTAGGACCGAGGTACTGCTTTATATATGAAGGTCAATCAAACATCCAAAATACTTGCATTGAAACTTTGATGAAATGGGTGGAATAAATAAAATGTTAAGTATAAAATAAGCAAATTACTTCGTATCCGGGAGGATGAATTTAAACAAATAGCTTGTATTTCAGCAATTATAAGGAAGATCAGAGCAAGCCAGAGAGGAGGCAGAAGACAAATTCACAGCCAGGGTAGGTTTATTAAAAAGGAAAAAATAAACCCGAGACTGCCTGCATGCTGCTCTGTACGTGGGCAATGCCTGTGGCTTAAAGCAAGAACCCAGTCATGGGCTGGGTTTTCTAATTTTTAAAAATATTTATTGTTGAAAGGCAGATTCTTACACGGGAGAGGAGGAGGGTCACACAGAGAGAAGTCCTCCATCTGCTGAGCAGATCCAAAGCCTGGCACCGAGAGCTCCTTCCTGACCTTGGGCCATCCTGTGCTTCCTCAGGCCATTTGGGAAGTGAACCAGCAGATGGAAATTCTCTCTCCACGTAACTCTTTCAAAATAAATGGATAATTTTAAAAAATGTTAGTTTTAAATTTAATCAAGTCTATCAAGGTGTTATAAAGAAGGACAAAGGCCATGGATTAAAGAAGTGAGAGGGAAGAGTGACTATGGAACAACCAGTTAATTGAAATAGGGTGGAGAAGCGCAAGAGGAGTGAAGGAAAGGCAAGTGTTGGGCCTCAGTTCCTCACGATCCTTCAGATGCAACTTGTGAGCAAAGCTCTTGATTATTTTAAGGGTGCTTGTTTGAAAATAGTTGTGGAAGACAGAGACTGATTCTTTCTCTAGAGGAAGGGCATGCTTGTTTACTGTTTACTAATGTTTTCTAGAGAAAGAACAGGAGAAAAGACAGACAAAGCCTGCCACTTGTGTAAAAGATTGGGTTCCCTTAACTCAGGAATCTTCCATACCACCACCCACTGTGTGTCCAGGTGTCCACTATCTCTCATGGCCTACGGAGGGAACTGGTTCTGGAAATTGGTACGGATGATGATGCTCTGGCTACTGTTGGTGGTGTTAATAATGAAATCCTCTATCTGAACGTATATGAATGGATCTTCTGACTGCATCTGTGGATGTGTAACAGCTGAGCGAGGGGGAAATCTCAGATACTTCATTTCTTCACAGCAAAGAGAACAGATAAAATTGGCAGACAGACAAATACAATTGAGTATCTGCAACTGATGTGAACAAATAAAATTATGCAGTTTTAAATAATTAGAAATGCATTCCAATTTGCCGTATGTTAAAAGACAAACCCCACCTACCTGTTTTTGCCAAATTAAGAACAAGAGGAAGGTTTGCAAAACATGGGGATAGTGGTGGGACAGAAGTTTAAGAGCAATGGTGAGCACAGATTAGGAGCTGGGGTGGCATAGCAGGCTAATCTTGCACTTTTGGAACTATGAAATTGAATATGAGAAAGGTTAATGTGTTTCTAAACTTATTGTATTTTCAAATTATGGAAGAGGTAGAAAAAGCTAAAAGGATCTTAAGAAACCAAATAAGTCAAGTCCTTGGATATAAGCACAAAGTTAGGCTAGATAAAAGAAGCAATTCAGTTAAAGAAAACTAGAGCTGGAATGGTAAGAGTGCCCAGGAGCATCCTGTGTCATGCTGAGGGAGAGCGGTCTCGGGTCCTGGACACAAGAGCATCCTCCCTCATGCTGAGGGGGAGCTGTCTCAGGTCCTGGACACAAGAGCATCCTCCCTCATGCTGAGGGGGAGCTGTCTCGGGTCCTGGACACAAGAGCATCCTCCCCCATGCTGAGGGGGTGCTGTCTCAGGTCCTGGACAAAGGCACATCCTCCCTCATGCTGAGGGGGAGCTATCTCGGGTCCTGGACACAAGAGCATCCTCCCTCATGGTGAGGGGGAGTGGTCTCAGGTCCTGGAGGAGCTACTGTAGTTTCTGTTCTGAGACATCTGAACAATTTCCCACCTCACTATGAATAACCTCCTTTCTAAACTAGACCAATAATAATTTGCTTCTGTTCCAGCATGTCCCGCAGAGTCCTACACAGGAAAGCTGATTCCCAGCGCACACGTGTTAAGACCTGTGAGGCTGTAAAGGAGCTGTTTAGCTTGAGACAGTGGCCATCGCCAGCGGGAGGGCCTTGTTAGAGAACTTGGTGTAGTACTCCCTTTCTGTCTTCTACTTTCCATCGTGGAAGACTGTCAACCCACACCAGAGCTGGATAACTTACTGCCAACTTCCAGAATCATAAGAAATAAACTTCTTTTCTTTTTTTTTTCTTTTTTTTAAAGATTTATTTTATTTTTATTACAAAGTCAGATATATTGAGAGGAGGAGAGATAGAGAGGAAGTGGAGCCGCCGGGATTAGAACCAGGGGCCATATGGGATCAAGGCGGGGACCTTAGCCACTAGGCCACGCCGCCAAGCCCATAAACTTCTTTTCTTTATAAATTACACAGAGTAAAATGTCCTGTTACAGCAACAAAAAAATGGACAAGAATTTAAACTAGCCTACGTGTGTCTTGCTGCTAACTCCTTTTTCTTCATGATAAAAAGCCTGTAAATGTTGTATATGAATTTTAAACAACTGTTAAAGAATCTATAGTATCTAATTATTCAGTATCTCAGAGAATAGGATGAAGAGAAAATGCCTGAATTACAATTTCACTGAGCCAGAATGTCCTGAGTGGTGGAACTATGAGAAGACTACTTAAGGAAATGTTTTATGGTGGCCTGTGACACAGTGGGGAAAGCTACTGTTTGAGACAGTCATTTCACATGGGCACTGCTCCAACTGCTCTGCTTTGACTCCAGCTCCCTGAGAATGGGCTGGAAAACCAGTGGAAGATGACCCAAGCGCTCAGGTCCCTGTCACACATGTGGGAGACCTGGATGCAGCTCCCGGATGCCAGCTGCGGAGAGAGCCAGCTGATGGAAGGTCTCTTTATCTCTGTTTCTCTCCGTAACTCTGCTTCTCAAATATATGAATAAATCCTAAAGAAAAAAAAGCATTTACACCAATCTCACATATGTGTATATGTTATATAAATAACATATACATGTATGTATCCTTATATAAGACATTTATATATGCAAATATATGTAAATGTTTATATATTTGATGCAGAAGACACCCACATTTTATTTTGAAATTTCCTGTCCCAATACTTTCCTTTTGATCCCGTTTCTTGCTAGTGCATGAGGTAGCAGATGACAGCTCAGCTGTTGGGCCAGTCCACCCACATGGAAAACCCAGACGGTGTTCCTGCTTCTGGCTTTGGCATGGGCTAGCTCTCTGTGTGTGTGGGCATTTGGAATATGAACCAGAGGATGGCAGATGTGTCGGCTGGCCTATCTGTATCTCACCTTTCAGATACTATGAAATGTGTTTAAACATAATGATAGCAAACCAAATCCATTTTCAATCTTACCCAAGAAAGAAACTAAGACTATCTCAATAAGTGTGGGAAAAACATTGGACAAATGAAAAGCTTCTAGTAAAACAGTAAGCATGTTAAAGGACATTTGGCAAGCTGCAGAGTGATGTAATATGGTAATTGTTTTAGAGAAAAACAAAGCAGTAGTGAAAATAAATGAAGCAAAACCTTCCTGACTAACATGAATACATCTAAAAAGGTTCTTAAAACTTAAGTGTAAAAGTAGACTTTGAATATAAATGCCATATTTTTGCAGACATTTAAAACAGCTTCTTATGGCTCCATGAAGAAGCAGTAATTCTCAAAAACTTGTATTTTGAATACAGTATATCGGTATCAATACAATAGTGTAACTAAATCTAGTAAGCCCGAAAATTGCTTGGATTAGTTATCTGCAACAAATATTTTAAATTACCATTACTGAATTATATGCCCAAGTTATGTGCTATCTATACACCTACTCTTTAGTGTAAAAAGTGTGTGCCTTTGTTAACATTCACATTCCAAATGATTACATTATCAGTGTTTTGTAAAAGCTATCTTCTACAGGTCATGGGAAATCATGAAAATTATGTATAGATTTCATAAGGGTGTTGCATCAGAATAAGCTAATTCAATTTCCTCATGAACTTTTGGAAGCCCTCATGAATAACGAGTACTCAGGAATAATTATCAGCATTTTCAGAATCACTGTCACCAGATTAGAAGGTCAATCAGAATGTCTTAATAGAATTCTTACGGATGTGGAAAAGAATCTGCAGGTACTAATATTTTGATTTGGCACTCCCTTTGTCTGTGGTTTTAAAGTGTGTCTGCTATTCTGCTTTTGAGAACCCATGTCCGTTTGGATTCATTCCTTAACTCCTGTCTTTCATTCCAGCTTTTCTTTTCCGGTGAGCTCTTCATGCAGTGTCAGCCTTCTCTGCTTCTTTTTTCCAAGTCTGTGTGATGCCTCATGGAGAGTTTCCTTCCTCTCTCCCCAGTTCAGGCAGGAGGAGAAGTGAAGCAAGTGTTGCAGTTCAGGCAGGAGGAGAAGGGAAGCAAGTGTTGCAGTTCAGGCAGGAGGAGAAGGGAAGCAAGTGTTGCCCTCAGGTGCTTACGTTCTGGTCCCGTTTCCACGAGCACTTTCCAGTTAGGTGACTGACTCAGTGATCTGCATGCCACCTAATTTCCAGTTCTCTCAATTGATTTGAATCTGTCAGGATGGCTGCGACTTTCACAGCACTCCTAAATTTCAGAAGTGTACCTTTTTTTCCTTTTATAGAGTAATACCAGCCTTTCTAATTAGTGCAAAAGGGGTATTACTAAGTTAAGATGTTCATTAACAGGAAGGTGCACCTGTTTAGGACACATTCCTGCTGTATTCCATTTAGCACTACAGAACTGGTTAAAATAAAACATGCTGTGACAGAAGCTAGTTTAAGAAACAAGTTAAATGCCTGTGATGCATAAAGTCCTCACCAGCTGAAACCCTCCAAAAGACCGTCATGAAGAGGCTCCATGGATGTTCTGTTTTCCACTAGGTCACGGTAAACTCAGTCCTTCACATTAGTGCTTTTCTTCATGGTGGATATTCATTTGGAGGTCTTGCAGGAAGAATGTGTCATAGGACTCAGATTTCCAATTGGTTTAGTTTATGTTTTGTGTAGTTGAAGGGCAGAGTGACAGAGAAAGACATCTTCCATCGCTGAGTTTACTCCCGAATTGCACAGAACAGCCTGGGTTGGCCTGGCCTAAAATAGGATCTGTGAACTCCAACCATTGGATCTCCAACACGGCTAGAGCCAACAACTGTTGCCTTCCAGGGTATTCATCGACAGGGCTGGAGATACATGTGTGATTTCATCCCAAGCACTGCACTGTGGGATTCAGGCATCCTAAACCTCCTTGAATTCTCAGCAGTATAATGCCAAGTTTGGGGATTTCAAAGGAATCTTCAATAGACCAATGGCCCCTCACTTGCATATTATCATTTTTAATAAACAATATTTAAGACATCCCAGTGATTTTATCTGAGGGCAAAAATAGTGTATGTTTACAGAAAATTGTTTGCCACTTTCAGTAGGCTTTAAACTGAAGAGCCAGGATTCTCCTTGAACAGCTTCTTCACCAGCCTCCAACATGAGTGAAGCTGTTGGGTCATAGTTGGGGAGAATACAAAAGGCTCTGAAACCAATGGTGGCCTCCAGGGACCCACCAACAAGGAAGGTTTTCTAAAGCATCATTGTTAGAGTGAGCAAGGGAGATCCTGCTGGCTACCAGTGCAGGATGTTAGGTGGAGTTTTTATTGTAACAACTGGCAACAACTGGTATTGCATTTCTGTACTCCGGGAACTATCCCCTCCAACGCCAAGGCCAAAGTCAGGGTTTTTTAAGTTCCTATTGACATTTCACAACCAGGGATTTTTTTCTCAAATGGTCCTATCAGCAGAGCACATTCTTGTTGGCACGTGATACAAATCATCGAATCAATTTAGGAGGTGGCACTTACAAATTATCCAATCAACTCAAGTTCAAACCACCCTTTAAACCAATCAGCTAGCAAGCATATTTACAGAAGTAGATAGCTGTGGTTAGCTGTGCTTGCAACTCAGGAAATCAACGTGAAGTCACATCTGCCCAGTGCTGTCACCCAGCTGTTCCCCATCACACCATCAGAAGAATTAGAACTTCACAGTTTTTAGATTGGATCCTTTTAGAATACTTACGGGACTGGATCTACCTTCTCCCTAGCCCTTATGAGAAGACTTTTTTATCCTCCTTCTACCACAGTAGAATTCATTCCAACAATGGAACTTTTTTTTGTTTTGTTTTATTTTGTTTTGTTTTACAATTAATCTATTTTGCTGCAGTAACAGACTTGTGTTTCTGGAAGCTGGGTCAATTTTCAACAGTGGTGTGTGCTGGCATCTGAGTGTAGTTAGGCCACTTAGTTTCCACTTTGGATTTCAGGAATTGAGTGCTTCATGAAGGACAACTACTACTACCTGGTAGGGCAGTAATGGGAAGAGTATGGCTGCACTTGCTTGATTCTGAAACTGTCAACATGTACCTTGGTGAATTTGGATAAAATCAGAACAAGCTATAGCCACCATTTTCTCATATGTTAAGCCTGCCTTTTAAAACACAGATTTACAACTGCAGAATCCAAATATGAGCTTCATTAGAGCTAAAGGAATTCAGTGGTTGATTGTTATCTGGGAGAAGAAGGAAGCTACCTGGAAACAGTGCACCTGGACTTGTCTTTGAATGAAGGTCTCCACTGAGTAATCACTAGATTTTATATTTTCTCATGTGATTTATAAATTCATATAGACCTATACATGGTGCTTTGCATTGTTGAATTCATTGGATCTTACTGCATTGAGATATGAAGTATATTTATTAAGAATTGTTAACACGAGTAGCCACTTGGATTGTATTATAATCCTACCTACTGCTGTTACTTTGAAGTTCCTCAAGATTCTTCGGTATGTTTGTGGTGTATATGTGTGGGTTAATATCAGTTCTATTCTAGAATAAGAACATATATAAGAATTAGAGAATGAGGGTTTATATTAATGGTTAAGATGCTCATGTTCTATGTCACAATACCACTGTTGTGGTGAATGGAATGACTCAACATATCATTTCTGGATTTTCCCTTCACAAGATTTCCAGGTGGAGGCATGATAATGTGTATTCTAACATAAGTGATGGGTCTAAGACACTAAGGGAAGAAAATAGATAAAGAAGAGAAGGGAAAGCTAAATTGTATTTTTATGAACTTCTATCACCATTTGATTTAAGATAACTTTCAGTTAATTAACTTCCAGTTAATTGTGATTTATACAGTTCTGTGAATTCAGTATATACAAGTATATACTGAATATATATTCTATATATAGTATATATAGTTTTGTATATATACTGTATATATGTATGTATATATGTGTGTATATATATGCATGTGTATATATATATTTGTCCTCAGTATTAGAACCTAAATTTGAAGAAGGCAGCACTCATATGAGGTAGTTTATAGATAGTTGATGAAAGATTGTACTTTCTCGTTTTGATGTGGTAGAAAATAAACAATTTTGTTGAATATTTTGTTTCCTAGTGGTTACAAGATATAGCCCTCAGAAGTAAGCCTATAATTGAAAAATATCAAGGACTTGAGCGATTCTTTATTTTTGATACAAATGAAAAAGTCAACTCACCTTCTCATAGCTTAGCAGGCACCCGTTCCACACACAGGAATACATTTGCAGGTAATCAGAAATGATCTGTGGACCTAACACATTTCTAACTCATTTCTTGTTAAACAGGTTTGATCTTCTGAAATACTCGGGGATTTGGTTCAATAAAAGTAATAATTTCTTTCTTGCCCAGCCTAAATTATTCATCTTGTATATACTGACATATGTGAGCTATTAAAAACATTCATGGAAAAGGTGCATCATGAGCACGTTATGAATGCATTTCAAAATGTTTGTGTCCCAAATAAACCTACCCTTCAACTCCATTTTCCATAAACTTTTTTGAAATATTCTCTTGCATTCATATTTAAGGCTATTATTATAATGTGAAAAATTATTGTGATGAAACTGGGGAAAGCTTATTTATAAGTCTTGGAAGTGTGGCCCTTATTAAATTATAAAATGGTAGAAATAGTTCTGTCATGTTGTCATAGTAAGTATATAACTATACCTTAAAATCTAATCTCAAAATCTCAGCATTGGTGAAATTTCTGAGAAATCTGACATTTGTGCTTTTGAAAGCCAGAGAAGCAAACAGGAAGATGGAGAGAGCGAGAGAGCGAAAGAGAGAGAGATTTCATCTGCTGGTTCCCCGATTGCCCATAGAAGTCAGGGTTGTGCAGTTTCAACTTAGCAGCCAGACATAACACGGATCTCCCGGGCTGGTGGCCAATCACTTGAGCCATCCACGCCTGCTGCCCGTGTAATCTGAAGTTGGGTTCAAACTGGGCTGTGTGATATAGAATGTGAATATGTCAAACTGCATCTTCACTGCTATGACAGACCTCGTTATCCTTAACCATTCCTGAAAGGTGTAGTATAATAATGTTAAAACCATTGTGTATTGTGTATCCACCACTACCATTCTTCTCTGAAACTCCTCATCTTCAACAATAAAATTCTATTTTCAGAAAAGAGTAATTCACCATTTCCCTTCCTCCAACCCCACATTTTGTTTGTATGATTTTGATTACCTCATAAAAACAGAATCATATTGTATTTGGGTTCATGTGTGTTTGTATGTGTGTAACTAGTTTAGTTCACTTTCTGTAATGCCTCCAAGTCTCATTAATGTTGCATCTGTGTTAGAATATCTTTCTGTAAAACACACACACACACACACACTCTAAAGCATTTGCAAAAGTGAGCATAGATGTTCTGAAGTCTTGTCTGCCTCGCTTCTCTTTTGTGTAGCCATCAGTTACTCTTAGGAACACAGTTTGAAATTTCATTGCTCAAATGGAAATAGGATTTGTTTGGTTTTAGAATTTCTTTTCCAGGGCCAGTGTAGTGGCATAGCCTGCACATCCTCCACCTGCTATCACTGGTGTCCCATATGGACGTCAGTTCGTGTCCCCAGTGCTCCATTTCTATTCCAGCTCATGTTATGGCCTGGGAGAGCAGTGGATGATGGCTCAAGCTCTTGGGCCCCAGCAAACTCATGGGAAATCTCAGAGAAACTCCTGGCTCTGAGCCTCAGATCAGCTCATCTCTGAATGTTACAAACATTTGGGGAGTGAACCGGTTGTTGGGAGATTTCTCTCTGTATTTGATTTTCTCCCTGTAAAATCTGCCTTTCCAAGAAAAATATATCTTTTAGAAATACAAAATCCTTTCTTTATTAATATTGAATAGAGGCTGAGTCTAGAAGATTTATTTTTGCTCTCCATGAAAATACTGAGGCTTAACAATAACAAAAGTTCTGTCCTTTTAAAGACAAATTAGCATTCTGTGTTTTATGTTTTCTGCATTTGCTTACTGTGATTCCTTTTAACTCTTATAAACAATGTTGTCGACCCGGGGAGCACAGACATCTCTTGCAGACACTGCTTTCAGTTCTTTTCAGTGAATACCTTGAAGGGGAGATCCTAAATACCATTATGTATCTCTCTCTCTCTGTCTCTCTCTCTCTCTCAGGAATAATGGTGACCCTCTTTTCTATAGCAGCTAGACCATATTAGATTCCCATCCAAGGTGCATAGGCGTGGCGGTTACCTCACATCCTTGATGAGAATTATTACCTTTTTTGATAGTAGTCAGCCTCTTGGATCTAAGTTGGTGAGTCATTGAATGGTTTTGGTGATTTGGGGAATTTTTTCCTGTCCTTGTTAGTCTTTGATATGTCCTCTTTGGAGAACTGTCTTCTCATGCCTTATGCTAATTTCATTTAATTTTTTATTTAAAATGTTTTTGATATCAATTCTTTATAGTGTGCATGATATTCATATATTTGCTTTCCTTGTGTAGACTGCCCAAACAATGTATTGGTTCTTCCTTACTTAAAGGCAGAACAATATCAGCAGACACAGAGACAGACACATCCTCCATCTGTCGGGTCACTCCCAAATGTTCACAATGGACAGGACCAAGTCAGGTCATCCAGGCTGCCCACACGGCTGGCAGAGACTCGAACATCTGAGAGCCATCACTTGCTGATTCCCAGAGGCACTGACGGGAATCTGGACCAAAAGCAGACTTGGGCCTGGACACCAGACACTCCAAGATGCAAATGTCCCAAGTAACATTTTACCAGGTTTGCTAAAAAGGCCCACACCTAAAACACTGCATGTTTTTCTCTGTTAATAGTGCTGTTGTCTTTTAAAAAATGGTTTATTTATTGTTTTAGAAAGGCATATTTACTGAAAAATAGACAGATTGAAGGATCTTTGACCCACTGGTTCACTCATCAAATGCTTAAAACACCAACAGATGAGCTGAAATGAGGCTTATTGCCAGAAATCCCTTCCAGGTCTCCCACCTGGTTGCAGGGTTCCAAGGCTTTGGGCCATTCTCTACTGCTTTCTCAGGCCACAAGTAGGGGCATGGAGAGGAAGTGGAACAGCCGCGACATGAACCAGCACCCATATGGGATGTTGGCACTTGCAAGTGGAGGTTAGAGTTGGTATCATGCAAACAAAAGCCCAACAAAAACGGGAAGATCATTTCATCTATTTTAGCCTCTGATGCAGACAAAAAAAGATCAATTTATCTGTTTTTGCTTTATTTTGTTATCTGTGCCTTTTGCATTTCCAAATTGCATTGTATTGTCTTCTGGGAATCTTATACATTTAAGTTTTACACTTCAGTTTTTGAGCTAAGTTTAGTTAATTTCTCTATGTGAGGTTAGGTAAAGGTTCAGATTCATTGTTTTGCATATGCATTGAGTTGTCTAACAGTGTGTCTTTGAAAGAACTATTGTATCCCTCCTGAGTAGATCTAGGCAGCTTATAAAAATTATTTGATTATCATATCGGGAAGCAGAGACATTCCAGTATGTATCCACTCCAGAATAAAAAGGATGACTCCCAATGAAATTGTTGAATGTACCTTGACAATAGGATACTAGACAATTCACTATTGTCCATGCCTACAATGTCATGATACACTAAATAGCAGGACTTTGGACTTGTGTCTGTTGTTGAAGGATTATTCTATTGTAGTAATTTTAGGAAAATCTCTGTAGGGGAGAATAAAGGTGTGGAGGGGAAATCCTTGTGCCAATGGAACATTGTCATAAAAAAAAATACAAGGAACAAGATTATCTAAGGGTGCTGTCCTAGTCAGAAATATTTTAAACCAGAAAAATGCTCTTTTCCAAGTGCAAATGACTTCTTCATTAAGTTATGTTGTTTCTGTGAGAATCTCAACATGATAAATGAAATATTTTTTGCTATGCAAACATAAGTTATGTGTTTAAGTAAATCATACATTTATGTATTATGGAAACACAAAATGGTTGCTGTATGGGCCAATAAACCTGTTTTTTAAAATAATTTTAATTATTACAATTGGAATTTCTTTCTCAATTTCTTGTTCATGTTCTTTTTAATCGTTGGTATGCAGAAATATGAGTTTTGCTTACTGAGTTTAGTTTTTTAGTTTTTCATTTTAGATTATTTTGCTTGGAAGCTTTAAGGACAAAATAAGGGTGAGTCAGAGAGAGAAAGAGTAAGAGAGAGAGAGAGAGGGAGAGAGAGAGAGGGAGAGAGAGAGAGAGAGAGAGAGAGAGTCTTCCATGTGCTGGTTGACTCCCTAGTTGGCTGTAACAGTCAGAGGTGGACTGATCAGGAGCCAGGAACCTCTTCCAGGTCTCCCACACAGGTGCAGGGTCCCAAGGCTTTGGGCCGTCCTCGACTGCTTTCCCAGGCCACAAGCAGGGAGCTGGATGGGAAGTAGGAGATAAACTTGTGCCTATATGGGATGCCAGCACTGCTTTAGAGGAGTAGCTTGCTAAACTACCATGCCAGCCTCATGTTTAGGGTTTTTTTGTTTTGATAAACAGAGATCATATTATTTGCTAATGAAGATATTTTATTTATTCTATATTCTGCATCATTGATTGTTATTTATTTTTCTTGTCTGAATACTTGACCTTTCAGTATTGTGTTCTATAAAAGTGGTGAAAACATGCTTCTTTGCCTTGTTCTAGATCTAAGAGGAGAAGCTTTTGCTTTTTCACTATCAGGTGTAGTGTTCTCTGTGGGTTTCTATAGAGACTTTATTGAGTGGAAGTAGTTTCCTTCTATTCTTAATTTGTTGAATGTTCTTTTTCTTTTAAGAGTATTTGATTTTGTCAAATGTCTTCTCTGTATCACCCGAGACATTTCTATATTGTTTTCCTATATTATATTAATTATACTGATGGATTTTCTTATGTTGAATTACTGTTGCATTTTTGCAATATGTTATGCTTGGTCATGGTGCATAACACTCTTAACACGCTGTTGAATTTCATTTGCTTAGATCTTGTTAAAAACTTTTACTTCACTGCTCATTAAGCATACTAATTAATTGGTCCTTTATGCGTACTGTTTTGTTCAGTTTTGGTATTGGAACAGTTTTGTTTTTCAAAATTTAGAAAAGTTTGAGAAGGACTGATGTGGATTCTTTCACTAATATTTTATAGAATTTACTAGTGAATCCTAAAATATGTGCATATCTGTCTTTGTGATTTTTGATTCTTGATTCAAGCGGCTTGATAGTTACACCTCTCAAAAGTCTTCTGAAAGTTTCTAGAGAATGTGTGCTCCACCAAATGACATGAGTTTCCAAAACTTTTGACCAAAATAAGTTTACTTTTTCCTTGCATTTATCCACGGGCTTTTCAAAGGGCATTGGTATGCTCAGGTTTTGATTCCTTCCTGACTTGGTTGCTCCTTTTTAAATTTAAGTCATTGTGTTATTTATGTTCTTCGATAACCTATTCTTTCTCAATCGTTTGTTCACGTGCGATTATTCTTGCATGATCCAGGGGGGTGAGGTGGAGTTGCAGGTGGCATAGTTGTTAAAGCATCACATCCCATGTTAGCGTCCTGAGTCTGGGTCTCAGCTCCACTTGCTATTTCATGCTGTTCCCCATGGGAGATGGCCACTGATGTTCACAGTTAGGTATTAGCGTCCATGTAGAACAGCAGGACTGATTTCTGGCTCCTGGATCGCATCTGGCTCTACTGTAGCATTTGGAGAATGAATAATTGGTGAAAGATCTGTCTCTCTCCATCTGTATCTCCAAATCTTTGAAACACAAAATACAAAACGATTCTATCTTATGCTGCATTGCTACGTATTGTCTGAATTATTTCTTCCTGTTGAATTATATGTTACAAGTGTATTATTTTTATAATTGATAGTTTAGTTTTTCATTTTTAGCAATCTTAATTTATTCGCTTTTAGTTTATTTTTATGAAATGTACTGTTTCATAATGTATGTGCATATATATAGTATTGTTTAGGATAATGTTCATTAATACAATGAACATATCAGGCCCACAATCAGGCCTCTTTTACTGCATGTTATATTATTTCACTGTCTTTTTTTTTAATTGCCAGGGGACAGAGAGTGGATCCCAAGCCACAGCTTAAGCACACATGCTGATCATGCAGTTGCCTTGGGTGTTTTTCGGACCGTCCAGAAGTTATCAATTGGAAGACCACAAAACACAGGTAAGACTGGCTTCAAGGTAGCAGTGCCACATGGGTGGCTCAGATTGTTTATATTTTAGACCTTAATAGCTTAATTAAACATCTGAAAATTTCTTTTTAATGGTACATTTTCAGACTTAATCATTTAAACTAAGTATGTTGGAAATTTTTTCCCAAAACAAAAATTTTGGAACTACAAATAATCTCATTATCCTAGGAATATTTGAATTATTTCTCCAGGGAATTCTATGTGTAAAATGCCGTTCAGGATAAGTGTATTTTAAACAATCCTTATGAAGTGTAAACTTGTGTTTTACCCTCATTGTCTATATCACATTTTCCACACTTTTCCATTTGGTTCAGAGCATTATCAATCATATCCATCTGTAAATGATTAAGTTAGGTGAAGTTTGCTGCTTGTAGCTGAGTTGTGATGGCTGCATTCCAACCCTGATGCTGTGTGCGGTTGCTCTGGGATCTTGGTTTCCTTTCATTAGTTCCATTCAATGACTATTGCAGAATAACTCTTTTGATATGGTGAAAGTACAATATCATACTTGTTGAATGGGTGTGTTCAGGACAAATACTAGCATTGAGATAACTAATATTAAGTCACTGCCATTAAAAATATGTTCTTTGTGCTAGATTTCTTATGAAGTAACAGTTGTTAGTTAATAAATCATGGCATGTGTTAAGTTTGTTCTCATTGTACTAGGCCCAAGGAATAAAGTAATGCCTGCATCATGATCTCGGGTCCTGGGAGCTCAATGTTTTAGGAGGAATCTTGATGAAATATATTATTTAGCTTTGCTTAGAGGCTCTCTTCAAACGAGAAATTTAGCAATGCATGATTGTTCATATGTATTTGTCTCTGTTGGTTTAGGTTCTGTCGAAAACTCCTTGGTAAGCTTACATTCTGTTCTACACGTATTTGTTTGAAATCTGCATGAGACATTTTTAAAAAGCCTGTTAATGCACAAACCATTTATGGCTTTTTCCCTGTACCATCCTTAGGTACCTGTTTTAATATCAAAGTCTACAACAGCTTTAAAATTCTCATTGTTTCATTCTAGGGTAATCGGAGGGAAATTTTAACTTGTTGTATACTGAAGAAATCAAGTTCAGATGTGTGCAATGAGCTATCCATTACTAAGATAATGTCTTTTTGCATGAGTTGCCGAACACTTTTAAATAGCAATTCGGGCATATCAATTAAAATCAATAATATTTTGCAGACAGATTCGCTGGGACATGCTTTCGACCCTGGGATTGAGACGATCTCTTCCCACACCCGAGTGCTTGGCTTTGATATCAGCTCGGGGGTCTGACTTGGGCTTCCTGGATGTGCAGGTGCCAAGAAGCCATAGACAGTGGCCCAGATGCCAGGGTCATGGCCGTCCTCCTGGGGTTACCTCCGCTGCATTCCAGACTCTCAGCTTCAGCATGGCATTTGGCTAGTGATCCATCAGATAAACGCTCCCTCTGTGAGACAGGCTCACACTTGCCTGTGTCTCTCGAATAAAAATGTTAACACAACAAACATTTGTTATATCATCCACCTTAGTCCAGGGACTATGTGATGAAATAAAACTTTCTCTTACACTCTGGTATACAGGTTCTCAGAGATTCATATGACTCACCTGGGAAAACTGGCAATGTATTTTCTGAATCTTGTCTTTCGGAGGTTCTTTTCATTAAGGCTAGGGAAAGACTTAGGAGTTTGCATTCATTTTATTAACAACTTTGTGTTGTGCTTGTCTAGTCTAGAAATAATATTTATTTTGTAAAAATCATATTTTGGAAAAAACAATGCATGTATTTAAGCATGTAAGCTATACCATTTATAAATTTTATAATGTACTTTTGGAGGTTGATAATAAATTAGCAATTATACGCACTATCAGTTATAACAGTGGAGGTTGGTTCATATATAATTTTGTTAAGAACAGAAATAATGACTTTGCCATTGAAAATACAGATATACCAAAGATCTGAGAAACCATGTGAATTTCAGTTGAAACTTTAAAAAATAATAACTTCTCAAGGGAACTGTTAGACAAATAAAAGATCCTTAAAATAAAATTTTGCTGACTGTAGCTGTAGACGTTTTGAACTGATACCATGATATTAATAAATTTCCATTTTATAATATATTCAAACTTATAAGGAAAAAAGAAACATGGCAGCGAGGGCATATTTGTGTGTTTATCATCAAGTTCATTGAATCTCTCTCTACTGCTCCAACAACTTTGCCCCTGTGACCTCACCTTCGAGTGTCAGTCAATGGCAGTGCTATCAAAACAATGGCTAATCCCATGGCAATCATCTCGGCATCATCACTCGCATCTCATTCATGCCAAGTTCTGAAGAATTCTGCTCCAAATTGGAGCCCAAACCAAAGCACTTTCATTTTTCCTATTCTAGATGAATCCAGGCATCCCTGTTTCGTAGGTCCTGTTTCCTGCACCACATTCAGACGCCTGTAGTTAATTTCTGTCCAATTGTATTACCAATATTTATATTCGTAAGATTACTCATGCTGAAATGAATAAGAAGTGACTGATACTTTAAATAATTTGATGTCATTTCTGCAGTATAAAGCATCCCAAAGCGTTGCACATGTACTGGAAGTGTAGGGCATTAACTGAGTTGGCTTCCTGTGTCTCTCAGCGGCACCCTGGTCCATATAACTCCACTGGCTTTTGCTCTGTTCTCAAGGAGGCAAGGTTCTTGCCTCCTAGTTTCAGGATTTGCTTTTCTCTCAGCCAGTGTGCAGTGCAACCCACCTTCCCACCATCACAGTCTGATTTGAATGGTTGTGTTTTTCCCTGGTATTCAGTGCCAGTTCAGATGCTACCTTCTTAGAGAGGCCCTCTGAGATCATGTTATCTGTCCTACCCTCTATATATCTTTTTGGTCTTTCTCATAGAACCTATTGTAATCTGACTTGATAATGCTCATTTGTTTATTTTCTGCTCCCTACCACATGTTGTTGGAAAGAACAAGGGCCAGCTTGTCCTCTTCGCTGATGCGTCTTTAGTGAAACAACAGGGCCTGGCATGTTATAAATGCTCAATCCATACTTCTAAAGGTGTGAATTAGGTATGTGTGTGTGACTTTGGAGTTGAATTGGAGGATAAGGGAGAAGTTTCATTCATTAAGAAGTATTTATTATTAATATGAAATGGAGGAGAGCGAGTGAACCCATTGCCATTCGCTGGTCATTCCTCAGTGTCTGCAATGGTCGTTACTAAACCGAGGCTGAAGACCAGTCTTCCACCTGAGTGGCGGGAATCCCTGGCTGCCCAAGCCATTACTGCTGCCTCTCAAAACCTGCATGAACACAAAGCTGGAGTCAAAACGAAGCTAGAAGTGAAAGGCAGACACTCTGTGGGGAAGCGGATGTCCTGCTTGGCATTTCAGCTGCTAGGCTGATTGCCAACTTCTTATCCACTTCGGAATTCCCAGATTTTTATGTGATCCCTAATAATCTTATTTTATAGTCAAATCAGGTTAGCTATTAATTTACACATTTCAATGTTGGAGATTCTTATGTCATCTACTTCCCAGGTAAGCTGTGAAGTGCCCTCTCAGATCCCACGATGGCTTCTGATTCAGTGTGATGACACAATTAGGTTCTTAGCTGCACATTCCAGCATTCTTCCCACTAAACAATGAGGCTAAATAAAATGTCCATATGTGTTTTGAGAACCCTTGGAAAATAAATTTCTATTTTATAACATATTATTCCCAGCTTCTTTTGCTGTGGGGAGTGGGAAGTGGGAGAAGGCTGGAAGCTAATGGCAGTAATGATTTACATTCTTTATTAGGATTAAATTATTGGGTCTTTGAAGAAGAAATGTTACCATTTGTTATAAAAATTCTATTCAAAGACAAATTGTTTAAAATTGTTTCAACAAATTACAGCGTTAAATCTAGAATAGCAATAATTATCAGTATGTTGAATATTATTATTCAGTGAAGTGATTCATATTTTTATATCATTAAGAGCATTTTTTGTTCATTAATGTAAGCTAAAAGTACATTACATTTTATCTTCTCCATGTTTGTCACACTTTAATTAGTAATCATAGAGCAAATATTCTGTAGCTGACACCCAACAAAATGTATTATATTTAGAGTACAGCTGTGAGCAGTTTTAATAATTTCCTGAGATTACATTGCCAGTGATGGCACACTTTACTCCAAAAATAATTTCTTTTAATGATAATCTTCACATTTAGCTTTGTTAAAAAAATCATGGCATGAGCCTCTCAATTGTGGCCTGTTTTACTCGTACCATTTTTATTTTTTTTTTTGTTTTTTTTTTTTTACTCGTACCATTTTTAATATTGTGTCCAATCTCCACCTTGGGAAGAGAGCAGTGGTGATGACCCACGTGAACAAAACTAAGGATTAATTCAGTTTGCTCTATCTACTCCTCTGTTTCCATTCGTTTAAATTTCACTTTCAAAGTGTTTTCCAGTAAGAAGTTTTGTCTCTTTGTTATATGCTAAGCATAACTCTGACCCATCTTCTGGGCATTTTTTTTCCTTCAAGTGGGATGAATTAAGTTTAAATACTGTGGTGACTAGATGCTGCTATAAAAGTTGAGCAAGTGTTTGTGCTTTCCTTAATTTACTGAAAGATATCTACACCATTTACATTTTTCTTGCTTTACATTTTCTATGTTGGCAGTTGTCCCGGCCTTACTAATGACGCCTTCCTTTGCTTATGTTATTTAAATAAAATTGCTAAGTTTGTTTGCATTTTGTCGTGTCTGAGACCTCTAGTGATACAAATACGGAAGGATATTTCTTAAATGTCTAGAAATTTTGTCCACAGCGAGTTACCGTGGTACTCAAAGATGGGCTGATCCTGCTGTTCTTTCCACCAGTGCCTCATCATACAGCAATTTGTGGGGTTATATATGAAATAATGATTCTCTGCCTGGTGTAGACAGAAGGGGAAATCGGAGTCATCAACGTAACTCAGGGGTTTCGTGTATCTTTAACACCTAGATGTACTTTTTTCTTCAGAAATGTCTCTGACCACAAAAAGGGACATAAAGGTCAGAATTTCATTTTAGCAAGAATTATTCTAAAGATTGTTTCTGAAATGTTCATTGATATTGTTACCCCTTTGGACTCGGCTTTTTAATTGCCGAAATGATCACACATGCTCCTAGGTTCTTCTTAGGGTATTAGTTATATTTAGAATAGATTTCAAGCTTATGAGCCGTTGGATGTTGAATACGCTGTGACTACTTGCTGTCACTGTTTTGAATTTTACATTTTTCTGAGTCAATAGTGATACAGTGGTACGTGGTGTGTGTTTGGTTATATCATGATTGGGGCTATGATGACTATACCTGAAAGAGTCCACTATTTTACACTGACAAGTTGTGTTAAGGGAATGCAATGTTGCTAGACAAATTATTTCTGTTTAGTGTATTTATCCAATTAAGAGAGAATTGTTCAGGACATTTAAAAATTAACCATGGTGGAATTTTAAAACCTGAACTATGAAAATTCCTTTTATTTGAGAAATACCAAAATGTAGCTAAGTTGTGTTTCTATGAAACTTTGGAGTATTTTTTTCTCTCTTAGACAGAAAACCCACCTACCTCAAAACACCAACTGAGCCAACGTTTGAGATTCTGATAGAACACGCAATAGCCTGAGTTAGGTCTGTGCTCCTGAACTTGTACCCTAAAGAGCCGCACGAGTTCACCTATAGGTTACAGATTTGATCGTACATTCACACAGTCATTACATACTAACATGTTTGTTCTGTCTCCAATTTTTAAAACATAAGAATAACTTACATAGATATATCATTGATATTATGCCTTGCTGAATATTAATTTATCTTTTTCTGAATATAGAAAATTAAAGACTAATTACAAGGAGAATTCTTTATAACAAAGGTAGTGTGATTCGAGATAAACAAACTGGCCAGCTAGAGTAGATGATAATCAAAAGTTGATTTTCTCATAAACTCTGTTGGATGAACCTTACATATTCTATGTGTAGGGGGCTGGTATTTTGAATCATTACTCATACAGAATTTAAAGGAAAAAAAAAGTTGATTTAGAAAATTTCACTTCTTGTTTTAGCCCAGAAATCACAGAGACCTTCATCTGCAAATTTGCCACTTTCCAGTTCTGTTAAAAGAGGCTCCAGATGCCTTCCGGCGTCTCCCTTTCCATCAAGAACAGCTGCTCAGTCACAATCTACAACTGCGGCTCAAGTTTCAGAAACTGAAGATCTTGCTAATGCTGATCAGAATGAGCCTTTCTTGGATGACACTGCTGATCAACAAGCTATAGCAAGTTTGGAGAAAGAATTAAATGTGCTGAGGAATCCGGCAGGTAATGCTGTGGCTTCTTTTACCCTGAAGATGATCTGTCCTCTGCCTCTTTGTTCATAACCCATACAGTGAGAGCAAGAAAAACTGAAAAAAGTTATTTTTGCTTCTTTTTTAAATGAGAGATTTATTTATTTTTATTTGAAATGCAGAGTTACAGAGAAAGCTGGAGAGAGGGTCTCCATCAGCCGCTTCATTCCCCGAAGTGCTGCGATGAGCAGGACTGAGCTGATCCAAACCTAGAAGCCAGGGGCTTCTTCCAGGTCTCCCACTTGGGTGCAGGGTCCCAAGGACTTGTGACGCCCTCCACTGCTTTCCCAGGCCTCGCATAAGAGCAAAGCTGAGCTGGAAGTGGAGCTGGCAGGACACAAACTGCAGCCCATACGGAATGTTAGGGTCATGGGTCAGGATTAGCCAGATGCACCGTCACGATGGTCCCAGGTTTTTCTTTTTAAGTCATCAACTACTGATCTGTTTTCTTGGATATTCACTGATAATACTACAAAAATAAGTTTCGAAAATGGTGACATGCAGAATTGGTTTCTTTTCATCCACAAATTGTGCCAAAGAGACTTTGATCTGCACAGAAAAAAAATTCTCATTTCTCCTTGACCACTAACGGTTTAATCTTTTCATCAATTCTACTGTCCAACTCGCTTGTTACATCATTTAAATCCAGTCTTCTCACGTGTAGGTGTGTGCCCAGATTCCTAGGGGATTGTTGTTGAGAATACATTGATTCAGCAGGCCTGTGGTGCTGTTAGAATCTACTTCCATCACGTACGCAGGCAGCAGCAATTTCACCACTTACAAAAGCACAGTTTGAAGAGAAGGTACATTGCATCTTCTATTTTAAACCTCAGTAACTATAGCCTAGTAAACATGTGTGATCCTACAAAGTCTAGGTCAACAACAGATCATTAAGGGACATAGTTTTATGTCTTACGAAGTTACCCACACAAACCCTATTCTTTTTAATTTGTAAAATAAATGATTGGAGAAGTTATAAAGGCTATTACTCTTAACAATAAATAAATTGACCACTTATTCTAGCACTTAAAACTCTTGAATCCTACCTTGGAGTGACTGTATTGCCCAGGGCTCTGCCCTGGCGCCAGTTCCCAGTGCGGACTCTGAAAGGCAGTGATGACGGCTTACGCATGGATTCATGCTGCTCTCATAGATGACCTGGGATGTTTCAGTGGTTCACGCCACGTTCATGGATGACTAGAAATGTTTCTAGCCTGTACTAGCTACTGCGGACATTGGGAGGTGAACCAACCAGTGGAACCTGTCTCTCTCTGCCCTCCAGAATCCATAAAAATGAATCAAAGAAGCTTTACAGTATTTCAGTCTGTATCTTCCACAATGAAGAACAGTTTCTTATGTACCCAATGATTGGAATGGTGAGTGTTAACATTGACCTAATATTCTCTAACCACAAAGGCTTTTTGTTTTGGATACAGGACCTCATCCAGAAACCTTGACTATTTACTCATACTTCAGTGCATGACACTTTGAAATTTGTTGGCATAATTGAGATTTTTTTTAAATATTTACAGAAAGAACGAGGGGCAGAACGGTCTTCTATCCACTGGTTCACTCCCCAAATTGTCATAATAGCCAGACTGAGCAACCTGGAGCTAAGAGGCGGGAGCTTCCTCTAGGTCTCTGGTGTGCTTCATGCTCCCAAGGACTTAGACCATCCTCCAATGCTTTCCCAGGCTGGAAACAGCTAGATGGGAAGTAGAGCAGCTGGGACATGAGCCTGCACCCACAGATAGAGGATTAGCTAAGGAGCCACTGTGCTGGCCCTAGTTTACATTTCTTTACAGAATTTTTTTGCGGTCTGCTCTGTGTTTCCCAAGAGATTGTCTTTCTCTTCCTCTTCATCTCCATGTTATGGATTCATGGTTATGTGTTGGTTGTAGAGATCGTTGCTATGACGCTTTGTTACTTGCCTGTGACATCACCTGCTTTTATGATGCAATGAGCCTGGGTCCTGCTTGGAATCCCCTAAAGCTGTCAGAGGATCTGATAGTGCTTGGAGCTACTGTGTGGCATCTAGGCGCTCCTTGTTATCTGTGGGCTAAAAGACTGGGTAATGAGGATAGGAATAGGCCGTTGAAGGATCCAGCTGGCTTGTCTTTTTCTCCTGTATTCTACAGAGTGAGCAACTTCATTTGACCTGGTTTGAAGTATGCTCTGTCTCCATGGGGATACCTGCAGGCATGCAATTTCATTGCTTTTGCTAAAACTTTGTGATAGGTATGTGGAGGCTCTAAAGGAGGTTCAAGTGCTTTCCCCTGGCATTCCCTTCACCTGCTTTTCTCCAAACTAATGAAGCATTGGTGCAATCTGTAAGTTATTTTGTTTACTCTCATTGTCCTGCTCCTAATTGCGGTGTCTGTGCATTAGGTGGGCAGATGGGGTTGACAGAACCTGCATCAAGCCACACCTCAGTGTCTCTAGCCTGTGTGTTTGGTTGACCTTTGCCATGGCTTTTCATGGGACCGTAAGAACCTTCTTGTTTGATTCCTTTTCGAGTGTTATCATTTTGTTCTTATCTACTTTGCTAGGAGATTCAAGAGAGAACATTGTAATATATATTTACCTGTGTAAATCCCAGAGGCCGATCTCATATTTAAAGGCCATTTTTGTGATAAGGCATATCAGCTCTGACCTTGATCAGAAAGTTCAGTGTTGAGTTCTGGCTTCCATTCTGTCCTTTTGAATTCACGTTTAATCAGAAGAAAACAGACTTCTTCCATTTTCACAAGTGGAACTTTTGCATGTGAAGGCAAGGACAAGCTGAATGGCCTATGAATGAGTCCTTGGGGTTTTCTGAAGATCTGGCTTTTCTTTTCACCCCCTTTATGCAGGAAAGTTTCCTTTGTCTTAGGAAGATTAACTCTGGGTGAGTTCATGTCTTTCAGTGAGAGCTCACCTGGAGCTCCGAGTAAGGAAAAGCAGTGAGACGACAGGTGCTCTAGGGACATAAAGCTCCCGTCTGGAAATTCCTTGTTTGCACACAAGCCATGCGTTGCGTAGCATCAGTGGGCAGGAACATGCCACCTGCTTTTCACCTTTCCTCATGCAGACTGGAGAGATTCTTCCTAGATTTCTTGTGGCTCAGTCACACAACATGCCGCCTACGCAATTGTAGATGTGTTCACGTCCCCATGCAAGTTGATTTCTATGAGCAGAATTCTTCTGGTGTGTTTCTGTTAGTTCTAGGAGACATAACCTTCCTCCTCCTAAGCCCTTTGAAAAATAACTTACTCAAGCAGCTCAGAGAATAAAAGACAGACAAAATTTATATTGATCAAACTATTTTTCTTTTGGTTAGGATTGTTATGGATGGTACCAGAAAGCCATTTCAGAATTAGCTGGTTTGGGCAGAGGGACGTGTGGGGTGTGTGTAGGTACAGATACAGCTTCCTCATGAACCAGAAGAAAAGGGACAGAGAAGCAAGATGGCTTGAGAACCAGGCTTCAGGAGCAGTGTGTCAGACTTCCTGTTGATGTTAAAATGTTTTTTAAAGATTTTTTTAATTGTAAGCATGGATTTACACAGAGAGATACAGAGAAAGGTCTTCCACCCAATGGTTCACTCCTCAAGTGGTTCCAATGGCCAGAGCTGAGCCAATCCAAGCCAGGAGTCAAGAGCCAGGAGCCAGCAGCTTCTTCTGGGTCTCCACATGATTACAGGGTCTCAAGGCTCTGGGCCATCCTCTCCCAAAACCAAAGCAGGGAGCAGGAAGGGAAGAGGAACATTTGGGATATGAATCAGCATCCATATGGGATCCTGGTGCTTGCGAGGCAACGACCTCAGCTGCTAGGCTACTGTGCTTGGCCCTGGTATTCTAATGTTTTGTAAGTTGCCTTTAGGCTTCTTTCTGTATCACTGACTGAAGTGATATAAAGATGAGTGTAAACTTAGAGAAATAGAAGTCATAATTAAATTAAGTTAAATTTTGTGCATGACATATTTCAAAAGTACTTCTAAAAAGAAATGGAGAAATGGAATTAAAATTAAATTTTGTTTTGTTACTTTTTAAAAAAAGATTTATTTTTATTGCAAAGTCAGATATGCAGAGGAGGGAGACACAGAGAGGAAGATCTTCCGTTCACTGATTCACTCCCCAGTAGCTGTAATGGTAGCAGCTGCACTGATTCCAAACCAGGAGCCTGGAGACTCTTCCGGGTCTCTCACGAGGGTGCAGGTGCCCAAGGCTTTGGGCTGTCCTTGCCTGCTTTCCCAGGTCACAAGCAGACTGCTGAATGGGAAGTGGAGCTGCTGGAATTAGAACCAGTACTCATATGGGATCCCGGCACTTGTAAGACAAGGATGTTAGCTGCCAGGCTACTGTGCCAGACCCTTGGTACATTTTTTAAATACCTGCAAATATTTTTAAAATTTGTGTTAATATAAAGAAAACAGCTTTTACGTTTTTATAGGGACAGCTCTGGGATAATTACACTTTCCTTGTTTTCCATCTCCTTTCCTCTATTTCTATCCTTTGTTTTTATTTGTGGAAAGCATCATTTCATTGCACTCTAGAATCACAGGTTTAAGGCATCACTAAACACAATGGTCAACAAGGAAAATGTAGAAAGACCTTATTTCTACAGGTGTCCGGGCAAGAGCTAAACATATGTCATGTCACACAATGTTCCTTTTGTATCTATTTTTGCTTTCTAAGTTAACTACCACATTTCAGAGAAAACAGATGACAGTTACCTTTTTGAGACTGGCCTCACTAAACAGAGTAGTTTAGTCACATGTGTTTTGTTACAAAAGATAGGATTTCATTGTTTGTATAGCTTAGTGTAGTATTCCGCAGTGTCTATATACTATATTATCCTTAGCAAGTCTTCATTCGATGGACATCTGAGTTGACTGTACATTTTATCTATTGCAAATTGAGCTGCACTAAATGGGAGTGTACTGATACCTCTCTCCTATGTTGATTTAATTCCATATCATTTGGGTGAATTAATAGGAGTGCAGTGACTGGGTCATGTTGTAGATCTATTTGCTTTTCTCTAAGGGAATCCTCATATTGTCTTCCATAATTCTTGTATGTATTTTAAATGGCTTTAGTTTTACCAATGAGCTTCTGAACTCTGAATTCAAGCAACAGCATCTTACTCCCCCCAAAAACATCGTACACTTTGGGTATCTTTTTATTGCTGTGTTCCAAAGATACCTGAAAGGTGAGAGAATACCCATTTACTCTAGGAGTGGAAGGAGTTTTACAGTTCCCCAGCAACCAGGCAGTTTCCCAGGAATAGAGTAAATTTTCTAATGTAAACATCAATCCTCTTTTGCCTGGCCTGCCTTGCATTTTTCTAATCGGAGTTTTGTACAATGGCTATTTTGGTTTAAAACAGATACCTTGGGTTTTGTAAATAGTTTAATTGTTTTACTGCCTGATTTCTTTCCCTTACCTTAATTGAAGTGATGTTTCCTTTGCTCTGATTAATTTCACAAGGTAACCTAAAATATAATTTTAAGGATGGATAATTGGGGTTATTCTGTTCATCTTCTCTGAATATGTTCTATGCTATATTAATTAGCTGGAACTCAAATGTCTTAATAGATACTTAATGACTTAAAGACGAGACTTAAAAATGACTTAAGAGAGACCTTCAGTAGGAATTCCTTGGAGTTTAATGTTGCTACTGAAGTTTAGAACAATGCGAATTAAAAATGCTGAAGTGTTTGATTTCCCATGTGAGTATTCCCTTTCCTTAGCATGTATAAAGATCCTTGCATGCCTGACTTCTTTACCTTGTAGAAAACGAGATGAAAGAAAGCTGGACACTAAAGAGTTAGGTTCTGTAACAGTGGTTTCTAATGTTGGCAGGATAACAGAGCTCAGACCTATTTCCAGCCCCTGCAGTGATGGTTCTGTGGTTTTAGCAGGTGTCAGTTCTCTACGGGGCACCCCACCCCTACGTTCTTATCTCTAGGTAGTGAGGATAGGGTTAGCTAGGGTACTGCAAACACTTTGGCTTGAGAATATTTTCTTCTCTTCAAAATTAAATGTGCAGCCATCTCAAGTTTAAACATGAAGTGATAAGGCTGTCCTGAGTGTTTCAGGAACGGAAGAGCAGGAGCCTCATCCTAAACCCGTGGAATTCATCTGGGACACTGAGCTCAAGAATTTGTAGGATGGTTTCATGTTAGTATTTTGCAAACATGTCGAGGTCTGTCTTTTAAGAGTGCACATAAAATTCACATCAAATACGGGAATCACATCTTGCTCAGAAACTTCAACTTGCTTGGAGCAAAACAGAAAACATGAAGAAAAGGGGAAATGCTTTACTGAATTAGAATAAATATAGCTGCATTGATGTTGGTGACTTGTAACTTAGGGAGTGTTTACTTGGCTGTTTGATGAGGGGGGAGAAATGAATTACTGTCTAGCAATTCTGACAGTTTAAAAAGTTTCAACAGTATAATGCATGCATTTCATTAAGAATGATGGGAAGGTATTGTGGCCTTCATAATGTAGTAATATGTGCTTAATTCTTCTTATTTGAGTGGGTGGGATGGGTGTGTGAGAGAGAGAGAGAGAAGGACAGAAAGGAAGAAGAAAAGAAAGGAAGGAAGAAAAGAAAGGAAGGAAGGAAAGAAGAAAAAGAATCAAAAAATAGAGATCTGTCATCTGGTTCATTTCCCACACGCCCATGTGGCTGTAGGGCGGGCTGATGGAAGCCAGGAGCCCAAGCGTAATTCTGGTTTCCCATGTGGCTGGCAGCCATCACTGCGTCGCAAGGTCCGAGTCGGCAGGAAGCTGCAGTCAGTGTGCAGGGCCATGTTTAGAACGCAGGTTCACTGAGAAGTGCTGTGGCATTTTAGTTGCTATGCTGAAGATCCATCTTAGTAATAATTATTTTTGTACTTGAATTTTCTCATTAGTTTATATGTATAACACATTTGACTAAAGACTGCCTTTATTGAATTTGGGTTATTTGTCCATACTTAGCCTGAAAAATGCACAGGCCTTGTGAAAAGGAGGGATATTTAAGGATGTTCCTCTTTGAAAATCAAATAATTCTTTTTCTTTTTTAAACTTCAAACAAAGTAAGGACGCCACAAAAAGAGAGAAGCTCTGCAAAAGCTTACCTTTTGCTTGGACAATGTGAGGACAAAGTTATGTCAGGGAGACGCTGTGGGTTCTATGGAAGGTTCTGACATGCAGGCCAGTACAGGGGCTTCTTCAAAGAGGTCCACCTGAGTGACTTTCTCTGATGTTTCACGACACTTTCAGCAGTGTGATGTATACTTAAAGATGAGTGTGACTGTGGCAGCATGCTCTCCAATGCCCTCACCTGGAATCCCACATCTAACTTGCCCTGGACTCTCCCAATAGGCATACAGTAGAGAGCTGAGGAGTAATCTGAAGTCTGCCCTTCACTGGTTGTGGTTTGTTCTTGCACCAAATGCTCCGGATTTGTGTTTCAAACGTATGTGTTGACAATGCATGTAATTGAATGTTTCAGACCCCTCAGAAGAATGTTACAGCCTAGCCTCAGAAGGGTTGCCAGCTTCCGACATCCCTTCATTGACTCCAAGTCAGACTTCCCGGGGTTTCGTTACTCCCTCACCTGTCAGGGCGCCCTGTGGAGTTGAGCAACTAAGGTGAGTTAAGTCTGTGCCTTCTGCGTAAATATGGCACAGAGTAGATTTTGGTGATGCCCAACCAGTTATTTTTACCACATAAACAATTGTTGACCTTTCTGTGTGTTTTATGTTGCTCTTTTTTTGTGTGAATTTTTGGGCCATTTACTGACCTGTTAATGAGGATTTAGAAAGAGTTATGAAGTTGTTATTTCAGTATGAACAAATAGTTCTTTGCTGCCTAACGTGTATCATAAAAATGTCAAGGCATTTCATTTGAAATTTGATAATCCTTCAGTATTTCTCTCATGATGAAAGGCAGTCACCTAAAACTTCATTATTTTGCTTTAAAAAAAGCTTTTCCATTGTATATAATTTTGGAACATAATAGAATTTTTTCCTGAAATGCTCTAGATTATTAATGCTATTATTATTTGTATCATTTTATTATTTCCCCACATCAACTAGTATGTTGTTAAGTTTATGAAGAATGATTGTTATCCTATTGGAAGTTTCAGAAAAGTAGACTGCTATAAAATTATTATTGACATACTGCAATTCCTTGAAAAGATGAGGCTTTTTTTTCCAGAAAGTAGGGATAAATGCTAAATAGTAGCTCCTTGTATTGTAAATTCCTTTGACTGGTTGAAGTATAATATTGCAGAAACATGAAATCAAGTTTGTCACTGTCTTTCTGAAGGAGGAATTCATTTAAATCAGTCACAGTAACTGCCTTAACTATTATCATAGATCTGGGTTGGTTTGTGATCTGGTTTAACCTATGTTGGGCATTAAAAAATGATCCCAAGGATCATTTAAATTATTTAGTATTTTAAATTATTTAGTGGTGTATACAGGCTGGAAATCTAGATGAAGCAGGGTCCCAAAGTTGACATAATATAGACTATTCCAAACATTACTTCTGTAGGGCCAGGGCTTCTGCCAATCTATCCCATAATAAAACGTGACAATATAAAATAAAAAAAAAACTGGAGTCATTAATTTTGGCATTGGCATATCTTGACCGGGACCCACATAGTCTTAATTCATTGTACACAAGGAGGTGATTTATATGGCAGTTTATTCATTGGTGGGATCCTGTTAAACATGAGGAATGTTTTTAATGGTGACCCTGAAATGCCTTCTGAATCGTCTGTGAAGAGCGCAACATGAGCCCATAAAATCCATCCTCTCTGGTTCCACTGTGGCATTATTTCTTGGGAGAATGAAAAAAAAATCTTATTAAAATGAGACTTGCTATATTGGGTACATTGAACATTGTGGTTCCAGTGTGACACATGCCCTTCACATCTCCCTGCCTCCACCGACTTCCACATATGTAATATTGATCAGAAGACAAATGAAAAGTTGAAACCTGGTTATGTGTATAGTATATTGATTCTTGAATGTATTCCTAGCTCTTCTGGAAAATATACTGAAATTCCATCTACACTGGCACTTTCTGAGAGCAGTACGGATGAGGAAGAAGAGTTTCTTGATAAGCAACAAGTCATCGTACTACCATAGTTGAAGCATACTTCATGATGCTTTGTCCTTTCCCTTCTGTATCCAGAGTACAGCATACAACAGAAAAAAATGAAACTACTGATTACTCGTATGGGTGCTGGCTGTTTTGATTATTGATTTCTCAAGGCTTACAAACTAATAAATGTTAGTGAAAGTACAAGGTTAACAGATTTTTCTTCCAAACTACAAATTATAAGTCCAATACTAACGCAAATTATAGGTCGTATTAGTAAAATTTGATGAATTTTAAGAATAGTTATAATGATGTAGTCCGTAATTGAAATCTTTTTTCTGTTAGAATGTTTGGCATTTACAGAAGCTCTGGTAGTTTCAAAAGTAAACACAAGTAGGAAAATGACTCCAAATAAGATGTACTCGACAGTTGTCATCCTGTGTTGTAAAGCACAGAGAAGGTCTTGCACATCATATTCTGGTAAAGCAGTACACTGGTGAATCTTGTGTGTTATCTTAGCTGGTCTTTTGTAGTGATGGTGTTTATTTTCTGTCTTCCATCTGGTGGTTCACTCCCCAAAAGACCATAAGGCTGGAGCTTAGCTCCACTGAAGCCAGGAGCCAGGAGCTTTCTCCAGGTCTTCCACATGGATGCAGGGGCTAAAGGACTTGAGCCATTCTTCCAGTCCATAAGCAGGAAACTGGATCTGAAATGGGGTAGCAGAGACACAATCTGGTGCTCTGTGATGTTGGTGTTGACGTTGAGCCACTGAGATGACCCGGGCCTTGCAGATCTTCTGACTTCTTAGAGATCCACTATTGTGTGTGTCCATTTCTTGAGGTCTCCATCCTTATCATCTCCCATCTACTCAAGTGTGTGTGTTGCTCTTCAAAGTCTGCCATGGAGTCAGTTTGAAGGATGCTGACAGTGCAATGATACACTTTCTGAAATATTCACCTGTGTTGTCTAGTCATGGTTTCTCAGATGGCTGTTCAAAGGCTTATGTAATCACAAGATTCAAGGATTTCAGAAATGTAAAAAAGTAAAATAAAATATGGAGGAGTTAGCTTTGTGGTTACTTTGTGCCAGTTTAGGACAATTATTTCCCAGAAGCTTGTTGACTTATCAGAAAAAAAAAAATCGCTGAGCATTGGCTGTTTGGCCTAAATGGGACTATGCCTTGGATTCATGCTCTCATGTCCTCTGCTTCTGGGGGTGACCTCTACTAAAAGATTGGTAATTGCCTTGTATAAATTTGTGTTTGATACTTTTACCAGCTCATCGGTAAATTTTTTTAAAGATTTATTCATTTTTTATTACAGCCAGATATACACAGAGGAGGAGAGACAGAGAGGAGGATCTTCCGTCTGATGATTCACTCCCCAAGTGAGCCGCAACGGGCCGGTGCGCGCCGATCCGAAGCCGGGAACCAGGAACCTCTTCCGGGTCTCCCACGCGGGTGCAGAGTCCCAATGCATTGGGCCATCCTCGACTGCTTTCCCAGGCCACAAGCAGGGAGCTGGATGGGAAGTGGAGCTTCCCGGATTAGAACCGGCGCCCATATGGGATCCGGGGCTTTCAAGGCAAGGACTTTAGCCGCTAGGCCACGCCGCCGGGCCCCTCGTCGGTAAATTATACTGGAACTCACACATGTCATTCAGTACTGGATAGACAAAGACAATAAAGATATCAATATTGTTTCTATATAATTTAATATCAAAATGGCCTTTATTGAATTGATTAATGCAAGTGGACAATAAGCAATCAAGAAAGACAGTCATATTATCAGAATAAAATGTTGCAGTAGAAATAAATGTGTTTAAAAAGAGTGTGGCTCATTCACCATCTCTCTACTTTTAACACTTCTGCCACTGTCCTGTGCAAACACATTGAGTCCTCCCTGCATCTTCATCCTTTGTGTCAAAAATGCTTTTGGGAACTTTTTCTGAGGTTGATGCCTTTCTGAATTTTAGTATTTGTAATTGAAAATGGTAAGTTAGGCCTGGCACAATGGCTTGGTGGCTAAATCCTCACTCTACAAGCACCGAGATCCCTTTTGGGTACCAATTCGTGTCCAAGTTGTTCCACTTTCCACCCAGCTCCCTGCTCGTGGCCTGGGAAAGCAGTTGAGCACAGCCCAAAGCCTTGGAACCCTGCATCCATGTGGTAGAGCAGAAAGAAGTTCCTGGCCCCGGCTTTGAAGCCAAGCTCTGGCCATTGTGGCCACTTTAGAGAGTAAACCTGCGAATGGAAGATTTTTCTGTCTTTCCTTCTCTCCGTAAATCTGATCTGCTTTTCCAATAAAAAATAAATGTTTTAAACATAATGCTCTTTGGTTAACATAGGAAATGATACAATAGCATTTTTTTTAATGTATCTGCTCCATTGTCAGTTTTCTTGACTGCCTACTATCTTTGGCTTTAGGACATCATTTTTGTTTTGTCTTTGTTCTTTTGAGTATAATTCATGGAATTTGAGTGCTTTCCTCAAGGTTGAAAGGACATGTGCTGTTCTTGCTGGGACAGCACTGGTCCACTGCTATTCCTTTTGTATTCAAGCATATCTTTAGTCCTATGAACTAGCTCTGGAGATTGTAATGATGCCTTTAGCTTTTACAATATAGTACACTTGAAATGAATATTTCATCGTTGCATCAATGGCCAAAACTTCAGAAACATGTCATTAATTTTATCATTTGACTTCCAGTAGGACACCGAAACATGAGAATCCCTCTTGGCAGAGCAGAGCATAGACCCCTTTCTGCCTCTGTTTGCTTCCCGTAACCACACATTTATAAAAGTTCCTTAATTCCATTGCCGTCAGTCTAATGAGGAAATAAGAGCTCAATAAGATTAGAGCCTTTGCCCAAAGCAGCATCATTGTTTTCTCTCATTTGGAAGCTGGAGCTTAAAATTGCGGTTGAAAGCACACACCTAATTCTCTGGGTGGAACTCAGAATGCTACAGACGTTCCAGAAAAAGTCCAGCCCTTACTGATGCTAGAGTTAGTAAAGTGTGCCTCCAGGAAGTATGGGATAAACTACCTAATAGTTTTACATTAAGCGTGTTGGGAGTTGGTAGACAATACCCAGACTTAGATCTTGCTATTATGGCCACAGAAGATTCTGTACTTTTAAAGCTCTGTACAGAACATGGAAGAAGCAAATTGGTATTACATTTTGATAGTTCTAAAGTTTTTTTTTAAGATGTATTTACTTTTTATTGGAAAGGTAGATATACAGAGAGGAGGAGAGACAGAGAGGAAGATCTTCCGTCTGATGAGTCACTCCCCAAGTGGCCGCAACAGCCAAAGCTACATTGACCTGAAGCCAGGAGCTCTTCTGGGTGTCCCACGCAGGTGCAGGGTCTCAAGGCTTTGGGTTGTTCTCAACTGCTTTCCCAGGCCAGAGGCAGGGGACTGGATGGGAAGTGGGGCCACCAGGATTAGAACCGGCGTCCATATGGAATCCCGGCGCATGCAAGGCGAGGACTTTGACCACTACGCTGTCGCGCCGGGCCCAGTTTTAAAGTTTTTATCAATATCCACTGAAGTCATTCTTGCCTTGTGCACTCTGTCACACAACTAAGGGCACTGGCATCACACCTTCTCAAGTTCATTTTCTATGCTCTATACGTGATGTGCATAAAAAAACAAATATTTTTTGGACAAATGTATGTTATATAATGTTGTCATTGCTGCAATAGGGCACTCAGATGTTTTAAATAATGCCTTGACTCAGAAAAGAAAACAATTTTCTTACCCATTGATTGCATTTTCAGAGAATCTTGAACAGCTCTCATCTTTTCCTGTTTGTTTTTTTTTTTTCTTTTAAAGATTTATTTATTTTACTACAAAGTCAGATATACAGAGAGGAGGAGAGACAGAGAGGAAGATCTTCCGTCCGATGTTTCACTCCCCAAGTGAGCCGGTGCGCGCCAATCCGAAGCTGGGAACCAGGAACCTCCTCCGGGTCCCCCACATAGGTGCAGGGTCCCAATGCATTGGGCCGCCCTTGACTACTTTCCCAGGCCACAAGCAGGGAGCTGGATGGGAAGTGGAGCTGCCGGGATTAGAACCAGCGCCCATATGGGATCCCGGGACGTTCAAGGCGAGGACTTTAGCCACTAGGCCACGCCGCCGGGCCCCTCTTCCTGTTTTTGACACATGCTGTTTTTCATTTCTTAGCTCTCAAAATAGACCTTCTCAGAGAGGATTTCTCTAATTTCGCTACCATTAGGAGCTGCAGACTCATGGACCTTAGCCTTGTTGGCATGCTGACAACCTGCTGCATTGCAAAGCCTGCCTTGGGCAGCAGGGCCACAGCAAGCAGGATACTGAGGCTCGAACCTCCGCCCTTGTTCCTGTTCAGATAATTGGTTTCTCCCATTTCAATATAGATGATTAGTTCCAGGGAACCCCTCCCCTTTCCCTCCTCCCCTAGAGAAGAAGGTATGTATATGAGGAGTAAAATAAAGAGCTCGGGGCACTCTCTTTCACTGAGTACGAGTGTCCGTGTATTTCTTGGGCCAGCAGCCCAGCATTCCCAGGCCACCCTCAGGGTTTGAGCGTCGTGTTCTGCAGGTCAGGACATCGGACAAATTTGTTTCCCTTTTTTCATTTTTCCTTTATTCTTTCACATTGTGTCCTACTGTTTTTGCTTTGTATCAAGCACGATTGCTAACATACATGTGTGTTTTGAACGTAAGTCTGCCTATTAGACAATACATTTTGATAGAGCAAGATTTAGCTACATTTCTTTCATGATTAAACACAGGATGCACCTGATAGCCACTTTAACCCCTGACTTTCTCTCATGGGACACAGCAACAGAAGCACTTACAGTCAGATTGTCAGGGTACATGATTGACGAGTCAGAATACTACTTATTTGAACATATATTTTTCATTATACAGTGCAGAAGAAAGATACAGACTTAACTTGGCTCCAAACAGTGTTGTGGAAATCTAATGGAGTAAGAAATGACAGAGTACCTGGAGCTTGGGAGGTGCTGTGCCATGTTTACTATTTTCACATTTTTTGAGTTATGAGGCAATCATTGAATATAAAGATGAAATAAAAAATGAATGAAAGAGTTGGATGTAGGAGAAAGTGAGGAAATATGATCCACAAAACCTCTTAATTCCAAATGTAAAGAATGCTTTCACTGATTTAGAGTTTGATGTGTAATGTTGTTGTTTATCTTAACAGCTATGTGTCCAAATTTATTAAGGATCGTTCTGAGATTTTTCCATATGTGTTAGCTTCCACCATGTGTATACTTATGGTTTTAAATACTAAAATTGTGCCAGTGCTTATAAGCACCCTGTACAGCAGGCTGATATAGAGGAAAATTTAAAAAAATACGATTTATCTCTCCCTAAACCTGTTTGATAGGATATTTTGTCTCATAATAATTTTCATCCCTGGTTATTTATTACTAGGTAAATTTGCATAAAAACAATGTTTATTTCCTCAGGGTTCTTCTGAGTCTGTAGTTTATCCCCCTCCTTGAAGCTATAATTCTTTGTTAGTGACACCATGATTGTTTGCTGGGTAAATGATTATGATGTTGCAAACAAGATTATGACTTTAGCTGGGGAATCTCCAGCAGGGATAGATTAGCTATAGGAAATAAAGATTCTGCTTGCTCAGTGCCAATATGTCCCATCTTTAAGGAAAGAGATCATTTCTTAACATTTCCTCTAAGGTGGCTCTCTCTCTCTCTCTCTCTCTCTCCTTTGATTTATTTATTTTTATTGGAAAGGCATTTTTATGGAGAGAAACAGAGATGAGAGAAAGATCTTCCATCTGTTGGTTCACTCCCCAACTGGCCGTTATGGCCGGAGTTGAGCTGATTCAAAGCCAGGAGCCAGGAGCTTCTTCCAGGTCTCACATTTGGGTGCAGGGTCCTAAGGCCTTGGGCCTTCCTCTGCTGCCTTCCCAGTCTATACTTAGGGAGGTGATCACAAGTGCAGCAGCTAGGACATGAACCAGCACTCATATGGGATTCAGACCCAGGTGGAGGACTAGCCTGCAAAGCTACCATACCAACCCAATTGTCCGTTATAATGTTTGAATAACTTGAGTGTTTATTGACTTTTCTTATTTATTTGAAAGGTATAATTGCAGAAACAGAGTGGGAGAAAGATATCTTCCATCCATTGATTCAATCCCCAAATGACTACAATAGCTGAGGCTGGACTGCGGCCAGTCTTAACCTGGAGGTTTTTCCACATGTCCCACATGAGTTCAAAAGTCCAACTCATCCTCCACTGCCTTTCAAGGCTATAAGCTGGGGGTTGGATGGGAAGAGGAGTAGCCAGGATATGAACCAGTGCCCACATGGGATACTGGCACTTGCTATTGGAGGAATAGCCAATGAGCCATTGTAACAGCCTCTGACATTTTCTTTAAAGCCGTCTTCCTAGAGGAAGTCTCATGAGGCAATTCTGGATAGAATTGTCACACCTACATCAAAGTGAGTTTGTCTTAGTCAATTAAGAAGGCAAGTCGTTGCCAGAATAAAATCGTCATTGTTACTAGGAAAAATGAGGACCACTGGTATGTCTGCCAACCAGTAGTTACACCTTCATTGCTGTTGCAGGTGTTTGATCTAAAAGTTAATGTACTATTTGGGTCATCTGTATATGATATCAGAATGCCTGTGCTAAAGTCCTACTTCATATGCAATTTGATCCTCCTGCTAATGCAGATTCTGGGAGACTTGGATGACGTTTCTGACTCCCAACTTCAGTCCAACTCCAACACTGGTGGGCACGTGGAGAGTGAACCAGTGAGTGGAAGCTCTTTCTCTCTCCTTTCTTCCTGTAATTACTGACATATGGTGTTTTTTCCCAGAATATATGGATTTGCTGTTAATATGATCTGAACTGTCTTAGAAATCAATCTTTTGAGATTTAAATAAGTTATAGCTAAGAGACATTGATAGAACTATATAGTTTCTTAATTAATCTGCACTTCATGTTCAATTTTCTTTATGGCATTATAAAAACCATGTTGTACTTAAGTTACACAAACATAGAAACCTCTTCATCATTCAGCTTTACCCTTTGACCTCAGGACCACTTCAAACAGATTCTGCAGCTCTGTAAAATTCAGTTGGTCTTTGGGATAATTCCCCAAAAGGGTGCTTTGGCAAAGACTTTAAATGCACTGTATCAAAACTACTATTCTATGAAATATTTGTTTTCAATGAATGTTCCAATGTTAGGATGTTTTGAAGCCTATGATTTGGACATTTTCACAAGAAAATAAAAACACAAGTCTTATAAGAAGGTGAAATATTGAAATAACAGAACAGGGATTACAGGTGGTTCTGCACAGCAAGCTCACAGTCATGTTTCCACAAAGTTGTGCTCGACTTTCATGTACTCCATGCACTGCATGACAGACGAGGGGCATGTGTCATTGCATTTGAGCCCTCCATGTGTGCGATCAGCATCCCATATGGATGTAGCTTTTGGTCCTGGCTTTCCAACCAGCTCCCTGCTCGTAGCCTGGGAGAAAGGGTGTCAGTGGCCCAAGGCCTTGGGCTGCTGTGCCTGAGTGGGCAGCTGGAGGAGGCCTCTGGCTCTGCGGTCCAGACAGAGTTAGCTTCGGCACTTGCGACCATTCGGGGAATAAACAAGGTGGAGGATCTCTGTGTGCTTCCGCTCTGTTGACATTTGTCTTCAAATAAAAATAAATCTTTCAAAAAAATGAAAGAATAATTGCTTTCAGAATGGAGTTTTTGGGGAGACTTAGGGTTTCTTAATGTGTGAGCATGGAGGGAGAACCAGGTGTTCAACGCAAGCATGCGTGCCTGGATGCATTTTAGGTGAAGGGTTTATTGTAAAACTCTACCATGTAGTTTGAAACAGGTTACTCAAGGATATTCCTAGTTCACTTTCTCAGGCTGACATTTTGGAATTTACTTTGTTAGAGAATTAAGATATGGGATTGAATTGACTATGAATTATAAACAGTTTTCAGAAAATTGTGGAGAGAGTATAGTTCTTTCTTTTCAATTCATTGAAACCGTCAAAATTACCAAACCTGATTGTTTCTGTCACACTGTTAGTGATTCCATTTTTTTTCCTTCAAATAGAGAAATCCACTGAAGTTACTGTTTCTGGTAATAAGCAAAATTGGATGGATATCTAAGAATACAGTAGAGCTGACCTCAGTGTAAACAGAGGTCCTGGGACTTGAGGCTGCTGTCCCCCAGGAGGGTCACGCATGCCTGAGTGGTGTGGTTGGCTGGTGTGCTCCCTCCTCCTCAACTGACTGGCGTCTTCCCCATTCTCCTATGTGCCATTCATGACTGAGGACTTGACACATGTGTGATTTTATCTCATGGCCTTTAAGAGAGTTCTTTCAGCTTCATGGATAGAGTTTTCAATCCTAACTCCAGAAGCAGGAAGTTAGACTGCTTTCAGTTATTTTCATCTTTGCATGTTAGTAGGTCCAGAGAAATTTTAGGTAACTTCTAAAAAGTGAAGTGGGAAGCTGACATTGTGCTATAGTGAGTTAAGCCAACAGCTGCAATGCTGGTATGATACAAGACCGCCTGTCCGTGTCCCAGCAGCTCCACTGCTGAACTAGCACCACACTAATATGCCAGGGAAAACACTAGAAAATGACCCAGGCATCTAGGGTCCTGCCATATGCTTGGGAGACATGGATGCCATTCAGAACTCCTGGCTTCAGCCTGGCCATCTGGAGAGTGAAGTGTGGATGGGAGATTCTTCGTTTTTCTTTCTCTCCCTCCTCTGTCCTTGCCTTTCTCCCTTGGTTTAACTCTGACAATTAAATGAATATAAAGTGAAGAGGTCCAGATATACCACACACCTTTAAAGTCTCAGTGAAGAGACTGAATATCAAAAGGATGAAATCCTGAGTGCCAGGGGAACAGTAACAGAGCAGATGATTCAAGGCTGCTCTCGGGCTAGGCCAACTCTGACTGTAAGGTCAAGGTGTAGACGGCACACCAGCATGAGCAGTGCGCTTGCCAGAGCACTCACAGCTACCCTCTTCAACACAATTCAGGCCTGAGTCTTGATCTATTTGCAAGGAGCCTTTGCTGAAAATGAGAAACACGGAGTTTCATTCTGTTTTGTTCTATAAGGACTCATCTTATAAACACCTCTTCATTTCCTTGACCAATCTATTTGAAAAGCTTGTGGATTGAATTTCACACTGAATTCCCTCTCAGCATTGCATTCTGTGGCAGTGCCAGCAGACTCTCTCGAGAGCAACATTACAAGTATCTATAGCAGGTGCTTTCCCTGGGGGGTCTGGAATCCGGGCCGGATGAGTCTCCTGGGAACTCAAGCCCGCCGCACAAAGACGCACTTCTGCTGCTTCCTGAAACGGTCCCATTTCCTAGTTGGTGAAGGAGGAACTAAATTCTAAGCAGATGCTTGTGATTAAAATGAGAAATAATGATAGTGAAACTCTCAGCAAGGCTGTGCGTTTCCCTATTGTTGGATGAATACCAGGGTGAAAACAAGCCCATCCATCTACAAGTAAATATTGCACTGGGGGTAAACGGTTCATTTTTCCAATCCGAAACAATTAGATTTTGACAGCATCACTCTTCTCTCAAGATTTTAGGTTTATTATAACATCATTAAAAACACATTTAGTTGGGATTAGTGAAACATAGTTCATTGCTCTGTTATGTAAAAGAAAATTCTGGCATACAGCTAGAAAAAATGGCCCCGTATTTTCGAAGGTAAGTCTTTTCATGAATCAGTCTCTGAGTCACTAATACTTTTCTGAATGAAAATTTATTCTGTTTTGATGGAAATAAAGAATGATAAACTACAATTATACCAAATGAAAAAACTTTCCTTATTTTTTATTCTTGAGTGTTAAATAAAATTCTTCCTTTCTTAAAATTAGATTTTTGAAAAATCATTCTACTTGAGTCTCCAACAAAAGTCAAAGAAGAAAACCTTTTTTTATTTTTGACATAGACTCCAAGTATGAACATTTGAAATCCAAGTATAAATAATCTAATACTTCAAATATCTGAAAAACTCATCTTGGATGGGGGGATTTGTTCATAGAGCAGGCTGAATTTCCATCTTGCTGAACTTAGCAAGTCTATTAAGAAGGGGAGATACGCAGTCATAGCTTCCGTTTCAAAATAGATTTCTCTGAAAGTATTTCCTCCTTCTCCAGGATAATGATTTTTGCTTCAGCAGCAAAATTCCTCCACGGTGATGCTGCATGCATTTCAAGAAGTTTCTCTTTCTCGCCACTGACTCGGTATGTCCTCATGTACAACAACCTCTGTTGTTCTTTGGTCATCTTACCCTCTTAGCATTACTTGATGTGACTGACTGAGCTTTGCGTGTCTGTGTGGAATGCCACTATTTTGCTTCACTTTTTATCCCACTGCCTGCAACAGTTTATTTAGAATGAATGAATGAATGAATATGACATTTGAAAGGCAGAGAGATGGACAGAGACAACTTTCATCCACTGATTCACTCCCGAAATGGTTGCAATAACCAGGTCTTGGCTGGGATAAAGCCAGGTGCCAGGAGCCTCATCCCAGAAGGCAGTCAGGGGTCCAAGTACAAATGCCATGTTCCGTTGCCTTGTCAGGTACATCAGCATGAAGGAAGCTTGACTGGAACCCAATCCAGTACTCCTCTATGGGATGCTGGTGTCACAAGCAGAGCCTTGCCCAATCTCACCTCCACACTGGCGACCTGGAGCCAACCTACACCCGATAAACCCCTACCCAACCCTGATGTTTCATGTGCTGCTGTTTGTTCTAAAGTTCTTCTTGCTCTGAATACAGAGACCAGCTTGCTGTTTGAATTCATGGTAGCTCCAGCCTCGTACCTGCATTCTCTCTTTCTCCTCACATTGTTCAGGTCATCAATATTTCTCAAACTGTCACAGGCTATATGCAAAGGAGGCATGCAACCCTTCACTTTACGCCCTTCCATGTTAATGTTTTGGAGTATTGCAACAGTGTCTGCCTGTGCTGTCAGTGAGTCTGACGTAGAGAGTGTGTTTGGTGAATATAAACCGAACGATGGAATGCTTTGTTCTTGCAAAGTCTATAGAGAAAGTGATTGTTAAGTCATTCACAGTATACTTCATGCACCTGTTACAGGGTACTGTGAACACATCTCATCTGCCTTACAATGACCTTATATGGTACATACTACTATTATTTCCACCTTTCAGATTAGGAAATGGAGATACTAATTGTTTAAATAACATACCTAGATTTATAGAATCAGCAAGTGGGTGATTCTATAAATATATACTTACCAACATACGTAGTATTTTCTTTCTATTTTTTTATTATTAATCACATTGCATTATGTGACAGTTTCATAGACTCTGGGATTCCTCCAATCCCTCCCCATACCTCCCCCCATGGTGGATTCCTCCACCTTGTTGCAGTGTTACAGTTCAAGTTCAGTCAAGGAACATTTAAAAATTTTATTTTTAGAATGGTGGATATGGGGAAGAGAGGCAGACATCTACCTATGAAATTGGTATCCCGTATTTGAATACTGGTTCAAGTTCCGACTGCTAAACTTGTGCTCCAACACCCTGCAAGTGAAGCTTGAGAAAGAGCAGGAGGCAGCTGCAGCAACTGGGTTCCTGCTACCCAAACGGAAGACCTCAACCGAGCCCCGGCATCCCCGCCTCGGCCTGGCCTGCGCTTGATTGTCCTGGGCACTTTGGTAGCGAACCATCTCTTGGAAACTTTTTTCCCTGTCTCTCTCTTTCAGCCATTTTGCCTTTCAAATAAATAAAATCAATCTTGTAAAAATATATTTTTGTTCTTAAATATTAATGTAAAAGAACACGTTTCATGGGTACAATTCTTGGATAATAGTGATTTCTTCCCTCAATCCCCTTCTTTCCCTCCTTCCTTTAAAAAAGTTTTCTTTTGCAAAGACATTTTTAGTTCATTTCTATAATTGCAGGCTTATTGCACCAGTAACCATATATTCAGCAAATAGCAAGTAAAGATCATAATTTCCTAGGAGTAAAAAAGAGGTTAAAAAATAATCAAATCACCAATGTCCATTTTATTCCTATATATTTCTTGCGTTATATATTATCTCTTGCATGTCACAGAAAACATGATACTTGTTATTTTGTGATTGTATTATTTCATTAAGTATGATGCCTTCCAGTTTCACCAATTTTTGTTGCAAAAGACAATATTTCATTTTTGTGGTTTATTTGTTTCAGAGTATAAATATGTTTGTATGTGTTGTGGGCTAAGGAGTTGGTTAGCTCTCGCTAAGCTGAGCACTGCAGGCAATGGGCTTGGGGCTGAAAGCACCTGGTCTAATGGAACTCAGCTGTAGCCAATATTCTGCTAATGAGAGTGTGGGCTAAAGCCTAAACAAGAACTAGGTGAGAGGTCAAGAGTGGAGGCAATAAAAGCAAGCCTCGAGAGAGGCCGGGGAGAGACATTTCCACCATCTCTGGTCCGTGTGTCGGTGCCTCATCTCCAGATCCTTCGCCGTGCCACGTTACTAGCCTAGCTGGCCTCAACAGGTATGTGTTTCTTTATCTGATCATCATTGAAAGGCACCTGGATTGATTTCATATTTTAGCTGTTGCCAATGAGTTGCAATAAACAAAAAGGTGTAAATAATTCTTCCATATGCTGATTTAATTTCATTTGGGTAAATTCCCAGGAATCGAATGGTTGGGTCTGTTAGATTTCTGAATAATTTCCATATTGCCTTCGTGATGGTCGTACTAGCTAGCATTCCCATCCCAGTGGATCAGGGTGCCCTCTGCTGCACAGCTCCACTAGAATGTGTTATCTTTAATTTTTCTCTTAATAGCCATCCTGACTATAGTTCTTACTTGCAGTTGTCTGGTGTGTAATGATGCCAAGTATTCGGGCTTGGTAGCGTGGCCTAGTGGCTAAGGTCCTCGCCTTGATCCCATATGGCCGCTGGTTCTAATCCCGGCAGCTCCACTTCCTCTCTATCTCTCCTCCTCTCAGTATATCTGACTTTGTAATAAAAATAAAATAAATCTTTAAAAAAAAATGATGCCGAGTATTCTTCATGCGTCTGTTGGCCATTCCTATCTCATCCTTTGACAATCGCCTGTGTGTGCCCTTTGCTCAGCCTGTCACCGTGTCCTTGACCATCTTACCGATGAGAGTCTCAAGCTGTTACAGATCCTAGACATTAATCCTTTCTGTCACGCAGTTTGCAATTATTTTCTCCCGTTCTTTCCATTTCATCTTCGCTTTTTCTGAGTGTCGCCTTTCCCGTACAGAAGCTTTGTAGTTCTTGGTATTTGAAAGGGATGGCATTGAATTTATAAATTGGTTTAGGAGGTACTGAAATTTGGATGATATTAATTCCACAAATCCATTTACATGGAAGAAAATTCTTTCTTTGTCTTTTTCTTCTCTCTCTCTCTCTCTTTTTTTTTTGCTTCTGCCTCACCAAGTCTGTTCTTAAGACTTTCTAATATATATATATTATATTATCTAATTATATTATACAATTATATTATAATTATATAATTATATAATTATGTTTTATATATTATGTAATATATATAATAATAAGGAATAATTTATATGTTATATAATATAATCACATAAAAACAAAGCTCCAGGGAGAAAGAGAATCAGAGAAAGAGAGAAGGAGAGAGACAGAGATATCTTTCATGTATTCTTCCACTCCCCACATGGCCATAATGTAATGGGCAGAGCATCCTCTGTGTCTCCAACATGGATTCAGAGACCCGAGGGCTTGAGCCATGCAGCACTGGTTTCACAGACCATCAACAGCTGGATAGGACATGGAGCAGCTGAGAATCCACCTTGTGCCCATGTGAGATTCTAGGGTGGCGGGCGAAGGCAGCCTACCTTGTGGTCCTGGTCCCCATCTTCACATTCCAAGTCTTACTGAAGTCTTATTTTGTGGAGTCATATTTTCTTTCTTGTTCATGTTATTGTACCTCCACATGTTTTAGTCACTTGCAAAAGCACTGCTGTTTTTCTTTTAGAAAGGCTTTTTTTTCAAGATTTATTTATTTTTATCACAAAATGAGATATACAAAGAGGAGGAGAGAGAGGAGAAGAGACAGAGAGGAAGATCTTCCATCCGATGATTCACTCCCCAAGTGACCGCAACAGCCAGTGCTGCGCTGATCCGAAGCCAGGAACCAGGAACTTCCTCCAGGTCTCCCATGAAGGTGCAGAGTTCCAAGGCCTTGTGTCGTCCTTTCCTGCTTTCCCAGGTCACAAGCAGGGAGCTGGATGGGAAGTGGCGCTTCCCGGATTAGAACCAGTGCCCATATGGGATCCCGGCGCATTCAAGGCTAAGACTTTAACCACTATGCTATCGCGCCAGACCCAATTGCCATTATTTTTATTATTGTAGTTTTTTTTTTCCTCTCTAAAGACAGAGTGTGTAATTTGGTTGATGGATGGGAGGTGGGTGATGAGAAGTTCCAAGCTGCTGTGTGTCCTTCCTCCCTTCGGTGCAGTCTCAGGTGAGTTGTGAATCATCTGGTTTCCTGAGTGTGGCTATCAACACAATAATTTTGAGATATTTCATTTGTATCACTCTTATTTATTTATCTAATATGCATTTTTGGTAAACTACAATGTGTTAGGCCCTGGAATTGGCAATGGGGCCAAAAAAAACAAAAGAGAATCCTGCCTCAAGGCACTTCTGATCTGTAGAGAAGATGGACTCCAGCGTAGCTGCACTAATGAGCACGGACGGGCCTTGTGTGTGTGAGGTTTGTGTTGAGGAAGGCTTCCCAAAGCACGTGTGTGCAGCTGGAGTCTGCAAACTGAAAGCTTGCCATCGCAACGGAGACATTTGGGTGAGCGACGAGAAACATTCCTCCAAGGCAACGATGATCTCTTTGAATTTAGAATTAATGAATTAATGGTATTTTCAGCTGTGTATTCATCACTGTGCAGCCTGATGATAGACAATTTTAGATTTCCCTATGCTGAAGTTTATTGAAAAATGTCCCATCCTGTAAGGAGACCACTCTATCCTTCAAAGCCCCAGCATTTTGACCTTCCCTCCTTGTTGCAGGAAGCAGCAGGATCTGTTTTTCAAGTGATACATTTAGCAAGGATGACAGCATATACAAAGGGCAAAGGGGACTGCCACTGCCACATGAATACAGACTGAAGGCAGCCACACGTGGCGGGGAGTGTCATTCAGAGCAGCAGCAATGAACTTGCTTGTCATCTGAAATTCCTGGAGAAACTTTCTTCACCAGGAACCTGTAGCAAAATGAGTGACGGGGTCACAGACTGTCTTATTTGTGATTTGTGGAACATAGAAAACAGCATCTGAATTATCTGGGGAATGTTTGTCTGCTGTCTTGTCATAGGCAGCTTAAAATTCAACACGGGATAATGTGTCATAAGTCAGTTTTTTCCCAAGCACACGTGATCCCAATGAGACGCTGCAGGAAGGGGGCCTGACTGGGTAAGGTTCTCAGCTCCTGTCCAAATTTCATGCGGAGTCACTCTGTCCATCTCTTTCCAATCACCCTTTTGTGTAAGGCCTTGTTAAGGATTTTCTGTGTTAAATGTTGCAGCAGCACTGCTTTGATTAGAAGCCAACATTCATGAGCAATGCATCCTAGTTATGACTGTCCTTTTAGCTATGTGGAATATCACTGCTCATGCTTAGTGACGCATCAAGCACAAAAGTACAAATGGACTGCAGAGCATTCTGGGCTGGGAAGACTCAGCTGGTCTCAGAGCTGAGTCATTGTTCTGAAGATCTACTTTTGTCAGTTGGAAAAGCATTTCATAAATCAGCTTAGCTGGAAAAGGAGTAGGAGAGGAACAAACTAAGGCATACGAAGTGGTTTCACAACATATTTTTTTTTTTTTATAATCTATTTTATTGTGTTGTTGACAATCTTTACATAGTTAATTACAGTTAAAGAAAGAAAAAGAAAGAAAAAAAAAAAAGGTTCAGGGGGATAGGGAAGTGGGTAATACTATTATGTCCACATTGTTTCCATCTTGTATCTGAGGTAAAGGGGGATATTGAGGGGGAAGCCCCACCCGGTTTCCCGCCCACCCCGAGTCCCGGATGTGGGGCATGCTCTGAGATATGTGCTCGAGTGGTGTTAATAGTTCTCCGGTTATGAATCGCTGCCAGTTTCGCTCGATGAGGTCGTCCACTAATTGATATGGTCCATCATAAAGTCTCTGTTTGCCCCATATATCGCTGCCAACATATAGCTGAGATGAATGATTGATCTGCTCTGTCTTCTGTCTTTTCTTGATTAGAGTTCTGAGTCCAGCAGTTCGATTAGGGAGATCTCCAAAGAAACTTTGAGGTATTCCCAGACTAGCTTCTTGTATGCTCTAGCAAGCACAGGGCCCGGCACAGTCCATCACCACGATCAGCTGGTGGTTGCAATTGCTGGGTTGGTTCTGTTTTCAGTCCCGAGTTGCACTGGAACCAATGGGTGTTGCAGTCCAGTCTGGTTCTGCCCAGCACGTACTCGGCCCTCACACAAACCAGTGGGAGCTGCAGCCTAGTCGGGGCGACCCACAATAACCCCCACCAGGCCCGCCCCCTACCCTGGTTTGCCAGTATGTGTAGCAGAAGACCAGTCTGTCCCCCATCCCATTTGGCTCTTGTACGTGTCAATGGGTATTAAAGCTTAGTTCTATCTAACCAACTCAACCATCCAGCCCTCACGGGTGTTGTTGAGTGCCTCTCTATCTAGCCATCCCAGCCCCCGTCCCAGTCTTCATGCCCTCCCACGGGAATAGTGACCCAAGAAGGGGGAACCCACTTTTTCTCTCCCAGGTCTCTCTGTCCCGGTTTATGCACTCTTTAGGTGGTTCTGTGATTTGACTTGACAGAATTAGTCCCCAGTGCCAGCTTCTGCGGCTATGGCCAAACATCCCTCACCCACTCTAATTTATGCTTGCACCAGCAGGAATAATCAGCCCAGCCTGGCTTTTCCCTGATCTAGTCCACATGCAGCGCACAGGTGTTGTAGCCTTGCATAGTCTAGTCTGTCTCTATCCCAGCCCACGTTCACAACATATTTTATACATTCATAACCATTAGAGGCTGAAAGAGCACAGAATGTTGTTTGAACATTTACTCATTTTATTATTTTATGATACAATTCCATAGGTTGTGGTAAACTCCTTACCCCTCCTAAAATCCCCTCTCCCACACTGATTTACCCTATATTGTTACAACAGTATAGTCCTTCAAAAACAGCCTTAAGTCATTAATCAGCCTTAATCATTGTGGGCATGGACAAAGGTAGAGATTGTTAACATATATTTAACAGTTTTATTGAAAGTCCATCTTTGATTTGAAACTAAGTATGCATACTGAATTGTATCTTCACATCATGATATAATGGTCTCTATTACACAGCCAAGGTGGATTCACAGAGAGGAGAGACAGAGAGAAAGATCTTCTGTTTGCTGGTTCACTCTCCAAGTGACTGAAACGACTGGAACCGAGTAGATATGAAATCAGGAGCTTCTTGCAGATCCCCACATGGGTGCAGTGTCCCAAGGCTTTTGGCCGTACTCTACTGTTTTACCTGGCCACATGCAGGGAGCTGGATGGGAACTGGAGCACCTGGGATACCAACTGGTACACATGGGATCCCAGAGTGTGTAAGGTAAGGATTTAGCCACTGAGCCATCACACTGGGCCCAAGTTACAGATTTTTTTAAAATATTTTATCATTTTATTTTGTCACTATCTTTTAAAAACTATTAATTATTTTTAGTTTTGATGATTTTTACATAGTTGATTAGGGTGATAAGGGTCAAAGGCTACAGGAAGGTGGGTGAGATCACCATTTCCACAATCCATTTTTTTCCTTCCTGTATCTAGAGGAAGGGAGGAGACGAGAAGCCACGCCCTGCCTCCCAAACACTTCTGCACCCTGGGGTGGAGGGCAGCCACCTGACACCGCCCCAGGGTTCCTGATGTGGGGAATTCTTTGAGGGTGCTCAAATGGTGTTGATAATTCAACAGCTCTGGATTACTGCTGATCTCGCCACTCCAGGCACAATGAAATCTCTCCAGAATCCCCTGGTTGACATAGTCCACCTTAGAGTCTCTGTTTGGCCAGATATTCATTGCCAACACTTGCTGCTGGGGTAGTTGATCAATTGTTTGTATCCTCTGTCTTCTGTTGAGGTACCAGGTAAACTCTGCAAACTCCAATGCACTGCCATGTGTCTCTGGATATGCTGTCTACTGGTCCATCTAAGCCATTAAAGAGGCTCAGCTCGGACACATGTACTCCATGGTCTGACCGTGGAACTTGCAATTCTCTCTGTGGTTGGGGTTCTGAGTCCAGCAATTCATTTGGGGAGATTCCCAAAGAAATATCTGATGTGATCCCAGAACTGATTCTTGTGTGTGCTTGCCAATACAGGGTTCGTCTCAGTCTGTTGCCCCGATCAGCTAATGCACATGCTGGTGGTTGCAACTGCTGAATCAGTTTTGTCTCCAGCCCTGTGTTTTATGCAAACAGTGGTGCTGCAACCCAACTTGATCCTGCCCACCACACACTTGGCTCTCATGTAAGTCTGTGGGAGCTACAGCATAGTCAGGGCGGCCTGTAGAATCATCCAACAGGCCTACCCTGTATCCTGGTTCCCATGTTTTGCAGTATGTACAGCAGACTGGGTCCAGTCTGTCCCACATCCCACATTCCATTCAGCTCTCATATATGTCAATGGACATTGAAGCCTAGTTGAACCAGTCACAATATTCAGCCCACATGCATTCCAGTGGATGGCATGTTCTTCCTAGTCATGCCCGCCCCAGTCTTAGTTCTCATGCTCATCAATTAAAGTGGTAACCAAATAGAGCAGTCCCCACTGTTTCCCTAGTGGGCCCACTCTCATTCCCAGATCTTGCATTCTCCAGGTGGTTCTGCAGTTTAACTTGACAGAATTGCCCCACCCCCGTGCCAGCCTCTGCCAGCTGATGCTGTGGCAAAGCCCAACCAACCCACACCCACTCTAACTTATGCTTGCACCAATAGGAACAGTCAGCCCAGCCTGACTTTCCCCTGATCCAGCCCACATGAGGCCAGTGGGTGGTAAAGCCCTGCCCTGCCTGGTCTGCCCCCATCCAAACTTACACTCTCCAATGTGAGTGGTAGTCCAGCAGGGGAGTCTTCCACATCCCCCCTGCCAGTTTTGCCTCTACCGCCTTAGTCACACACATGCTGATTGGGTGGTGTGGGTCAGTCTGGCTCAACCCACCTCACCTCAACATTTGCCAGTGGATGTTGTAGACTGGCTAGGCCCAGCCCATCCCCATTCCAACTTACGCTGGTGGGTGACACAGCCTATCCCAGCCCATTCAGCCCCCAGTCCTGGCTCTCATTTGAACTGGCTTGTGTTGTGACCCAACCTGACCAGACCCATACTCCAATCTGGCGCCTGGATTTGCCAGCAAGTGATATGAACTGACCTAGCCTGATTTGTTATTTACGTGCACCAAATGTATGCTGTGGGTATCATTCCCTGGCTTGGTCTGGGCTGTTCCCTATTGTGGTTCTTGCGCTCACCTGCAGGGATTGTGTCCCAAAAGAGGCATTGCCCAAGTTCCTCCATCAGAATCTCTCCCAATGCCAGATCAGCACACACTGGTGGTTCCATTGGCGAGCCCTACTTAGTCCCTTGGGATTCATTCCTCACCTACACATACTATACCCTTACCCACGGATGCCCCCTAGACAGTAATTCCACACTCCCAAGACCCCAGAGCTCGCTTCCGGGTGGCCAGCAGATTAGCCAAGATGGCACTGTAGGGATTCTGGCTAGGCCCACAAGCCCAAGATTCCTCTACTACTTGGCAGTGATGGACGGGACGCTGGACACCCAGCAGAAAGCCTAGTTCTGCTGTGGCTGGGAGATTCAGATACCTGCACCTCTAAGCAGATGTACTTGGACTCCACCCACACACATGGTCCCAAATTATAGATTTAACATTTTTTTACTTAATAATATTGGATATCAGAGGATGATTTTTGGTTTTAAGGTAATGTTACATATTTTGACTGTAGTGATTAAGAGGGACCATGACCTAGAATTAGTACATATTCCTTTCAGTGGGACAGACATTGACACATGGGGGTGAAGAAATTATCCAGCTCTAGCAAGAAAAGCAGATAGCTTTACCAGTGACACACGGAAGATGATGGAGAATCAGACATTCAGTAAAGATGAAGGCAGGGGCAGAGCAACGTAGGCTGGGGAGTGCTAAGCTAATCTCAACAGGACTCAGGAACAACAGCGTGCACAAAAGCCTAGTCTGATTTTCAGACTAAGGTCCATTTCCCATCCTTAAGTCTTTAGAATATTGAAAAGAATCACTTCATGTAGTTGGCGAACTGCGTGAAACTGTAAACTTGTATGATTTTGTGTTGTGGAGAGACCATGGAGTTTTTTTAGTTTTATAGGAATATGCATTATAAAAAGATTCATAGTTTAAGTATACACTCTAGGTTATTTTGGATTCAGTCCAAGAAAGGCATTATGCAAGAAATCCAAGCAGCAAACTGCTTTTCAAGAAATGGGAACCCAGCACACGTGTAGGAGCCAGGCTGCCAGTAGGGTGAATCGCCCACTCCTTCGAAGCAGCTTGTAGGAAATCAGACTGTCACTCTCTGTTTTTCTCTGAGGTAATTTGAAAAAAATCACAAGATTCTTTAGCTCAGTGCTGAAGATCTGCATGATTTGTTGCTGCTGAAGTGCATCTATAAGAATGTAAGATTTGGGTTCATTTTTACACTTGGCAAATGTGTATTTGGCAATTCGTGCTACACAAGGTATATGATTTGAGTGGGAATGCATGGGTTTGAAACCTACATTTTGGTAGGATAGTTTAAGAAGAACATAAGATAGTAGAGATTACAATTATAGATGTAAAAGGAAGTGTTCATAAATAAAAGATATTCACAAGCGGGAAGAGCACATTTCTGCTCTGCGTTCAATGGAGCGGGCTGTGCTATGTTGCAGCGGCACATCACCCCCTCCACGGAGAGAGTAATAATCTCAAACAAGACACGTTTCTCTTGGTGATTGGGCCATTGTTTCATCTCTGAAGGATGTAGGCTGATGCATCCTCTCTCATATGTGACATTTTTGGTTACTGTGAAATACACATACACAGAATGAATGTGGCAAATCACATCCTCTTAATATCTGCCAGGAGCTGCAAAAATTTGTATTCGTATTCTTTGGTTAAAGAAGCAGTTTGCCTCAGAAGGAAGACTTAGATAGTCAAGAAAGAACGTTATAGATTGTCATTGAGAGCTGAAGGATGAGATGCAGCCAATCAAAGGAATGAAGCATTGAGATCTGGAAGAAAAGAATGTTCCAGACAGAGCAGCATATATGAGTGGATACAGTTTGTAATTTTCTCGTGTAAAATTTGTGTCACCTTCAGATAGTAGAAAAGGACTGGGGTTGTTGAATCTGAAGACAGAAAAGAAGCTGAGTCTGTGTACTTAGAGTGTGGCAGAAGGCCCATTAGGGTTTCAGGAGACAAATAACCTGACTGAGCTTAATACTACAGAACGTATGTTGTTAGAGATCACTTGGGATCCCGGCCATATGTAGGGGAAGTGCATTGAGTCTATCGATGTAATCCGACTTGACTTGAGTGGATCTAGACTTAAACACATATTGAGGCTCCTTTGCTTACTTACAGTTTAATTAGTGCTGCTAAATTATACTAGTGGCCACAGTGATTTCCATAAATCACTGTTTCTGCATCCTGGCAGGTCTGCATTCTGAGTTTTCATCCACACCTGACTGTAACTGCCCCCTGGAGGACACCGGCACAGCTGACGGTAACTGCCCCTGGAGGACACCGGGCAGCCTCCAGTGCAGCTGTACTTGGATTTAACTCGGGGTTTTGTGAGTTCATTTTCCGTAAGCAGAGAAGTGTGAGGAGTAAGGACGCTCTTTTTGCTTCCAGTTGGGCTTTCATCATGTTCACCAGCAGGGCTGCTCTTTATGGCAGTAGAGTTTGTGAGATGCCATAGGATGGATGTGGGATACAAGCCATCTAGTGCTCTGACAAGCCAAAAGCCTGGATGAGGCATCTGTACTCATAGACACATTTTAGGACTAACACTTGTCCTGAAGGTGACTGGCACCCTGTTTGCCTGAATTTAATCAACAAGAATTTCTGGTCTCAGTGGTCTCAGTAATAAAATACATGAAACTGTAGTCCCATGAAATTCCTAGTTGTTTTTCTCTGGATTTGTTTATCAGAAGAAGATCCCAGATGGTAGAGTGAAGGTAATATAGAAAATGAAGTTATTTTCATGAATTCCAAGTCTTTCAGAGCACCTGATGTTCTGATGACATTGATATTGACTTAAATAACTTTTAGAATGGTGATGCATGAGAGAAAGTCTCATAATCAAATCAGCCTTAGTTGCTAGAGTTGTGATGAAACCAAGACAATATAACTCAGTTTTTATTTTTTATTATTAACTGTATTTTTCAAAAAGTGCAAAAAGAGTCCAATGGAAAGGTCCTTTGCTGAGTGTGAGCTGGAGGAAGGAAGTATGTGCTGCCCTCTGACTCTCTTTAGTACATGCAGTCTGAGAGGAATTATTCCTATCCCAACTAGCGAAGAAAAGAGACACTATTTTCCCTTTTAAAAATTATTTTATTTGTTTGAAAGGCTGGCACTGGTGCTAGGCCCAGCAGACCAAGCCTCTGTCTGTGGCATTAACATCTCATATGAGCGCATGTTCTAGGCCCAGCCACTCTGCTTCTGATCCAGCTCTGTGCTAAAGGCCTGGAAAAGCAGCAGAAAACGGCCCTAATCGTTGGGCTCCTGAACGCACATGGGAGACCCGGAAGAAATTCCAGGCTCCCGGCCTCAAACCAACCCAGCCGTGGTCTTTGCCATCCCTGGGTGAATGATCCAGTGGATGGAAGGCCTCTCTCTTTCCCCCTTTCTCTCAGAAAATATGCTTTTAAAGTAAGGAATAAATACACCCTTATGTCGTAAGATGGGAAGATTTCAAATATTTTATCGAATTATTTTTGAGTAATTGATGCCAAATATTTCCTGAATATTTTTTTTCAGAATTAACTTTATTTATTCCCATCATCATCATTTTAAGGAGGACTTTATGTTATTGCTTAACTATAAAGTTAGATTAATTCAAGATTCACAGTTTACTTCTGTGGCCTAATATGATTTAGAACTGAAATCTATCATGTCATAGAGCAAAAGAGCCTTTGTACGCCAGTTTATCAAAACTATATCAAATTAGGCAAATATAAATCAATTTACTTACAAGAAGTTTGCAAGTAACTCAGAAAAGTGGCTTTTGACTGATATGTACTATAATGGGAAGATCAGTTAATTCAGAGACTTATTGAGAAACCAGTCTTGCCCTGAGGTGAGTAATTGCCACACATTTCAGCCTAATATCTTGTTTCCCACATGCTATGTTCCCTCCTGTTTTCACGTCTGCTAATTGCATGTGTGAATCCGTAAGATACACAAACTGAGTTCCCGGGGCTGACTCACAACACACTCAGCTGAAACACAAAAGAAAGTGAAACTGCCCAACCACTGCAAATGTCTGAGCTTGGACCAAAAAAAACACAAAGTGATGATTTAAGGGAGAATGTGTGCCTGAACCTCCAACTTCACTAACGGATTATAAAATGTGTTTGTTCATTGATCATACTTCCAAAAGGAAAGAGTGTTAATAACAAAGTTAAAAATAAGAGTACCTTGATCTGAACCACCAATTTAATGCAATTCAATTAGATAGATAGGTAGATAGATATAGATATAGAAAACTTAAAGACCAGGAAATTTAAATAATTTGCCCAGAGTCAAACAGTGGTCAGAGCTAACACTACATTTCGACTCTCGGGATTCCCAAGAGAAGTCTTTCCTAGGATGTTTCCTAGGATGTCTAGCTTCTGGTTTTCTAGAAATTTTTTCAAGATTGATCTATTTGATTCTTTAACAAAGCAAGAATATTTTCTCGGAGACCTACTGTGTGCCAAGCCCTGTAGTAAGAATTTTTTCCTTTTGTTAACTTTCCTTAACGATGATTTATTTGTTACTGTGTGTTTACAAGGCCCGTTTTCAGAGGCTTATTTAGGCAGCATTGTATACTGGTTAACTAATGTTGTATGCTAAGAATGAGCGTTGATTAGACAAAACCTGTACAAAATGCCAAGTTGTGGGTAGGTAGGGCTGTCAAAGAAGCTTCCTCGTGAGGAGTAAGATGATTGTTGTGTCGAGACAGAAAGCATAGCTATGCAGTGCTAGGCTAGAGGTTGCAAACTTCATGAGATTGACCTTTGCTCCTCCTTTGGGTTGTCACAGCCAAGGAACACAGAGCTTATGGAATGGAATCAAGGCTGGGTGTTGACCTGGACCCCTCTCTGCACCTGCTTCTTGTGCTATGCACAATAATCATCAAACAAGGAGGAGAGTATTCCACGTTGGGAGTCGTGCCACAGGCATCGCATTTGCCACTGCCAACAATGCCGCATTGGCAGTAGTGCTGTAAGGCCCCCCAACAGGGAAAAACCTTACCAATTGTCTCGAGAGAGTGAGTTTCCCCAATGACCACTGAAGACGAGACTTGATGCAAAAGCAAGAGGCTTTATTCGATCACTAGCGCGCTGGGGCCGAGGCCAGTTCCTCACGCAGGAGGCTAGGCATCGACCCCAATCATTAGACAGAGGGGTTTTTAAAAGGCTAAGCTAAGGCTAAAATCATTAACATAGTGGTCTGAGAGGGTACATGGTATGATTCCTATCTTTTTGAAGTTATTTAGGTTTGCTTTGTGTCCTATCATGTGGTCGATCCTGGAGAAGGTGCCATGCACTGCTGAAAAAAATGTATAATCTGTGGCCTTAGGGTAAAAAATTCTATAAATGTCAACCAAGTCCAGTTGTTCTATTGTTTGTATGAGCTCTGTTGTTTCTTTGTTGAGTTTTTGTTTTGTTGATCTGTCTATTGTTGTTAGTGGGGTGTTAAGATCACCCACTATTATTGTGTGCATATCTATGTCTCCCCTTAAGTCCGTGAGTAATTGCTTCATGTAGCTAGGTGCGTTTGGAATTTGAATTTATGGAAACAATGAAAACTCTGACACAACATTCCAAAATTTGTGGGACACTGCCAAAGCAGTGCTACGGGGTAAACACATCGCAATTGGAGCTCATGTCAAGGCCCAAGAGAGGCGCCAAATACAAGAACTAAACACACACCTCCAGGAATTGGAAAAACAACAGCAGAAGTGCCCCACACACAATAGGAAACAAGAAATCATCAAAACAAGGGAGGAAATCAACCAGATAGAAATAAAAAAAACCATACACAAAATCAATGAATCAAAAAGCTGGTTTTTTGAGAAGATAAACAAGATAGACACCCCACTGGCCCGACTGACAAAGAAAAAACAAGAGAAGGCAAGAATTAACAGCATCAAAGATGAAAAAGGCAACATAACAACAGACACCGCATCCATTAAGGCCATAATTAGAAATTACTACAAAGCACTGTACTCCAACAAATCAGAAGATCACCAAGAAATGGAAAAGTTTTTAGACTTCTACCACTTGCCAAAACTTAGCTCAGAGGCAACAAACGACCTGAACAAACCCATAACTGAAGTAGAGATTGAATCAGTGATTAAAGACCTCCCAACAAAGAAAAGCCCAGGCCCAGACGGCTTCATTACAGAATTCTACAAAACATTCCGAACAGAACTGACCCCAATCCTCTACAAACTCTTCAAAACAATAGAAGAAGAGGCAACCCTTCCAAACTCATTCTATGAAGCCAACATTACCTTAATCCCAAAACCAGACAGAGGACTAACAGAGAAGGAAAACTACAGACCTATCTCTTTGATGAACATTGATGCTAAGATTCTCAACAAAATCCTAGCCAACAGAATTCAAAAACACATCAGACAGATCGTTCATCCAGATCAAGTAGGATTCATCCCTGGAATGCAGGGATGGTTCAACATTCGCAAATCCATAAATGTGATACACTACATCCAAAAACTGAAAAACAAGAATCACATGATAGTATCAATAGATGCAGAAAAAGCTTTCGATAAAATCCAACACCACTTCCTACTAAAAACCCTAACCAAGGTAGGCATAGATGGAAAAATCCACAACATAATTAAAGCCATATATGAAAAACCCAACGCCAGCATCATACTGAATGGAGAAAAGCTGGAACCCTTCCCACTGAGATCTGGAACAAGACAGGGATGTCCACTTTCTCCACTACTATTCAACATAGTCCTAGAGGTACTCGCTGAGGCCATAAGACAAGAAAAAGAAATCAGAGGAATCCAAATGGCAAACGAAGAAGTCAAACTCTCACTATATGCAGATGATATGATTCTTTATGTAGAAGAGCCAAGAGACTCAATACAGAGACTGCTAGAACTTGTACGAGAGTTTGGTAGAGTGGCAGGGTACAAAATTAATGAACAAAAATCAACAGCCATAGTGTATGCGAACAGCCCCAAGATGGAAAAAGACTTAACCAGCAAGATACCATTCAAAATAACAGAGAAAAGTATGAAATATCTGGGAATAAATCTAACCAAAAATGTAGGAGACTTATTTGAAGAAAACTACAAACTACTTAAAAAAGAAATTGAACAAGACCTCAAAAGATGGAGTAACATCCCATGCTCCTGGATAGGTAAAATCAGTATCATTAAAATGTCTATACTACCAAAAGCAATATATACATTCAACGCAATCCCAATCAAATTGCCCAAAACATTCTTCATGGAACTGGAAACAATGATCCAAAGGTTCATCTGGAAGAACAAAAAACCACGGATAGCTAGAACCATCCTGAAGAATAGGAAGTTAGCAGGGGGAATCACAGTTCCGGACCTCTGGACATACTATAGGGCAGTGGTTCTCAAAACAGCGTGGTACTGGCACAAAGATAGAGAGGAAGATCAATGGAACAGAATAGAAACACCAGAAGGAAACCCACACTGATACAGCCAAGTAATCTTTGACAAAAAGACAAACGACAATCCAGGCAAATGGGAAGGTCTGTTCAATAAATGCTGTTGGGACAACTGGTTAATAGCCTGCAGAAACAAAAAAATAGATCCACATCTCTCACCATACACTAAGATCAGATCCAAATGGATAACAGATCTAAACCTACATCCAGAAACCTTCAAACTTTTGGAAGAAAATGTTGGAAACACACTGGAACACTTAGGGGTAGGCCCTCACTTCCTAAAAAAGACTCCAAATGCAGTAGAAATCAAGACCAAAATAAACAATTGGGACCTCATCAAACTAAGAAGCTTCTGTACAAGTAGAGAAACAATCAACAAAGTAAAAAGGCAACCCACAGAATGGGAGAAGATCTTCGCACACGACATAGGTGATAGAGGGCTGATCTCCAGAATATACAAAGAGCTACAAAACAACCAAAATGTCAAAACAAACAAGCCACTCAAGAAATGGGCACGGGAAATGGGCAAATACTTCACAAAGGAACAAACCCAAATGGCAAATAAACATATGAAAAAATGCTCAAGTTCCCTGGCAATAAGGGAAATCCAAATTAAAACATCAATGAGGTACCACCTAACGCCAGTAAGACTGGCCCACATGCATAAAAGCACCAACAACACTTGTTGGCGAGGTTGCGGGGAAAAGGGAACCCTACTCCACTGCTGGTGGGGCTGCAGGCTGGTACAGCCTCTATGGAAATCAGTATGGAGAATATTCAAACAACTCAAATTCAATATACCGTATGATCCAGCAATAGCACTCCTAGGAATATATCCAGAACACTTGTTTTATGAGAAACCAACATGCACTCCTATGCTCATAGCAGCACAATCAGTAATTGCAAAAACATGGAAGCAACCAAAATGCCCATCAACAGAGGATTGGATAAGAAAGCTATGGTTCATCTACTCCATGGAATACTACTCAGCTATTAAAAAACACAAAATGCAGTTCTTTGTGGCCAAATGGGCCAAACTGGAAACCATAATGCTAAGGGAAATGAGTCAATCACAAAAGGTTAAATACCACATGTTTGCCTTAATTTAAGATGATATGATGTTATGTATAACATGTTATGTTTTGAATGTTATATGTTGTGTGTAAACTAAAATTGAAGTGTAGGTGAGGTGGTCACAGAAGGTGGCTGGGAACTCGCATTTACTTTTAACATATTGGTTACTCATTACTATGTCAATTAATTCCATAATGATGTAAATTTTTGCTGATGGTATGATGGAGCTTTCAATTGACTGGGACGATACTCTGCTGGCTCTGTCTTCAGACCAGAGAGGGTATACCTAAGAAGCCGTTGAACTTGACTGGACAATAAGATGCTGGACTCTATGTTTGGTATATGCTTGCAATGGGGGAATTTCAACTGAACTTGAGCTGTGGTTATGCAACAAGGTGGAGGAATCCACCATGGTGGGAGGGTTTGGGGAGGGGTGGGAGAACCCAAGTATCTATGTAACTGTGTCACATAATACAATGTAATTAATGAAGTTAAATAATAAATAATTTAAAAAAATAAAAAAAATAAATAAAATCATTAACATAAGCAGGGAGGGGGAACCATTAACATAAGCAGGGAGGGGGAACCATTAACATAAGCAGGGAGGGGGCCATGCAGTTAGGGGCTGATGCTAGTTGCAGGTACCCCTTATCTCTCAGGCCCCCAGGTTCTATCATGAAATATTTCACTGCCTTTCACTGTCCTTCCAATCCCAAATGTTCCCTTTCAGTGCCTTGTGACAGATAAAGGCCTGTCATCCTGTCTATTAGGGACCTCCGTTTTCGGGGATGAAAACAGTGATTAAGACTTCATTTAAAAGGAAGCTTGGCGGAATCATCATTTGCAGTTTTTAAAATCTTTCATTTCTGTGCTTTCATTGCAATTGGGTTTAAATTACGTTAAAACCATGAAATTACCAGCAGGAGGGTACCTGTTTTAGGTCTTGTGTCTGAGTTCTTCAAATCTGAACACTTTGATACATTATTTCATAGGCCATTACTTTATCACATTGATTATATCAGCTTACCAAGTTATTTTAAAAGAAAATCAACGAGCTATTCCATCCTAGTGAGTTCCTATCTCCAGGAGCTGTTGTCAGCCCCTTTACCCACAGCAATTGCCCAATACTCTACTCTTTTACATATCTTATGAGAATAAACATTTCTAACACTGGCAGAATGATAGGAGACCCCTGGACGGCTCATGAAGTGTCTTTGAATCAAGCTCTGCTTCTCCCACTTGATTGGCAAAGGTCACACCAGCGTAGCCTTTTTTTCCTGTGCACTCTTCAGTTACCAGAGTCCAGATGCAGCAAGACCAGCACAGGTGTTCGTGAAGTGCAGAAGGCAGTCATCACCACTGTGTGGTGTGAGAATTAACTGACCTTTTCAAGTAGATAATGCACACGTTGATGTTGTTTAGAGTAGAATGGCGCACAGCAGGAAGATGTTCTGGGGCTCTCCCGAAACAAAGGGAACAGAGTGTTTCCTGCTCAAAGCCTCCTCCCATCCTGGCAGGAAACCTCCTTCTACCAGGGAAGTGTACCTTGCTCTCTTGTCTGCTTTGAGAAATAACCATTTTGTTTGTTTTGTTTTCAAGGTTAGTTAAAATACAGACATACAACAAGTAGCAATTTGCATTTCCAGAAGTTTGAATCACAATGTTATTTTTGGTTATTTAAGTTGTTTTTAGATAATTTACGGTAGTTTATATGAAAAGTTAACCAGTTCCTCTATTAAAGTGCAATTTGTCTCATGTTTCTGATTTACTGATATCAGTAACTTAAGAAAAAATAACCAATTGATGTAGATTTGCTCATGGAACTGAGAAAATCCAGCCTTTTTAATTTTATTTTACTAATTAGAGACATCAGTAATGGGGCATGCACAAATTAGTTTGGGCGGGGAAATCATTCTTTGACGTTTTAGCTATTCGATGAGGAATAATTAACATGAGGAACCTTTTGGTATTGGTCTCAGGAAGGATAGGAGCGAATGGTGTTAACGAAAAGAAAAATGCTTCCTCATAACATGTTATGTTATGGATGTTATGTCATATGTCGTATATAAACTAAAATTGAACTGTGAATGGGGGGGTCACAGAAAGTGGTTAAGAAAGCGCATTTATTTTTAACATGTCGACTGCTCAATACCATGTCAATTAATTCCATAATGATGTTAATTGTTGCAGATGGTATGTTAGTGCTTTTATTTGACCGGGATGATACTCTGCTGTCTCTGCCCTCAGACCAGAGAGGGTCTCCCCAATAAGTAGTTGGACTTGACTGGACTATAAGATGTTGGACTCTATGCTTGGCATATACTTGCAAAGAGGGAATTTCAACTGAACTTGAACTATGGTTATGTAACAAGGTGGAGGAACCCACCATGGGGGGAGGGCTTGGGGAGGGGTGGGGAGAATCCAAGTACCTATGAAACTGTGTCGCATAATACAATGTAATTAATGAATTAAAAATAAGTAAATTTAAAAAAAAGGAAAAGGACAGAAGATTTAAATAGTTAGCAAAACTATGATGAAGAAACACTTAACTGTACATATACTGTATAAAATGTCCATGAAACCATGTTACCTTAGTTTAGTTATGACTCATTTTCGGAATAATCCCAATAACTGCTGAATCTGAGTGTCAGACCTCTTGCTCTTGGCCCAAACCATGTAGTATGTAGAGAAGTGTCTTCCTGCTATCTTCTCCCCCACCAACTTTCAGGTGTAATTCACAAGGAAAATAAATATATTTTTAATGTGTAAAAAAATAAATAAATAAAATAAAATTGTACTATTTGTTTGGACAATTAAGAGAGAGAACCAGAAAGAGAGTTCTCCCACCCTCTGGCTTCATCCCCAAATTCCAGCAACAGCCAGAACCAGCACGGTATGAAGCCATGAGCCAGAAATTAAATGTGGATGTTCCCCATGGCTGGAAGAGGCCCTTGCAGCTGCTGCATCTTAGCATGAATATTAGTAGGAATTTGGAAATAGGAATTCACTTGGGTCTTGAACCCAGGAACTCTGATTGGGACATGCAGGCCCCAAACAGTGTCTTGGACAATGACTTTGCAAAACATCTGTTCTCAGTGAATGTTTTGATGCTTAAATTTGCATAAGAACAAATGTAATCTTTGTTGCACAGCCCCTGTAAGACAGAAACTCTGACAGAAACTCTGTTTCATCCGTCAAACGGCCCAAGGTGGCTCAAGCTGTTAGCTACAGAGCTCAGTTCAGGTGTCCACGTGGGAGCAGAGAGCAGGTGTCCAGCCACAGAGCGTGGTCCAGGTCTCCCACGTGGGAGCAGAGAGCAGGTGTCCAGCCACAGAGCGTGGTCCAGGTCTCCCACGTGGGAGCAGAGAGCAGGTGTCTGAGCTTTGCACCTGCGCTTTTCCTCCATGTGCATTAGCACGACGCTGGATGCAAATTGGTGGAATTGGGACTTAATCAGTCCCAGTCTGTGATCTGAGAGGGGCTACAGGAATTCCATATGCCTGACATGACCTACTTTTATATGTCTAAAACATTCCTTGGTTTCTTCTTTTGTTTTTCCCTAAGACATTGTTTTTATGATAATTTCTCCAATCCTATAGAATTTAATAATTTTAACTAAACTCTGATTTGTTTTTGGTCCTCATGTGATTTCATTCCTGTAATTCCAGATTGTTTTCTGTCTTGGATTTTAATTTTGGAAGCTATGTCATTCTGAGAATTACTAGGATTTCAGAGTGTCATTTTGAGGCATTCTACTCATTATTGTAACAATGTAATGTATTGTCAATATCAATTTATTTTTCTTGTAAGTTCCTGTTGTGTGATTCAATTTAGAAAACGAAAGTCATAAATCATGTGTAAGTTTTCATAAATATTGATGAGTCAAATATTGGACAGTTTTATGCTCAGCTTCAACATCCATTTATATCCTTTGCCACCTTACTGAGTAATATCCTTAAGTGTGTATTTTCCACTGTTCTGCTTCAGGCATGTTGTTTGCTGGGATCATTTCAATTTATTATTCAAATGTTAATTGGAGCTTCCAAGTTTTGTATGTCTTACAGCTAAGATTCCAAATAATGCTTTTTTTCTTTTTGCTAAGCTACTGCACAAGAGGATTTACTGTGAGGATAGACCCCAGAGCTCTGTTACAGCAAAAAGACCAATGTCTGCTTCTGACCTCTCAGAAAATGTTCATTGTCAATAGCCAGTTGTCAATTACCACTTCCGAACTTTGTCAGGATTATTCGTCTTTGCTCTGGTGTACACACTTTCATCTTACGTGGCCAGATTTGGCTATGAACCCTCCAGAAGGGCCACCAGTATGCCTCGCAGAGTTTTTTTGAAACTGTCTGTGATGTATTCCCATGGTTGGCTTTCATTGTAGTCACCTTCCTTCTGTGGCGCTTGGCAAAAAGTGCTTTGCCATCCCCTCAAGCAGTGGGGCAACCCTGCCATAAAAAATGGTCCATTAGAAGGAGGGGAGAGCTGCAAACCAGGGTAAAAAAGAAGAAGGAACCCCAAACCAGACAAAGTTGGGAGAAAGTGTGCAAAGAAGATTCGCAGTCCTCTTCTGAGGAGGATGAAGAGGAAAAGGATGGAAAGGACGAACATGGTCCCAGGTGGATTCCTGAGAGGCTTGTCCGGCAAGCTCCTGCTGCGGAGTGTTGTGAAAGTTCGGGTACTGGCCAAGATGATGGCATTTCAATCGGAAGATCGACGGGACAGGCAAAAAACGCCTCTGAAGTGAATGACACCGAGTTCCAGTACACCCTGACAACATGCTGGAATGGCAAGTGCAATTCTGCTGTTATCCTGCAGCTGCCCTGTGACTGTTGGGACTGATTGCCCTGAATCCCACCAGCTCCTGTTGGGACTGACGGAGAGACCTTTGTTAGCCTGATAAAGAATAAAAGAGACTTTGGCATAACGGCGACCATCGTAGCAGTACATCAGCAGCCGCCACCACCAGCTACCGTGGTGACAGTGAACAAGGTCGCGGAACAGACTGCCAGAGTTGCGGACAACAGGACTTTACTGATGGACATGAGCAGGTGGGCATGCTTGCATTGTAATTGCGGGTTGATTTGTTGTCAGAGGAACAGCAGATGCTGTGAGATTTGGCCTAGACCTCTTGTACCCCATTGTATGCCTTTTTGTGTGTATCACCTATGCAAGTGCAAAATGTTTCCCAAGCCCTGGTACTGCTGTCTGCTCGTTGCTACCGAGCTAAAGATACTCCTATGGTCAGGGCCTCTTGTTCCCCATCATATGCTTTATGTATGTTTCACCTGTGTAGTGCTATGTTTCCCCAAGCACAGGAACTGCTGTCTGCTCATGGCTACGGAGGTAAAGACACTCCTAGCCATGGAACAGGGTTACCAGCCTCCCCAAGTATGGTTTGTGCATCTGTAGCAGGCAACGCGTTGAATGGCAGCCAGTGATGGTTAAGATGGACTGGGTACTGACCAACCTAAGACAGGGGCTCCATCATGCTATGGAGATTCCCAATGACGGGTAAGGTTGATAACCTGCGAGTCCACAACCTAAGTCAGGCACATTCAAGTCTGCTTTAAAACAAAAACAGGGGGACCTGTTGTGGGCTAAGGAATTGGTTAGCACTCGCTAAGCTGAGCACTACAGGCAATGGGCTTGGGGCTGAAGGCACCTGTTCTAATGGAACTCAGCTGTAGCCAATATTCTGCTAATGAGAGTGTGGGCTAAAGCCTAAACAAGAACTAGGTGAGAGGTCAAGAGTGGAAGCAATAAAAGCAGGCCTCGAGAGAGGCTGGGGAGAGACATTTTCCACCAAAAAAAAAGAGGGGGAAGACATGTGCACTAATATTATGTGCCACGCAATTTTGTCTGCCAGTTTGTGGTTTTACCATACCTTGTCAGAGATATTTCACTGTCCTCACTATTTTGCAGAAATGTACTTGCTACTTTTAACGCCTCACTTGGCAAAAATAAAACGTTTTATTTGTGTAAGGTACATCTTATGTAGCGTAATGACAGAAAATGGGGAGCTAACAGAGCACAGCACAACAGAGAGCTGAGCGGTTTGGGCCCTGGTAGCAGATCTTCTCTACTTCAGCACGTCCTCCTTTGGAAAAAGAAACGCTCAAATCCACAGCAGGGAAATCTCTTGAGAGTTGTCACTCACAGGTGGGTAGATACACATTATTTTAGTTGTGGAAAGGAATTCATCTTCATCTTAGCAAGTGAAAGTGCACTCTGAATTTGAAAAGATAAAAAAGGGAAAAATATAGCAAACACCCTAATGTTTGTTACAAAACTGAGGAGAATAAGACAAGCCGGAGGAAGTGTTATGACTATGGCAACACACTCAAGGCAATTTGTATCAGTGCTGTAACTGAATGTGGGCAGTGGTTCTTGACTCTTCAGCTCAGAACTGTTGAGCTTTTATGAATGTTGGTGGAAAAGAAACTTAATGTGTGTTTTTGATTATGGTAATGCAAATTTACTAAAGTAAGCAGTCTACTTTGAGTCTGTGTTTACCTAACTATGCTTTTGAACAAAGGAAAGCATCCAGGAAACCCTAGAAGGGAAGCATCAAAGAGTCCAGCCAAGGCATTCAGGAGACAAGGGGTCCCGGCATGCAGACGTGCCCCAGAATTGCTTCAGATGTGTTACTCCGGATTGAGGGTTGGATTTTGCACAGGGAGTGGATTTTCTTCCTCTCTTCCTTCCTACCTACCTAGCCTCCTCATTCCCTTCCTCTCAACAAATACTCTTTAGACACCGGTTACTACTCCAAAGCAGGTCCTGTGCTGTTTGATGATGAACAATATACAGTCCTTATCATCATTTTTCTTAATAGAATTTCCCCAATGTGGTTTTTCACGAATATAGAAAGGCAAAGGTTTACTAATGTTTCCCATTAACATTCTCTATGTGCAAAGGACATGAATAGTCCATCCCTCAAGAGGCCATCGAGCTGGAAAATAATTCAATCAGCAATACACAAATGGATCAGAAATTAAAGCAAAACACCCAAAATCTCAGATGTAAAATCAGAATAGTATTTATACACATTATTGAATATGTAAAATTATAAGAAGACTAAAATGTTCACTATGGAAGAGGGGATAAGCAAAAGATCTTTTTCTAAACTTTTTTTTGCCAGAAAATGAGCAGTATTTATGAAAGAAGAGCAATCTTTCCATCCCTATTGCTATAGGTCCATAGAAAAGATTCAAATCAAAGGAAAACTGATCATGTATATCTAGAAGGCATTCAATGGAGATCTACTTATAATAACAAAATGATGTTAGTGTAGCCAAACATTCACTAAAGAGCAGTGTTTAAGTCACTTATACCTTACAAAGGAAATAATGTGTAGATAGAAATGATTTTGCACATTTGTCTATTGAAATATTTATAATAAAACTGCTGAATTCAATCAAAAATGATAGTATACATGAAGAATACAAGTGAAAATTGCAAGTGTGGAATGTTGTGACATGGTAGCATGGTAGGTGAATATTGAAGATTGAAATAATTCTAGCCTTAATGTTGTCTGTTTTTTTAAAGACTTTATTAATTTCAAATGTCAGTTTTGCAGAAAGAGGGGGTGAGGTATAAAGATAAGGTCTTCCAGCTGCTACCTACACTTCCCAAATGTCCATAGCAATAGCCAGAGCTGAGCTTGTCTGAAGCTAGGCTCCAGGAGCTTCTTACAAGTCTCCTCTGCAGGTGCAGTGACCCAGGGACTTGGGCCTTCAGCTACTGCTTTTCCAGGCTGTGCACAGAGCTGGACTGGAAGTGGAGCAGGTGGGACATGAAGCAGCACACTTGTGGTTGAGAGGATTAGTTTGCTGCACCATGGCCCTGGGCCTCAGTTGGGATATTTTCATGCACTCTTAAAAAGAAAGAAAACAAGCTACTTTGATATTTGCAATAGGTATGAAATATTTAGCAGACTCTACTATAGTTTCTCCTTTTTGAATTTTTTTTTTATTATTTTCCATGGTACAATTTTATAGGTATAAGGATCTCCGCTTTCTCTCCCCTGCCCACCTCTTTATTTCCCCCATATTAGCATCGCAGTAAACCTTCCACAACAGCCACGAGTCGGACATTCTGTTAGTCATGTCCATCATGGTATCACAGGTATAACCAAATGCAGAAAGCCGAGTCTCATATTAGCAAGGTCTATTTCACTGTTTTACTGGGAGTTCTTTTATTCAGAGTAGACATGTTCACTGCGACGTACTGACTTCTCCATAGTCGTGTCTCCCTTGTACAGTTTGCTTACCAGAATATATGTGCTTCTGTACACCATCTTTTTGCTTTGTTTAATTAAGGAAAAATTTACACATGTAGCAAAGTCCATCCTGGAAGTTGTATACTTAAGAACATGTTCAAAGAAATATAGTTACATAACCAAAATCAAGACAGAGAACACAATATATGAGATATTTCATCTCTCCAAATTCGACTGCTCTAATTATAGTAAACCTGAGCTTCCATACTGTCCTTGGATGTTATTTCTTTATAGTTATGCTTTTGAATGAAATGCAAATGGAATTAAGTGATACATAAACATTTATGTCTAGCTTCTTTCATTCCCTAGTAACGATTAAATTAATTGTATCTAAATGTGTCATGCATAAATCCACTCTTATTTAATTTGAATGTTGGTTAAGCTGCATAAATAAATATTTATTGGGCCCGGCGGTGTGGCCTAGCGGCTAAAGTCCTCGCCTTGAACACGCCAGGATCCCATATGGACGCTGGTTCTAATCCTGGCTGCTCCACTTCCCATCCAGCTCCCTGCTTGTGGCCTGGGAAAGCAGGAAAGGACAACCCAAAGCCTTGGGACCCTGCACCCGTGTGGGAGACCCTGAAGAGGTTCCTGATTGCCGGCTTGGTATCGGCGCAGCACCAGCCGTTGCGGTCACTTGGGGAGTGAATAATAGGACGGAAGATCTTGCTCTCAGTCTCTCGTCTCTGTATATCTGACTTTGTAATAAAAATAAATAAATCTTTAAAAAAGAATAAATAAATATTTTTCATTTTTCCCCTATGGATATTCAATTTTATGGAGCAGTTTTGAGAAAATAGACCTCATACATTAAATCTGATCACATGTACTGATTAATAATTGATAATAGAGTTGCTGATTGTAACCTTGATCTATTTCTGAGCTTACCACTCTTTCTTTGGTCTTTCAGTGTGTTCTTTCTCAAATACAGAACTACTCTGCTCACTGCAGATGAGTAATAAATTCGGAATCAGTATCACTCCTTTACCATTATTTTTGTTTTAAACAGTAATTAGTTTATTTGTCTTTATATAAATTTTTTAAAAATCAGGTTGTCAGTTTCAAAAGCAAAAAAAGATCTGCTGAGACATCTACTGATGTAGTTCAGAAACAGCCCAGATCAATACTTTGGTCTTCCCTTTTGCCAGTTTCGTTTCTTCATTACTACTGTGAAGGCAACAGGATTTCACTGCTCTTACCTCCAAATTGGAAACTTACGCAGCCCTCGATTCTCCCACAGCAGAGATAGGCGAGACAATTCCTCCCTAATACTTACTCATTGTTTCTGTTGAGCATTATCTGAGGTTTGGGGAAAAGGTTTATTGAGTAGGTATGAATTCACTAGTGTTTATGAGTTTCAGGTGTTCTATGTTCTCATTGCTACCCTCACCTGGTCTTCATCAATGGGCTAATATTAATTTGGATTCCTCTTACCATATTCATTGCAGGTTGATTCTTTGCTAAGTGAGTGAGTGCTCACATTCCTTTTCTTTGCACAGTTGGGTTTTCTCAGATTTTTTTTTTTGGTAAGGTTTGCTCTGTAGATCTCAGCTCTGATGAGTTCAAGAGAAGTTGGGTAATTGTTTTTGCTGTCATTGTGGAAGTAAGGTTTTTTGCATGTTTTCTACGTCTTAAGTAGAGGTCACAATTTTACATTTTTTATATGGTAAAATGTGAGGACAACTTCAAGTTTTACTGGACTATGACTTATACACTACTTCCTTAGGAAGTGATTTGAACTATAGAAAAAATTATAGCCAAGTAAAAATGTACCCCAATCCTAAAATTCTCACAGTAGGAGTGAGTTATGTCTCGTGTTGTCAATTGCTTTGTTCAGTGACACATAAACATGATCTTCAACCAGTTTGTTCACAGTTTGTAGTGTTGAAGATGCTATTTACTGGCAATTATGAAGTTTAAAGATGCTGTTTACTTAATATCCAGCCAGTCAGAAATTGTATATGTTATCTCTGATCTTTATAATGCCACGTTATTTTTAATGTCTATAACACTCTATTGGGCACAGTCCTAATCTTACTGTAAGATTGTTTAGGTACAACACAACCCTTTTTTTTCCCTTTACAACTTTAAAATATCTTTACTCTGAGATGGTATTGCATAGTTTCAGATTAACTGACACTTGGAAGTGTGCATAACTGTTACTTTTCTTGGAAAGTTGTGAAACAAAAGTAATAATATGAATGCTGCAAAGTCTCTGCTTCTTCTACCTTTGTCTGGAGCAAGGCGGTGATGGAGCTACGTCATGACCAAGTACCGTGACCCTCAGCAACTATCTGTTCACAGTAAAGCTTTCTCTTTCAGCATGGCCTGCGACAGCACCACTTCTCCCAGTTTTCAGCTGGGAACGAATTGGTTTTGATTCTCAATTTGCAATCTGTTGAAATGTTTGTAAAGATTTAATGCCATTTTTTGGTTTTCCCATGTTTCAGCTGATTTATAACCTGATAGTCACAGTGATTTTTACCAAACCTAAATAATAATGTTAGGAGCACTCTCTGACCCTTACTTTGGCCTGGTTTCCATCACCCCTCCCACAAATTGTGTCAATTTAGTCTTCACAAACTCTTGTTTCTTTATATTTTGCAAGATGTTTAATCATTTAGAGTCCTAGGCTTATGGGACCAACATTGTAGCAAAGCTGGTTAAGTCAGTACCAGCAACATCTGCTTCCTTTATGGGTGCCCGGTCACATCCTGGCTGCTCCTCCTTGATCCAGCTGCCTGCTAATGACCTGGGTGCACAGCAGAGCATCCAAGGTCTTGAACCCTCAATCTCACAGGGGAGCTCGTGCCTCTGGCTCCTAGTTCAGACCTAGCTAGTCTCTCTCTTTTTCTCTTCCCACCATCCCCTCTTCTGTAACTCTGACTTCCAAGTAAACAATAAGTTTTAAGTGTTTTAAGTATTTCACTATCAGTTTTCCTTGAGATGTCATTGAATCACACATAAATTAGGCTCTTTTTTATTTAATAGAAAATAATCATTTTGACAGCAATGAACCTCTGAAAAGTGACACCTTTGACAAAGGAATACACATAATTTACACAGTTGGCTGTTTTTGCTCAATCAAAGCTTTGTGCCTAAAAATCAAGTAAGCATCAAAGACTGTCAGGTATATCCCGGGAGAAATGAGAAAGAGGAAGAGGTATGCTAAGGGGTGAGAAAGTATGAAGTTACTTAGAATGTTTCTGAGTAAATTAGAACATGACAAACACATTTCGGGTTTTAGTTTTGCTGAAGGTTTTTCTTTATGGCTGATCACTTTGGAGAAACATTTTTGTACAATTAATCAAAATCTAATATAAAGGTAATTGCATGTTACACTGGATGATTCTCACGGAGTACACTTAAGGTAATTTAAAAGAGAACTATGCGTTTTCAAGACTTGAATATAAAAGCTTTGCAAGTGCAATTCATTTTGAATACAAATTAAAATTCTCCTATCAGTGCCAGGTAAGAATCACTAACTTAAATTTCATATGCTTAATGAAATGTGTCTAGAAAGAATCACTTTAGGAACTGTACATTGTAATGATATTTTTTCCCCATGGGGGAGATATTTGGTTGTATAATTTCAGCAATGTTGAGCAAATTTAGATGATTTTTCTTCCTTTAGACAAGTTTGTATTTTATGTGTACACATTTTTTTTTAAAGATTTATTCATTTTATTACAGCCAGATATACAGAGAGGAAGATCAGGAAGATCTTCCGTCCCATGATTCACTCCCCAAGTGAGCCGCAACGGGCCGATACGCGCCGATCCGGAGCCGGGAACCTGGAACCTCCTCCGGGTCTCCCACGCGGGTGCAGTGTCCCAATGCATTGGGCTGTCCTCGACTGCTTTCCCAGGCCACAAGCAGGGAGCTGGATGGGAAGTGGAGCTGCCGGGATCAGAACCGGCACCCACATGGGATCCCGGGGCTTTCAAGGCGAGGCCTTTAGCTGCTAGGCCACGCCGCCGGGCCCATGTGTACACATTTTTATAATATGTTTTAACACTTGGAGTTTAGAAATGAGTAGGGGAAAAGTGAAGTACAGAATCAATCCTTAAGCTTACAAATACATTCTTACAATCTATTACACTGGTATTTCCTTTTGTGGTCAATGGGAACAATTTCTCTCAAACAACATCTTGAAGGACTGTTCCAGTTATTTGCCCACACACATCGCAGTTTGTCAAGTAGTCTTTATTACCATAATTCAATAATCTTTCTCAGGATGGAAGAAACTGGTGACTGTATTTAAAAGCTGAAATGTTGAGAAGGCTGATATTTCTATGCTTAGGAATTCTGACTTGTGCAGGTAAAGCTGTGCTATCTCGCAGTGATGGGGCTGAATGTGTGCTGTCTTTAGGGGATTGGGAGCCAGGGCTCAGAGGGCCAGCAGAAGTTATCACCACCTGTTATGGATTCAGAAATTATTAAACACAGGTCAGAACCTTCCCCAGAACTAAGTGTTAAGACAGAATAATTGCTTTAGTGAACATGGAGATGATGAGGAATCATTTCCAATACCTTCATTCCTTGAGTAGTGGGTGATGTTTTATGTTTTTAAGTCATATGGAAATGAATATGCCAAAGTAGGTGCATGTCATTGCATGAAGGGGTGGGACAATTTTACACAAACAGTTCAGAACCCGGTTTGGCATGAATCAACACACATTACATTAACATGGCTTAAGGTCCACTTGGGGTGGTGATTGTAGCATCACGATTGATCGAGGGATTATTCTTGACTCCTTTCTGGTCATTGTTCACCTGCTTTATTGTCCTCACCATAAAACTGAACTTTATCCTTAACACTGTTCTACATCGTACATTCTATTTTGAGGTAGCTTTAGATGTCCTTCAGTGATCTAAAACCTCGGCACATGATCCACGGTCTTACAGGCTGGTCCATTGTCAGCTTCTCGCTTTCCTGCTTGAAGAGACACCTGGCAGGCGCAGCCTTCAGGCAGAGAAGCCACTCTCCCGCCAATGTTTTACAAGCGTTCTAATAGGTGAACTGGCACTCTTCTTTGACGTCCATAGCTATTTCTATCTTGAGCGGGGGATGACAGATGATAAGGTAAACTGTATTTTCATATTTTATTTTTTCTTCTTTCACCCTAAAGGCATCACCTACTAACCAGAATTGTTTCCAGGACCTATTATCAGTTTCTGAAATTCCCTATGGATAGCCAGAACATTTCAAGCTATGCAGTAGGAATTGAGATTCACTGTACTGCCCTGTGTATAGGCTGAGGCTATTCCAAAATCTGTGAACAAGCAGAGGGTGTCTGCTGAAGCTCCGCGGATCTCTCTCCGCTTAGACCAGGTAAGGGTGACTGACTCACTAAGGCAAACCTCAAGAATGTTCTCCCTTTTCATGTTACCTCAAGATACTGAAGTCCCACCTAGGGCTTGGTCCCACCACACCTACTATTGGCTGATTCGAATTTTTCTTGGTTTATGTTCAGTGTGGTCAGAGAACTTTGGATGTGTTCACAGTGTGACTAGGAGTAATATAAATTTCCTTGATAAAGTTTTTAAATTCCTCTGTAACTATTCTCCGTCCTCTAGTGTGTGCTTTTTAGTTATATAATTCACTGGCAAAGAAAAGAACATGCATGTTTATGAGCCCACCTTCAAGCCCAGACTACAGGATAAAGTTCAGTTTTATGGCTGGTTCCTATTCTAATCCTAATGTGTGGTAGATGAGCATAAGAATCTTATGCGGATTTGACTGCAGCACCCAACTGTTAGTGTCCAAGGGGATGTGTACTTTTTTCTCTTTATTGGCAGAAATCTTGTCAAATTTAATACAGAATGAAATATAAATGGCATATCAAAATAGGGCTGACATCTAATGCATATAGAGACACATAAAAACTAAATGCACAGTCTTCTATAGTTAAAAGATAATTATGCTTCATTAGAATCAATCTAATGATTGGATCTAAACTTTGTAATTAAGCAATGAAAAATTATTTTTTATCATGCATTTCAAAGATACAATTCCAAGAAAATGATGATAATTTTTGCTCATTAGCTTTGCATCTTGCTGTCTTCTATTCCTTATTTTTGCAATAATATAGCTCTAATTCACTTTCCAGTCACAGGCCCTATCGTACACTAACTGCCTTTAGGAGGTGGCTAAAATGAGGGTTTGTGATTCAGCAATGGTCAGAACCTGCTGCTTAGTAGATAAGATAGATGTTCCTTTTTCATAACAAAGTAGTCTGTCTGCCTCTCCATTGTTATTAAGTCCACTATGCAGGTTTAGTAATTATGGTCAGCTGAAACTTTTTTTTTAAAGATTTTTAAAGCTTTAAAGACAACATTAATGGATTGATAGATGGATAGATAGTAGCTGGATAGAAGATAGATGTTGAGATAGTTTTGATTAAAAAGGGTTATAGGTTGAGAGTTGTCAAAGACTGCACCTGATCATTGGGAAAATAATCGATTTGGTATTGGGAAAAGGTCAGATTACACAGTGGTTTTGACATAATTAAGTGTATGTGAGTATGAGTGTTACTGTATCTTGTCATTTGTAAAAAAGCAGGAACAACATATTCCCTGCTCAGGCTACACCACCTGTTGGCCTCATGTGAGCTGCATCAGGGGAAAACCAGGCTGGGTTGACTATTCCTTCTGGTGCATGCATAAGCCAGAGCGGATGTGGTTGGGCTCTGCCACAGCATCAGCTGGTAGACGCTGGCACAAGGGACAAATTCTGTCAAGCCAAACTGCAGAACTTTCGCCGCCCTGCAGCGACATTAAAATGACGAGGAATATTCTTGGAGGGCCGGGAAAAACTGGCAAAAGCGGCTGCATTTTAAAACCTTTGCTCCGCTGCTCCTGTCCCCGTCTGTCTAAGCTTTCCTACCCGCTTCTTCGCCACCTTTCCTCCCATTTTCCACCACCCATCTTCCCAATTCTTCCCGTTTCTGTATTCCCCCGCTCCCCCCAAGAGAATGTCACGAGCCAAAAGAGAGACTGAACCAAAAGGAAGGCTTTATTGCCGAAAACGGACTGCTTGTTCTTCCACCAATCACTTCTGCCCGTGGTCCTCGGGGCGCGATCTGATAGGCCAGCAATCGCAGTGAGGGAAAATTAGCCTATCCTTGTGACTTCCTGCCTGCCCACTGGCGGGGGACTAGTCCCGACTCCTGGCACTTGGCCAGGCGCCATCTTGAAGTCCCTCATCCATGTGGGGTCAGCCGCTCCCCACATCTCCCCCCCTTTTTATTTCAGTGTAGTCATGCCTGTCTGAGGTAGCCAGCAGCAGGACTACCTCCTTACCCGTCATTGGGTGGCAGAGCTTCCAACTCTACACCCTGTGTTAGGTTGGTAGCTGTCCCCCACAGGTCTTACCCGTCTTTGACTACCGGTCTAGCATGCTTAACTATACCTGGGGGGAGGCCCCTGCTCCCAGGGCCATCAGGGCCTGTCACATAATGGCGTGATCTTGCCCATGTCTCAGGCAAATAAACCAGACAAGCAGGAAGATCACAAGGCACAATAACCCTCCAAGGGATAAAAACCCAAGCCAATGTCTAGCCCTGCGGACCACAGATTGTACCCGTAACCAAACCACTGCTTCACAGTAGCCACCTCAACCCGGGTGGCATAGAGGGTTACAATTTTTCCACACAGCCAGCATGTAAATTATCAAACTGAACATCCAAATCCCATACAAATAAACTGAAAAGCTTCTCCAGCATATAAATTATCAAACAAAACATCTCAAGTCCCATTCAAATAAACTGAAAGGCCTCTAAGTAGATTAGCTGCAGATGGGAAACTGAGAGGACCTCAGATAACATGTCCACCTATTCTGAAATCAAGTCTACTCATCAGTTTATAGTTAGCAAGCCAGTCCAAACATGTTGGTTAAACTGGTCCTGTGTCTGAAGAACCACAGAGGTCTGCAGCCAGGGCGTTCAGGTCATAGCCACCAGTATAGCAGTCACAGGGCGGCAAAGACTGTGGCGTCAGCAGAGGCATCTGTAGCTATTGCTGTCATGGTGGCAGCGGTAACACCGAAGTCGTACTCTGGCCGCAGGTGGACTGACAGGGCTTCTTCTTTAACCATCATCGGTCTGGGAAAACAGGTGGGCACGCACATCACCACAGCCGGCGGGTACTCGGTTGTATTCCAACATTCTGAAAGAAAACAATCTATTCCACAGATTAAGTGAATCCCTACCTAACCAGCATTGCTAACAAGAAAACAGAAACATTGGCCTCAGGCCCACAGGAGTGGGCCTAAGAGAAAAGCAATGCAATTAACCACTGCTACCGAGCTCTCAAAAGTATCATTCCCTGAATACAAATAGAAGCAATTCTGCAACTGGCCTTCAAGAATTATGGACATTGCTGCTCCCCCAGCACAAACGGAGGCCTCACCTCAAAAGAATTTGTGGTTATACTCTGAATAGGATTTTTGTAAGAATACTTATGTCTCTACATGTACTGTTTTTATCTGTGGGAAAATATTAGTCAATACAATGCAGGGTGATGGCACAGCAGAATTACCAATATTAACACTCACCTGAAAAACATAATAACTAGCTTGTTCTTTGGGGACCTATATTGATCCCCTATTCCCCCTTTTCTGTGTGTATAGCATAGTTTTAATTTTTTTCTACGCTTCCACAGCTTTATTGCCTCTTGGCACCATTTATTAGCCTGTCCATACGCTAACTGCTTTGCCAAAGGCATTGCTGACTCCACCTCCCCCAAAATTCTCGAGGCAGTTTGAATGAGTCTAGCTACAAAATCAGCGTAAGGCTCATTGGCTCCTTGAATAACCTTGGAGAGGCTTCCCTGTAGACCCCAGTGCCTGTAAGCATTTCCGTGCCTTAGTGGCAGTGGCACTTATTTGAAGATACTTATTTGCAGCAGCATTACGCCACGCAGAGTCTGAACACAACTCTTGGTATGCCACCTTCCAATTTAAATACTGACCACCAGAAAGGGTGGCATGAGCCAAATTCATCCAATCATCAGGGGTTAAAGTTTGGGCGGCAAGGGTCTCCAATAATGCTTTCGTAAAAGCTGCTTGGGGTCCATAGGGCATGACCGCCTCCTTTAACTCCTTTATCATCTTAAAATCTACAGGCTGATAATATCTCTGTTGATTTTGGTCCTCTAGGACCGGAAACACAGAGGAGGAAGACATAGTTTCCTTCCATCCCCGCGGGGCATTGGCACCGCAGGCACATGCCCCATGGCAGCATGACCCAATGGGGTTAGAAGCAGGTGGAGGGGCGGACGGCACTATTCCTGGCTTCGAAGAGTGCCGTACCAGCTCCTCTCCTGTAAATTCCCTTTTTCACTATCACTTCCCTCCTCGGAGTCAGAATCTACTTGGGAGGCTCGACGTCCTCTTTCCGATAGATAATCCTCCCTAACACTAGAAGTTTCAACCACGTTCCGTGGAGCAGATACAACTTGCTCATCTTCTACAGCCAAAGCATCAGATAATTTAAAATCTCACTTTTGTTCTTTCTTCTGTTTTGCAAGAACTTCCTCACATAGTGTCTCTTTCATAAAAAGCCAGAAAAAGAGGAAAGTTACTGTAATAACAACTGAAGGAATAAAAACAATAAAATACATTGACTCATAAAACTCCATGGTGCTTTCATCCTATAAACCCTGAGCGGCTGAGGAAGGAGACTCAGAAGAAGCAGTGGTGCTGGCTCTGCAGGCCGAGATGCCTGCTGGAGGCGGGGTCACCACTGCAGTCGCTCAGGTGCCTTGAGCCGCCCGGCCACTGTGGGCAATCCCGCCCCTTTGGGCAAATTCTGCCTCTCTGGGCTGTATTCCCGCCTCTCTGGGCAATATTCCGCCCCTCTGGGCTGTATTCCCGCCTCTCTGGGCAATATTCCGCCCCTCTGGGCTATATTCCCGCCTCTCTGGGCTGTATTTAACTGCCTAGGCAAAAATAAAACACACTTACGCTGGCGCAGGCTGGGGATACCTTGTACGTAGGTACCCTCTGCTGCTTTTCCTATGTCAGCGCAGGCCAAAAACTTCCCTCTCTGCCGCTTTTCCTATGCCAGCGCAGGCCAAAAAATTTCTGTCTCTCTTTGCCACTTTTCTTATGCTGGCGTAGGCCGAAAAATTTCTGTCTCAGCCGCTTGTTGGCGCAGGCCGAAAAATTTCTGCCCCAGCTGCTTGTCCTATGCTAGCGCAGGCTGAAAATTTTTTTCTGTACGCTTTTCTATGCTAGCTGAAAGTTTTTCTTTCCCCGTACGGGCCACCAGAATGTCGCCGCCCTGCAGCGACATTAAAATGACGAGGAATATTCTTGGAGGGCCGGGAAAAACTGGCAAAAGCGGCTGCGTTTTAAAACCTTTGCTCCGCTGCTCCTGTCCCTGTCTGTCTAAGCTTTCCTACCCGCTTCCTCGCCACCTTTCCTCCCATTTTCCACCACCCTTCTTCCCAATTCTTCCCGTTTCTGTATTCCCCCGCTCCCCCCAAGAGAATGTCACGAGCCAAAAGAGAGACCAAACCAAAAGGAAGGCTTTATTGCTGAAAACGGACTGCTAGTTCTTCCACCAATCACTTCTGCCCGTGGTCCTCGGGGCGCGATCTGATAGGCCAGCAATCGCAGCGAGGGAGAATTAGCCTATCCTTGTGACTTCCTGCCTGCCCGCTGGCGGGGACTAGTCCCGCCCCCTGACACTCGGCCAGGCGCCATTTTGAAGCCGCTCGTCCATGCGAGGCCGGCCGCTCTCCACACAGAACCACCTCAGAGTGTAAGATGTGGGAATGAGAGTGGGCCCAGAAGGAAACACTGGGCATATCCTTCCTGGATTGATACTCCAAATGATGAGTATGAGAAGCAGAACTGGGACAGGCATGGCTAGAAGGAGTGGCACCAGCCAGCACCTGTGTGGGCTGGATAGCTGGGTTAGTTGGGTTGAACGAGGCTTCAGTGCCCGCTGACAGCACTTAATGGGACATGGGACAGGCTGGTCTAGTCTGCTGTACATACTGGCAAGCTCGACAACCAGGGTCGGGGAATGGCCTGCTGGGGGTTATTGGGGGTCGTTCAGACTAGGCTTCAGCTCCCACTGGTTTGTGTGAGGGTCCAATGTGTGGTGGGCAGGATTGGGCTGGCCTGCAACACCCATTGGTTTGTGTAGAAGACAGGACTGGAGACAGGACTGACCCAACAATTGCAACCACCAGCATGTGCATGAGCTGATCGAGGTGACAGACTGTGCTGGACCCTGTATTGGCAAGCACGTTCAAAAATCAGGTCTGGGGTCACCTCAGATGAAGTTCCTTTGGGGATCCTCTGAACTGAATTGCTGGACTTAGAACCCCAACCATGGAGAATTTAAGTTCCATGGTCTGACCGTGGAATGCATGTGTCAAAGTTGGGCCTCCTCAGTGGCCTAGATGGAGCAGTGGACAGCATATCCAGGTGCACATGGGGATGTGGCAGTCTATTGGCGTCTGCAGAGGACACCTGGTACCGTGACAGAGGACAGAACAAATTGATCAACTAGCCCAGCCAAGTGTTGGCAGTGAATATCTGGGTAAATAGACTCTAACGTGAACTATGTGAACCAGTGGATTCTGGAGAGATCTCATCGTGCTTGGAGTGGCCAGATCAGTAATTCAGAACTGTTTAGCTCCTGAGACCTCTGGAGCAGTAGCCTCAGAGACTGTCCCACACCTGGGACCCTGGAGTGGTGTCAGGTGGCTGTTCTCCATCCCAGGGTGCACAGGTGTTTGGGAGGCTGGGTGTGGCTTCTCTCCTTACCTCTCCCCTTCCCCCAGATAGGGAAGGGAAAACAAAATGAAAATAATGATCAGAAAAAAAAATTCCCTGCTCACCACCTCAAACGTGGGTAGTAGGAGATATGAAAATGTTCTAAGCTAACGTGTGTTCAATGGACCTTAAGTAGCAGCAGCTCTCTGCTCTAAGTCCTTTAAGATAGGAGGCACCCGACCACCAGCCTCTTGTTTGGCCCTCAACACACTCCAGGTGGAGTGAGTTACCTACTGTATGAATGTGAAATAAGGAACAGGCGGCTTTATTAGCTTCTCCATTCCCTCCCTTTTAAAAGCGGTCACACAGGAAAAACGCGAAGAACACTTCCGCTCCGAGTGTGGAGAGCATCCTCTGCGCGCCGAGGTCAGCTGAGCGTTTCTGCGACTGGCGATTCCTCCCGAGTGTCGTGGAAATTCAGCTGGAAAAAGGTAAGGAACAAGAGAGACCCTAATTCCTGTTGGTGTGTTTTCCCAGCGTCTAATCCCCTTTCAACCGCAATGAAGTTGCCATCTTCCTAAGGGCTTTGTTTCTCAATTTTTTAACGTAGGCAAAAACAAAGATGGCCCTTTATCCTTCTTTAACAAGAGCTAAGATTGTTTTCTTACTGTTTTTCACCTACTACAGTTATAGTGCCCATAATAATGTTTAATTCTAGAAGTGTTTTTCCCTGGTCGCTTGGAGCCCGTGATCCACTCTGACTTTTCAGATTCCAGGATTTCTTTGTATAGTATGTAAATTTGATTTGACAAATACTTTCATGTGGTTTCTGTGTGCCAAATGCTGTGTTTGACTTGAGAGGTTAAGAGTAATGTCCTTTAAGTGGTGTTTATATTCTGACGGGTTGCACTTTATTTTAATTAAAACTCTTGTGGAAACATGTCAGGGTCTAACGTCAGCAATGTTCGTGGAAAAACAGTATCAAAAGCTTAGCGGTCAGGATTGTTGAAGTATTGGAACTAGACAACAATTCTCTCACTTTCTATTCCAGTCTATACTCAAAGGTTGAGACTTCTCATTTCAATTGGCCTGTAACCTTATGTTTCTCCTATGTCTTGGCTATGGATTGAGACGTGTTAAAGCCATCATAATGTTATTAGGCAAGGGGGAATTAAAAGCGAAACAAAGCAAAAAGCAAACAAATAATACAGGGCACCAGCATTTTTATGCTTTTAATTAGTAAGTAAATGTATCAAAGGCATGGCGTAGGCCTGCGTGAGCTCTGTGCTGTTGGTAATCCCAGAAGACAGCTCTCAGAAATAACTCAGTATGCAGGCACAACATGCATTGTTCAGTGATGCTGTCTCAGGAATCTTGGATTAGGCAGGTGCTGCTGGAGACCTACCCTAGATGTGACCTTTGACAGCTGTGGTGGGTTCCATAGGCTTCTGTCTCTACCAAGTCGTGGGCCTGGGAGTAATGAGGAGTCTCCGACCCAGAGAGCAGGGGAAGGCACCAGAAAGCTCTCAGCTGTGCTGATTTCAACTACCTTGGCCTGGTTAAACCATGACGGGGAATGGAGCTTGCATGTCTGTAATTACTGAGCCACTGTGGGTAATCTTAGGGAAACCTCGGAAAATTAGCATTTCCAGGAGCGTTTCCAAGAGGCTGAAGAATGGAAAATGTTGTTCCAATTTCCAGAAGGAGAAATGTTGTGAAAGCCTTTACACACCTAGAAAAGGAGGCAGTAATGACCAGAATTAGAAGATAGATTCAATGCAGCATCTTTTTGTGTTTATAAAGCAAAATGTCTATACAGGAATGATACAAGCCATGTTTAGCACATTGCAAGTATACTAAGCTCAGCCGTCCGTTAATCAAGTTACTCTTTAAGGAGAAGCAAACTGTAAAAAGGGGCAGGTGTGGTAGCATAACCAGCTGATCCTCAGTCTGCAGCACTGGCCGCCCCTATGGGTGCTGCTGGTTCCAGGGGGTAGCCGCTCCACTTCGGATTCAACTTGCCACGGATAGCCAGAGCAAGCAGCACGAAAGTTAACCCAAGTCCCTGGGTCCCTGGGTCCCTGAGTTCAGGTGGGCTCAACCCTGGCTATCACAGCCGTTTGGGGAATAAACCAGTTGATGGAAAATCTGTCCTTCTCTGGGAGTCTGCCTTTCAAATAAAGAATTTTTTTTTAAAGGAAGGAAGTAGTGTGCTTGTATTAGGCACCAAACTGCTTATTTCGGAACCTCAACTGGTATATCCTCCAAAATATTCTCATTTTATATCTCTCTAATAAAACACCTGTTTAATATCCGAACTGCGTAAAATCTCAATACAAGAAAAGGACTCATGCTTGTAAGAGAAAGTACTTAATGTTGATGCTCAAAAGCTGAGCACATCATTTGAAACAAGAAAACCTGCAGGTAGAGCCCCCTTTGTGATTTGTAGGAAATGGATTCCTGTATGTTTTTCAAAATACCTTCTATGTGCTCAAAGCCAATGTTTTAAAGCACCTCTTGGTGGCAACTGCACTGCTTGCCTAGGGATGAGGAAGTAATGCTTTCAATATATTCCTCATCTAACAGTCATTACTTACAAATAAGTGCTTTTATATACTGCTTTGGCAACATGAAGATTCAGGATTGGCATTTTAAAATGCTGTCATTTTTATTTAAAGTAACTGAAAATAGTTTTCCAGTGAATGTTTTCAAAAAGAACATCTGATTTTCATGAGGAAATTACTGGCATTAAACAAACGTGCAGAGATGTACTCCGGAGAAACCTCAGACTACCTCTGCTCCTATTCTTTCTGGAAGTCCTAGAACTCTGATTAAACAGGTTGGGATTCACTTCCAACTGTCATGTCAGGAGTTCTGTTTGTTTGACAAGTTTTGCACCTCCATGCTCTGTAACATCTTTGATCTCTAAGTTTACTAACTGTGGGAAATGCAGCCTCCTGGTGATGCTGTAGGGCTCCAGGGCCCTGGAGGTAGTTGGAGAGCCTACCCTCTCCCATCCACCTCCCCCCCACCGCCCGCGCCCCCACCACCTAGAGTTAACTCCCGGCTTTGGTCATTCTACATGTAAGAACACAACGGAGAGACAGAGATGAACAGAAGGACAAAGGGACAGTCCTCACTCAGACATGGGTGCAGGCAGTCTCAAAAGGGACAATTTCCCCACCTGGCTGGGGTTACATTTCCTTCTAGGATAAGGAGTGTAGCTGCAGTATGTGTGGTGAGCTCCGTATGGGGGTTAAGGACACCTGGTACCTGATGCAAAGTGAGGCTTAGCTGCAGGATGCAGAGCAGGTGTGCTGAGGCTTTGGCCATGTGCAAACAGCCTGGAGGAGATGGCAGTGCCGATGGCTAGGGTGTTGGCAGCATTCAGCTCCCTGTCCCTCCCTGCCTGCTTTGCCCATGTCAAGTATGTCTAAATCACTCAATCTATTCACTTGGTAATACTTGGTGTGTGTAAGATTTCATTTCCAGAAGTTCTAGTGGATCATTTTCAAATCCATGTTGTTTGCTTCTGCTTCTAAATCTGCTTGTATTTTGTTGCTTTAAAGACAATGTTGATCACATTTCCCATGGTGACTGTTTTTCAAAATGTGCAGTTTGTGGATCTACTTCTAGTAATTCTGCTTTTTCTCACTCTTGATATCCTCTTTCCTGGCATACCTAATCTTTTACACAGATTATTTTGCGAGTTTATATACAGCAATAAATGTGGAGGTCTCAGAAAACCTCTCTGGAGAGGATTACCTCTTCTCTACTCACCTGCGCCCCCCTCATTCATGCTCAGGACTTGAATTTAATTCCCTTAAACTATGATCCCAAGGACCCAGCACAGTGGCCTAGTAGCTAAATCCTTGCCTTGAAATCACCAGGATCCCACATGAGTGCCACTGCGTGTCTGCTGCTCCACTGCCCATCCAGCTCCCTGTTTGTGGCCTGGGGAAGCACTATAGGATGGCGCAAAGCCTGGGGACACAGAAAAAACTCCTAACTGCTGGCTTTGGATCAACTCCGCTCCGGCCATTGTCACTTTATCAGCAGATGGAGGATCTTTCTATTTTCCCTCTCTGTATAGATCTGCCTTTACAAAGAAAAAATCTTCTTTAAAGATTTATTTTTTATTACAAAGTCAGATACGCAGAGAGGAGGAGGAGGAGAGACAGAGAGGAAGATCTTCCGTCCGATGATTCACTCCCCAAGTGAGCCGCGATGGCCGGTGCGTGCCGATCCGAAGCCGGGAACCTGGAACCTCTTCCGGGTCTCCCACGTGGGTGCAGGGTCCCAAAGGTTTGGGCTGTCCTCGACTGCTTTCCCAGGCCACAAGCAGGGAGCTGGATGGGAAGTGGAGCTGCCGGGATTAGAACCGGCGCCCATACGGGATCCCAGCGCGGTCAAGTCGAGGACTTCAGCTACTAGACTACAAGCACCGGGTCCTACAAAGAAAAAATCTTTAAAAATACATATATAGGGGCCGGGTGACATGGCCTAGTGGCTAAAGTCCTCGCCTTGACATCGCTGGGATCCCGTATGGGCGCCGGTTCTAATCCCGGCAGCTCCACTTCCCATCCAGCTCCCTGCTTGTGGCCTGGGAAAGCAGTCAAGGACAGCCCAAAGCTTTGGGACCCTGCACCCACGTGGGAGACCCGGAAGAGGTTCCAGGTTCCCGGCTTCAGATCGGCACGCACCGGCCATCGCGGCTCACTTGGGGAGTGAAAACATCGGACAGAAGATCTTCCTCTCTGTCTCTCCTCCTCTCTGTATATCCGGCTTTCCAATAATATTATTATTATTATTATTATTAATAATAAAATCTTTAAAAATACATATATAATCTTGGGCTGGAAGGGTATGTGAGGGCTCTACTGTGTCTCATTTACTCTAACTGATGTCCAGTGGAAACTTTTGGGAGTGTGTCTGCTAGTAGCTTCTCAACTTCCAACAGACGCAGGGCTCTGATGTCTGACCCTCTCCTAAACGTCACTTCCAAATGTGTTCAGGTCACAGAGCCCACAAAAGCAGCTCTCAGGTTTTATTGCATGAGTTCTTTTTTGTCCTGTCAGTTTTTGCCAGATACTGTTTTGCCAGCTTTTCAGTTGCTAAGAAAGATGCTTTAAATTTAGCTTTACTGCTTATCAGTGAGAATGGATCCAAATAATTAAGCCTGACTTGACTAGAAATGAGATGTCACATCTCAATATCCTAAAGTAACAGAAAAAGTAGTGGTGACTTTGAGTATCATAGTAATGTTGCTATTAAGTTAGAAAGTTAGGTGGAAGTAAGTACTGTGTGCCCTTGAATTTTCTTCCACTGAGATTCAGTTGAAGAAAAATCCATGGAGATAGTTTGCTTTGATGGATTTGAGATAATATGCAAGAGTAGGTAAAAAGTTCTGGCAAAGTGCAATTGAAATAGAAGTTTGGTGTAAAAGAAAAAGCCCTAAAATCCATGAACCCAGTGGTCTTCAAGTTTATGGAAAAAATTACAAAAAACTGCAGGGGTTTCAAGTGTTTCTTTGCACTTGTAGTTAATTTCCATGTTTTTCCCATTGGTGTCTTGAAGTGCACTCACACAAACATTGTTGTAGACTCTTCCCCTGCCAACCTATCAAAACTGTTGGAAAAAAATTAAGGTTTTTGGTTTAAAAGTACATTTAGTTAGAGTGTTCCTTTTTATCCTTAATTTGTCTTTGTTATTGCCATGAGAAGTTTTGGCCGAGTCATAAACAGTACCTACTCATGCAGTAAAGGAACTGATCAAACTTGCAGCGATAGTTTGTACATAAGGAGACTGCTGATCTTTGGCTTCGTGGTAATAGAGCCTTGGTGAGTCACTGGCTTAGAGAAGCCTTTGGACAAGGCCAGCAGTCATGCATCACAGCATGTGGCCGCATATGGAGGAGAGAGTTGGAGAAGGATTTATTAAGTAATTTTCCACTATTTGAGCAGTTTAGGTCCATAAAGAGTGACTCGTCCAGTCTGGGATGCCTAGATTTAAATTAGAGAAAAATAAAGAGGAGCATGTTGAGAAATGCCGGCTCTGTTATCTTATTGTGTCACTTTGCTGGCAAGGACAAAAGGAACTATTCAGCTATTTTCCCATAACAATGATAACATTGTATAAAGAATATATGTGGAAAAGAAGTATTTGTGAACCTGTGCTTTTCATACTGTCTATATGAGCACTTGATGCTGTTTGAGGATTTGATTAGTCATTTCTGAGCCTGGGTTACGAGTATTTTTTTTGTACAATATTACTGCATATTGATATGTACATTCTATGTGCCTAGGTCAAACCAGCAGCATAGCGGTCCCTAAACTAAGGGACCTACAGATAAGCCATCCTATTCTTAGATTGCAAATTTGAGAAACATTCACTTCATACGTAGGGAATCCATTTTCTGATTAATACTTTGCAAGCGGATCCACAGATGGCAACAACAATGCTCCGTTCTGCATGCCAAGTGTTACACCAAGCACACTATCACTGACTTTCAGGAGGTAGGAATCAGTGATCCTATTCAACAGATGAGAAACAAAGGCACAGAGAAGCTTCTTGACAAATCCATGAAGTGCTCATAACTCATTTTGGCTCATGGAAAAGCTGTAACTCGAATCCTACTTCACATAGCAGAAACACCAAAACCAGGGAACCTAAGGTGAAGCGCCAGGGCAGGGGGAGGTCATGGGGAGGGATGCTGGGTGGCAAAGTCCAGGCTTCACATTTTGTTTTGCTACTTGCTAAAGGCATGTGATTAAGTTAGTTCCTGCTACTACTATGGTTAAATTGTTTAAAATATCATCCCTAGGCAAATGTTGGCAGAGATTAAGATGATGCTGGAGGACTCCTGTAGCCCATATCATGGGGTCTTGATTTCAATGCCGCTTCAACTGCGGGCTCTAACTTCATCTTAATGAACCCTGGAAGTAACCAAGTGATAATCTGCACAGCTAGGTTCCTGCCATCCGCACACACCTGGGGATGGAAATCTAACAGCTGCCTTTGGTCTGACCTAGCCCATGCTGAGGCAGGCACTTTGAGATTAAATCGGTTAATAGAAAATCGTTCTCTGTTCTCTTACTCTCCTCTCTCTTTTCTATAGTTTTATTTAACTGGAATACATTCCTTGTATTTTACTTAGTTAAGAGCGTAATGATATTACCCAACCTGTCTAGCCTTCTGCCACACTCTCACCCTTTCTCCTCCTTCCTTTATAATTTTTGTTTAACTTTTCACTGCAGCATACTTTGAGTTTATAACCACAAGTTTAATCCTCCATTAGAGAATTCCACCAGTAGTAAGTAGAAAAACCACTATTTCTCAAGAGTACAGACGAGGGTCATAAACATTAATCAAATCTCAAGGTGTCAGTTTCAGTCATATTACACTTCTGTACTCTGTATTAGCTAACAGGAAGGAAACCATTTGTCTTTGGAGGACTGGTTTATTTCAGTAAGTATAAGAGGCAAGTAAGTGTCTACTTGCCTCCATTCTTTCAAATAAATAATAAAATTTAAAACAGCCATCCTGCTTGATCAGTCATCCCTTCCCATGGGAGAAATATACTATGACTTCTTGTGTGTGTGTATGTGTGAGTGAGTGAGTGAGTGAGTGAGTGAGAGAGAGAGAGAGAGAGAGAGAGAGAAGACCCTCTTAAAATATCTATTTCCATCTCATCAGAAACCAGGGAGTTGGAGTAAATGAGGCACTTGGAATGCTGACGGGAAGGTACTGAGGGGAGCTAAGTAACTTGGGAGTGATGTATAGGAGGAAAGCATTTGCCAGCATCCTCTCCGATGTCTTACAGGACTGAAAATTATTCATTAGCGTGAAACTATCAATAAGTGCAGACTATAAATTTTGGCTTGTGGAAAGAGCCAGAGACTGAAATCACATTGTCTAACCTCAAAGAACTCCAGAAACATGACTGTAATTCTCAGTTGCAGTCTACTGAGAGTTGGGTAGGAGAAGCGAGGCCAGTTCCCTGAAGCCTTGGAGAGATCGACTGTGTGATGCCATGTTTTCTATTGCAGAAAACAATGCACAAGTCCCCTACCAATGCCAAACAGACATCAACAAATCAAATATTCTGAATGTATGTTTTTGCTTAGTTCCCTGGTAATCTTACCTTAAGAACAAGGTCTACTGCAGTCACTGGGCAGCTTCTTCTTTTTTTCAGTCAAGCAAAATGAAGCAGTTGTTGGAATATCATGCTTTGCTGCCAGAAACTCTCAATAAGATGAGCAGTTCCAGTGAAATACATTGCCAGAGGGATTGTGTCTGCTAACATTTGAACGGCTGTTGAACTAATTACCTGCAGATGTGCAGGAAATCATGTGCAAAACCGTGCTGTACTCATTTGCTACTGTCTTACATGTAAACGCATTCTATGGCTTATCAGGATCTTCAACCGTAAACATTTGAGTGACAAATCTCCAACTGGACCCGGTGCAGTAGCCTAGTGACTAAAGCCGACACCTTTGCAAGTGCCAGGATCCCACAGGGCCGCTTGCTCATTTGTATCCCGGCTGCTCCGCTTCCCATCCAGCTTCTTGCTTGTGACCTGGGGAAGCAGTCAAGGCCAGCCCGAAGCCTTGCGACCCTGTACTGGCATGGGAGACCTAGAAGCTCCTGGCTCAGCTCTGGCTGTTGCGATCACTTGGCGTGGCTCAGCAAATGAAAGATTTTTCTGTCTCCTCCTCCTCTCTGTAAATCTGACTTTCCAGTAAAAATATATTTTTTTAAAGATTTATTTATTTGTTTATTGTTTGGGAAGCCAGACATGTAGAAAGGCGAGAGGGCAATCTTCTGTCCAATGATTCCCTCCGCCAAGTGGCCGCAACAGCTGGAGCTGAGCCGATCTGAAGCCAGGAGCCCAGGTCCTCCTCCAGGTCTCCCACGTAGGTGCAGGGTCCCAAAGCTTTGGGCCGTCTTCAACTGCTTTCCCAGGCCACAAGCAGCAAGCTGGATGGGAAGCGGGACCGCCGGGACTAGACGCGACTAGACGCAGCGCCCATATGGGATTCCTGCACATTCAAGGCGAGGACTTTAACTGCTAGACCACCGCACCAGGTCCAAAATCTTAACTCTCCAACTAAAATACTGAAGGCCAGTACATTGTGAGCTGAACATATCTCATGTTGGTAGCCCATTCCTAAACCAATGCTGGCCTTTTTTTCCAAGGAAAACTAGGCTGTCAGAATTACTCCATATGCACGGGGCTGAAACTTCCTAAACACACACACAAGCAAGAATTGTAAAGAAAGATGGCTTGTGTGAGCATGAACCTTACCCCATTAAGGTTCTTAAATAGTTATCTGCTTTTAGCTCGTTTCCTACTAAAAATTCAAATGTCTGAATTTTCCATTAGGCTGTTACAGCTTCGTCTGTTAAGCATAGCCCCGCGTTCCCTAGCATCACCTATTAGATCATTCTTGATCTCGGAGCTTCTGACGAGCTGTGTGGATTCCAACGGAGACTTGCCTTACTGGAATTATGCATACATGTCAGTAAGGAATGTTTTCCATCATTTAGGGACCAAGTGATTTCTAGAAAAGCCATAATGTTCAGAGTACTTCCGAAGTTATTTACTGTTACGGCATGGTAGAGAAACTGACACGTGCGTTAGACTAGACGTTAATTTGTCAGCATCGGCCAGCAACATTCCTCGTGTGGACAAACGTGGGAGTAATGCTCAAACGCTCAATGCCGAGATAGGAGAAGATCAGACAAGGATGAAAGTCTGCACTTCTCTGCCTCGTGGAGGTGTTTGAGGCAGTAGGAAGTGGGATGCTTCACAAAGTCTGTAAAAATGGGTCGAAAGAGAAGTTTCCATGCAGACTTGAAATCCATATGTTGGCTTTCGTGATCATTCTCCACGAACATTTTAAAGACTGTTTGAGAGAGACAGTGTATGTGAGTTCTATAGCTCACCAATGTTAGGAAAAGTACACCTGTTACTGGTTAAGTATCCAACTTGTGAGAATTCCATAATTTTTAGCTTGTATTTTCTGCCTTCTGGCTAGATGTGGTTTGGATTTTTATTCTTTGGGCAGCTGTGGGTAAAAGTGGGAAATTAATGATGATCAAATTAGACAATGGACCTACTTATTAGTTCTAGAGGAAGTCTAACTACAATGAAAATTAGACTTGTGGATTATTTGAGTAACAATTCCCTCACTTTTTTTATGAAGTACGTTGCATTACGTGACAGTTTCATAGGCTCTGGGATTCCCCCAACCCCTCCCTGTGCCATCCCCCCATGGTGGATTGTTCCACCTTGTTGCAGTATTACAGTTCAAATGAAGTCAAGATTCTTTCATAGCAACCATGTAGTTTGCATAGTGTCCAGCATCTTATTGTCCAGATAAACTCCAGGGTTTTTTGGGGAGACCGTCTCTGGTCTGAAAATAGAGCTGGCAGAATATCATCCCAATCAATTAAAAGCCACAACAAAACATCAGCAACAATTTACAACATTATGGAGTTAATTGACATGGTATTGAGTAATCAGTACGTTAAAATGCAAGTTCTTAATCACATCCTGTGAGTACTTCATTGACATTTCAATTTTAGTTTATACACGGAACCAGCTTCTATACACCTTAAAATGGCTATAGGGTACTATTCAGCGGTCTCGTGTCTATTTTTATTGGAATCTTTAGCAGTTTATAGTGTTAAAACAATTTTGCTGAACTTGGCAGATTTTAGGATAGTCTAAACTGGCTTATAACTCTGACAAGGCATTTGTCAACAGTTGAGGTGCAGACCAGTTTTAGGAGGGGTGTGCAGAGAAATCTTCAATGCCTTAGTGAGGAGTAACTAATCTTTGTGTCCTCCCAAGTAAGGTATGTGTGAGTCCACGCCGACCATTTCCTCCTGGTTCTAAGCTTTCCTTGTTGTTCTCTATCCTAATATTTTTTGGGGGGAGGGGGGGTTCTGGAGCAACCCTGACGGTCCTTGCAGGAGAGGGTGGGGATCCAAAGTTGGAACTAAGTAAGGATCAGAGAAAGCTCCTCTCCCTAGTCCCAAAGGAAGTTTGCTGTTCTTTTGTTTCTGCGGACCGCTCAGGGCTCCTGGCTGTTGTTCCGATGACCTTGGATCCTGCCAGGAGGGATTTGGGCTTCTTCCATCCCATGTGGGAGATCCAGACGGGGGTGGATGACCTCAGAATTCTCAGCCTCCGAAGGCACACCAATTCCCTGTGTTCTTTTGGCGGTTGGGATGTAGTCCTTGGTGCCTGTAGTGATAGTCCTTGGTGAGGATCCGGGAGTCTACAGGGTTGGGATACAAGTCTCCTCCTGTCCACCTGCTCCACTCTGGGGTGCCCCCCTGCTCTGTGTGTATGACCTGTTAAGAGATTGTCAGGATTGCTCTTGATTCCCCCTATATGTCTTTGTAGTTTATGAGTTCCCTGTTCCATTCCCGATAGGTTATACCTCACGTCTTCCTCACATTCTAAGCAGATGGAAGGTTTCTCTGCTCTCCCACCCAATTTCCAAGTAGCATAGGGTCTTAAAAGTATATTAGGTTTTACAATTCTTTGATGTAGATCATAAGCAGTTTGACTCACATTGATTGTTGGTTCATTGGTTACATCGCAATGTCTTATTGCATGAGCTGCAGACTGTTTGGGCTTGGAATAATACTACAATTTACAGGTACTGTTTTTCGAACTGGCATCATTTCATCTTAAATTAAGGCAAATATGTGGTATCTAACCTTCTGGGATTGGCTCATTTCCCTTAGCATTATGGTTTCCAGTTGGGCCCATTTGGCCACAAAACTGCATTTCATTTTGTTTAATAGCTGAGTAGTATTCCATGGAGTAAATGAACCATAGCTTTCTTAACCGAAATGCTTATCAGCAGAAGACTGGATACTTCCATGGTTGTACAATTGATTGTGCTGCTATGAACATAGGAGTGCATGTTGGTTTCTCATGTTGTTTTGGATATATTCCTAGGAGTGCTATTGCTGGATCATATGGTATGCAGATTTTCAGTTGTTCGAGTGTTCTCCATACTGATTTCCATAGAGGCTGTACAAGTCTGCAGTCCCACCAGCAGTGGAGTAAGGTTCCCTTTTCCCCACATCCTCACCAGCAAGTGTTGTTGGTGGTTTTTTGTATGTGAGCCATCCTCACTGGCGTTAGGTGGTATCTCATTGTTGTCTTAATTTGTATTTCCCTTATTGCCAGGGAAAGTTGAGCATTTTTTCATGTTTGTTTGCCATTTGGGTTTGTTCCTTTGTGAAATGTCTGCCCATTTCTCATGCCCATTTCTTGAGTGGTTTGTTTTGGTTGTTCTGGAGATCTTTGTATATTCTGGAGATTAGCCCCATATCACCTATGTAGTGTGCAAAGATCTTCTCCCATTCTGTGGATTGCTTTTTTACTTTGTTGATTGTTTCCCTTGCTGTGCAGAAGCTTCTTAGTTTGATGTAGATACATTCGGTTGTTCTGGTCTTGATTGCTGTTTTTGGTGTCCTTTTCAGGAAGTCGGAACCTACCCCTAGATCTTGCAGGGTATTTCCAACATTTTCTTACAAAAGTTTAAAGGTTTCTGGATGTAGATCTAGGTCTTTTATCCATGTAGATTTGATGTTAGTGTATGGTGAGAGACGTGGGTCTATCTTTTGGTTTCTGCAGGCTATCAACCAGTTGTCCCAACAGCATTTATTGAACAGACCTTCCCATTTGCCTGGATTGTCGTTTGTCTTTTTGTCAAAGATTATTTGGCTGTATCTGTGTGGGTTCCCTTCTGGTGTTTCTATTCTGCTCCATTGATCTTCCTCTCTATCTTTGTGCCAGTACCACGCTGTTTTGATAACCACTGCCCTATAGTATGTCCAGAGGTCCGGAACTGTGATTCCCCCTGCTAACTTCCTGTGCTTCAGGATGGTATAGAACACCAGAACTTGGTTCTTCTACCCAGCCATTACTTTCAGCTTGTCCGTCAGACTTCTCCCATGTTTCTATCCCTCTCCCCTCCTCCCCCCAATCTGTGATATTATTCTAAATTCACATGAGATCAACTTTAAATTCCAAACAATGTTTCAAAAAGTTTGTAGAAGACAGAATTGAAGATCTGTTTATCTTGATGAAAAAGGTCTTAAAATTTGCGTTTTTCGTAAAATGAACACCATGAATGCATGTACAGTTCTTCACAATAGTCCCTAGTGACCTTTCACCTTTCTCTAGTGTTGGTTAGATTTCCTTTCTCAGCTCTCCTCTAATTTTTTTGCTGTCTTTAACATTTATTTTCATCACGAAGTCAGATATACAGGGAGGAGGAGAGACAGAGGAAGATGTTCCATCCGATGATTCATTCCCCAAGTGAGTGCAATGGCCAGTGCTGCGCCGATCCGGAGCCAGGAGCCTGGAGCTGCTTCCAGGTGTCCCATGCGGGTGCAGGGTCCCAAGGCTTTGGGCTGTCTTTGACTGCTTTCCCAGGCCACAAGCGGGGAGCTGGATGGAAAGTGGAGCTGCTGGGATTAGAACCAGCACCCATATAGGATCCTGGAGCGTTCAAGGCAAGGACCTTAGCTGCTAGGCCACGCCGCCGGGCCCAGCTCTCTAATTTCATTTCAGTGTTTTGTTTCTAGGTTAGTCTATAAGTTTGCTGGTTTTATTTCTTTTTGAAATAACCTTTTTTTCACTGATCTTTCATGTTTTTCTCTTCATTTACTGGTTTGGTCTTCATTTCTTTACTAACTTTGGGATTTATTCTGCCTTCTCTAGATACCCAAAATGCACCTAACCTGTTTGAAACCTTTCCATTTTTTTATGTAGGCATTTAATGCTTCAACCTTTACTTAGTATTTCTTTAGATGTCTTATGTAAGTTTTGAAATGCTGTATTTTCATTTCATTCAATTTTTAAGTTTTCTTTTGGATTTCTTCCACATTTCTTCTTTGGATTTCAGGATCATAATATTTAATCTGCAGATGGTTTTGTTTTCAAGATTTATTTGAAAGGCAGATGTTACAAAGAGAAGGAGATTTTCTGTCCACTGGTTCACTCTACAAATGGCTGCAGTGGCCGGAGCTGAACCAATCCCAAGCCAAGAGCCAGGAGCTTCTTTGCGGTCTTCCACACAGGTGCAGGGTCCAAGCACGAGAACTGTCCTCCACTGCCTTTCCAGGCCATAAGCCGAGGGCCAGATGGGAAGTGAGGCCCCCGGAACATGAACCAGTGCCCACATGGATGCCGGTGTGCAAGGTGGAAGATTAGCCTCTTGAGCCACAGGGCCGGCCCCTCTACCTATGGCTTTATAATTACCAAATTTGTCTGGATTTATATTTTTGTGATTAGAAAAGATATGATGTACTTTTTGTTGTGGTTTAATATGTGGTCTTAGAGGAAGTTTAGTGTAGTCCAGTACATATTCTAAAGCTATTGCAATGAATGCTGTGTCAGTGTCTGTATACCCTAGAACTGTGGTTTTTCTTTTTGTGTTTTGTTTTTTTTTTTTTTTTTTGCTCGACTGACATGTTAGTTGATTCCTTAACTCCACTTTTCTTGATCTGGAGCTTGACTCTCCCTTTAGATATATATGTATTTTTTAAAAAGATTTATTTTGTTACAAAATCAGATATACAGAGAGGAGGAGAGACAGAGAGGAAGATCTTCCGTCCGATGTTTACTCCCCAGGTGAGCACAACGGCCGGTGCTGCGCTGATCCAACCAGGAATCTCCTCCAGGTCCCCCACACAGGTGCAGGGTCCCAAGACATTGGGCCGTCCTCGACTGTTTTCCCAGAGCATAAGCAGGGAGCTGGATGGGACATGGAGCTGCTGGGATTAGAGCTGGCATCCATATGGGATCCCGGGGCATTCAGGGCGAGGACTTTAGCCACTAGGCTACACTGCCGGGCCCTCCCTTTAGATATAATAAGGCTTTTTAATAAAATGACATGCTGTGGCATTGGATATATAGTACCCAATCTGTCGTATCTTACTGTTGAATTAATTCCTTGATCACTATCTGATGATCTTTGTATCTTTTTATAGCTTTTGGCTGAAGTGTATTTTGTCTAATGCACTACTCCTGCTTGCTTTAGGTTTCCACTTAGGTAGAACATTTTTTTCCATCTTTTCACCAGTGTGTGTCTTTACTAATGAGTTTCTTAAGGTACATATCCTTGGTTATTTTCTAATCCATTTAGCCAAACTATATCTTAACTGGGAGTGTGGTCCATTTACTTTCAAAGCTGTTACTAATAAGTAGTAACAGTAAGTAGCTGTTATTAATAAGTAATCTATCCACTTAAAAATTGGTTGGTTTCTTCTGAGTATTCTTCATCCAGTTATGGGTGTGCTTCAAAGTTTTCCATTTTGGGCCCAGCACAATAGCGTAGTGGTTAAAGTCCTCACCTTTCACAAGCCAGGATCCCATATGGACGCTGGTTCTAATCCCGGCGGCTCTGCTTCCCATCCAGCTCCCTGCTTGTGGCCTGGGAAAACAGTCAAGGATGACCCACAGCCTTGGGACCCTGCACCCACATGGGGGGCCCACGCTCCTGGCTTCGGACTGACTGAGCTCCAGCCGTTGCGGCCACTTGGAGTGAGCTATCGGACGGAAGATCTTCCTCTGTCTCTCCTCTCTGTATAGCTGACTTTGTAATGAGAATAAATAGACGTTTTGCATGTTCTCATGATGCTAGCCTGCTACCTTTTATTTGCTTCTGTCTGTCCATTTCCTCAAACATGTTTTAGGAGGCCAGTTGATTCTGATGACTTTCCTGACTTTCACTCACTTTGGAGAATATTTAAGTTATAAAGGATAGTTCTACTCAGCCAAGTATTTTTGGCTGATAGGCTTACTTTTTCTTCAGAACTTGAGATAAACCATTCAATTCCCTCTTGGCCTATAACATTTCTGTTTGACAATGTTGTTTGTTTAGTGGAGGTCCCCTTGAAAACGACAGTGCTTGCTTTCTGAGAAGTAACAGTTGTTTGTACTTAAAAGAGCTGGACCACAATAGGTCAGGGGAACGGGGATCTTTTCTGATCCTGTCGAGTGACATCCTATGGGCCTTCTGTACTTGGAGGTGTACTTATTAAGATCAGGGAAGTTAGGAGCTGTTTCATTGAATATGCTGCGTACTCTCTTCCTCTCAGGAATTCCAAGAAAGTGTTCATTTCAGTAAGGTCTCAAAGCTCTCGGGCTGCGTTCATTCCCTTTCTCACATTTTTTTAAAAGCTGGCTAGAAAATATTGAACCTATCTTCAAGTTCAAATATTTTTAATTCTGTTTATCCTCATTTATCTTGACTTTCAACTATTTTCATTTTTAGTTTTTTTCTATAAAAAATATCTGATTTGCAAGGTAGGTAGAGAGGGGGAGACAGATCCTCCATCTCAGTGGCTGACATCAAGGACTGGGCCACTGGATAGCCAGGAACCTGGAGCTCTGTCCCTCTTGTAGATGACAGGGACCCAAGTACCTCTGCCCTCTTCTGCTGCCTCTGCAGACATATTAGCAGACACCGGGATCCAAGGCAGAATGGCCAAGACTTGAATCGGAGCTCATAGGAGATCAGTACACAGGCAGTAGCTCAGCCTGCTGCTCACAAGAGCCAGTCCACAGTTGATTCTGTAATATCTGTCCAATTCCTCAAGGTCAGTCCTTGCCAAATTTCTCATATCATGCATTGATTTTCTAATTTCACTTTCTGTTGGAGTGTCTTATGTCTTTTTGAGTGTTCCACATCATTCTTTTGGGATTCTTCATTTTATTGGAAATGCAGGTTTACAGAGAGAAGCAGAGACACAGAAATATCTTCCATCCACTGGTTTACTCACCCAGTGGCCAGAATGGCCAGAGCTGAGCCAATCCAAAGCCAGGGGCTTCTTCCAGATCTCCCACATGGGTGCACAGTCCCGAGGCTTTAGGCTGTCCTCTACTGACTTCCCAGGCCACAAGCAGGGAGCTGGACGGGAAGCAAAGCGTCCGGTATTAGAACCAGTATCCAAATGGGATCCTGGCATGGTCGAAGTGAGGATTTTAGCTACCAGGCTACTGCACCAGACCCCTTAACTGCCAAGCTATTGCACCAGACCTCTCCCCTGTAAATTCTGATTTACTAGCATTCCTATGTATGCACCCTTAATTCTAATGTCGGCGTACACTAGGTATTAATGTTAAACACTTCAACAATGTTGTAGTAGTATCTTATGGTATAGACGATTATATATGTAAAACTTGCAAGGTTCATTTCTCAACATGCTTAAGCCTTTAGTATTTTGTCCCAGCTTTTCCATTCTACGATAGCCATAATTCTGTAGGACAAAATATTCTACAAGCAATTCTCTTCCTTAATAATCTGCTTATTTGCTCGATTTACATTTTGAAACAATCATGTAAGACTCCAAATTAAGACATTCTATAAATAAAAACATAGCACATTTTAAATACTATTGCTTTAAGCAAGTCTTACCCATTTCTCCCAATTTGTGGAAACACATTTTAACACAAACCTGCCTCAAAACCGGGAATGAGAAGTTTTTCCAATAACCTTCTAGCTGATGAGGGAATTTCCCCTTCTCAAATGGCAGATGAGAATCACAATGAGGACCTGAAGGAGGCCAAGGTCCTGAATTCCTTCCAAAGGGCAGACTGCAAGCATGCGCCTCCCTTTTCCATGGCTGGTAAGTCTGGAGCTGCTTCTTGGCTTCTGTTTTATTTTATTAGTTTTTTAAAGATTTATTTATTTGTATTGCAAAGTCAGATATACAGAGAGGAGGAGAGACAGAGAGGAAGATCTTCCGTCCGATGATTTACTCCCCAAGTGAGCTGCTACGGGCCGGTACGCGCCGATCCGAAGCTGGGAACCAGGAACCTCCTCCGGGTCTCCCACGCGGGTGCAGGGTCCCAAAGCTTTGGGCCGTCCTCAACTGCTTTCCCAGGCCACGAGCAGGGAGCTGGATGGGAAGTGGAGCTGCCGGGATTAGAACCGGCGCCCATATGGGATCCCGGGGCTTTCAAGGCGAGGACTTTAGCCACTAGGCCACGCCGCCGGGCCCGCTTCTGTTTTATTGAATTCAGGAGAACCAAAAAATTTCAATTTGGCTGTTGTCTTAACTAATACCATCCTAGATAGTCTCTTATCAATAAGATGAAAATCACTTAAAAGGAGATGTTAAAACACTGTTGTTCTTCACAAGAAATCCGACTTCAATTCCATTGTCTTACAGGAAAATTCAGAAATTATACACATCATAACCAATTTCACTATCCAATTTCAAACTGTTTTTTCCTGTAAGGCAAAATCTCACTTCTTTCTAAATAGGAACAAATAATTTAAAATCTGGACCAATTTCATGATTAGGAAACATTTTGACCAATGGACATAAATACTCATTTACTTTATGCTAAATGTGACGCCTCATATGCTATTTTATAATATTGTGAGGTTACAATCAAATTATTTTAAATGACAATTATATTATCCAAGTTCTGTCTCAATCTTCGAAGGTTCTAGGGATCCTACTAGAACTTTCAAAGTCAGGAGACTTGGTTTCAACCTCTGAAGAACTGAGGTGTAAATTAAAGTACACTTAACATGTAACTGAACATGTGAACGGATACTGAGTTTTAGACCTGATCAGTGCCAGGACAACACTGTAAGCTGAAGGCTAAGCAGCAAGAAAACGGTATAGGAGCCTTAGCCCAGCAGAGGTGGGGAGTCGGGTCTGACCAAGTCCTGTTAGATGAGTTAGACCTCTCTCAAATTCCGTACCAGGAGAGAGAAAGGGGGCCGGTCGTGGTCCGTCCCATCTTGTCTGTCAGTCAGACACAGACCCAGTTCTGAACAAGAACAACTAAATTCACGACACAGATAGAAGTCTTGTCTGGACAGAAGTAATAGGACTCTAACTGACTAAACAAACATGCACTATCACTACACACGTCAGAACAGACGTAAAATTCAACCTTTTGTGACTTCCAACCTCTTCTTTGACATACTTCAACCTGGAAATGTTTCGTAAAGCAAGCACATAGGTTCATCTCGTGCTTAGCGTTAATTTAACAGTGGATTTGGTCCACTGGTTACTTTTACGTATAACTGCTAGATGAAGTTACAGAACAAGTTTCCACTTTTTTCTTATGAATGTTACATCGCTTATGTCTTACCCTGTCCCTCCCAGCTAGGGGTTAGGGCTATGAGGTAGAGCTAGAGAAATTCAGGCCCTAAGGGTGGCCTGGGTGAGGTCAAGTCAAGAGAAAGTGGAAAAGCAGATAAGGGCAAAGGTGAAAGTGGCTACAATGGAGAGGGAATCTGTGTGCTACCCAGTGAGGAGAGCAAATGGAGACCTTCAGACAGGGGGATGGGCCCGCCCTCGCAGCAAGACCAGGATCATGGGGTGATGGGGTTATCATCCAGCCTTACATATGCCTGAGCCAATTCTAGGAGCAAATGTACACCATAAAGGCTGTCGGAGACCTCGCAAAAGAATCCTTTCATCTGAAGTTTCACTAAAACTACAGCAAATAGTTCCTTCTACTGTGCTGATCGTTGACGTGGCTCAAAACAGGTTACACAGACAAGATTGGACAGAAAAACGTCTGCTGCAGCCCCTCTTCCTTCCTCATGGTTTGTTGGTAACAGGGCAGGATTTTCCCAATCCAAGCGATTGAAAGAGGTGACCCACTTCTATGGCCCATAATGGCAGTCAATGGTGCTGAGGTAACCTTGAAGGAGGCTGCCAGCCTGTCGCTGTTTCTTCGAACCCATTCAAAATCACTCCTTCAAGAAGGGACAACAAGATTTGCTGGTTCAGTCTTCACACCTGAAGGCTAGCTCTCTGACCCCGATCAACTGGCAGATCTAAATCAGAAGGTAAGTATAAGCTCTGGGCGCCCCTCCAACGGACAAATGGACCCACTGGAAGGGACTGCCCTCCTGGACAAGGGCGGCCATAAGCATGAAAGAATTTGAAAATGTTCACACTTGAAACAATTTCTTAGGGCAATAATGAGCAAGTAGCCTTGGCCCGGGGAGAGTTAGACTCGCTCCTGGCATGGCTTTAGGTCCTGCATTCCAGGAATCACACTCCGCTGGGCAGTTCCCTTCAGGGATAACCCTAATGGGAAAGGCCTGGAGCACCTCACGCTGCCCGAACAGAATGCTTGCAACTGGCGCTGTGCTCTGACTCCCCTTGAACTGGGGGTGGTTTCCTGCCCTCTGAGCTTCCCAGAAGCTCTTGTTGGGGCGGCTGAGGTGGGCCAGGGCCAATGTCCTGAGCATCAGTTTTGCTCTTCCCTTGCCAAGCATTGTGGGAAAATAAATTAACCAATGTTACCGACGGGTGCCAATCTGACCAGGGCCCCTCAGACCTTGACTGCCTGAGCACCTAGGATTTCTAACCCTCGAAACTTCAGCATGTAATTTAGCGCCTTAAGCGCGGGATGATCAGGTTCCTCACCGTTACTGCCCATGTTTAAGGACAGCAGAGGAGAGTGGCCCTCGGATACCCAGTCGGGTTGTCCGGCCAAGGAGATCCTGTGCAGAGTTTTGGGTAACACCCAAGTGTCACATCGGACAGAAACCGCCAGTCTTCACACAAGTTCACCCCAGAGCCATGCATCCAAGGCCATCTCTCAAAGCAGGAGATGAGAGGTTAGGCGCAGCATTGCCTTTTTCCCTATCACCTACCTTAACTTCAAGCTGTCAGGGGATTCGACTGGAGAGAAGCTGGGAATGGGGGGGGGATGGTGACCACCTTCCTGCAGAGCTGTGGGGCGCCAACGGTCACTTACGCAGAGTACATACAGCTCCACAGCAGGATTTCGGCACTAAAGGTGAGTCCCAAGAGAAGGCGGCGACATGAAGAACCACAAGTTGTATGAGGGGAGGGGAGCCCGGGAGCAGAGCAGAGTGGAGCCCTTGGGAGGGAAGGGGAGGTGAGCTTGGAGGCAGAGCAAAGTGGGGCCCCTGGGGTGAGGGGAGGGGAGAGGAGGGGAGGGGAGCCCGGGAGCAGAGCAGAGTGGGGCCCCTCGGTGGGAGGGGACGGGAGAGGAGGAGAGGGGAGCCCCGGAGCAGAGTGGGGCCCCTAGGCAGGAGGGGAGAGGAGGGGACAGGAGCCTGGGCGAAGAGCAGAGTGGGCCCTCTCGATGGGAAGGGAGGGGAGGGGAGGGGAGCCCGGGAGCAGAGCATAGTGGGGCCCCTCACCGGGAGGGGAGAGGAGGGGAGCAGAGCAGAGTGGGGCCCCTTGGGAGGGGAGGGGAGGTGAGCATGGGAGCAGAGCAGAGTGGGGCCCCTGGGGTGAGGGCAGGGGAGCCCAGGAGCAGAGCAGAGTGGGGCCCCTTGTGGGGAGGGGAGGGGAAGGGAGCCCGGGAGCAGAGTGGGGTCCCTCGGCGGCAGGGGAGGGGAGCAGAGCCCTGGAGCAGAGCAGAGTGGGGCCCCTGGGAGGGAGGGGAGGAGGGGAGCCCTGGAGCAGAGCAGAGTGGGGCCCCTGGGGGGGAGGGGAGTGGAGAGGATCCCGGGAGCAGAGCAGAGTGGGGTCCCTCTGCGGGAGCGGAGGGGAGGAGAGCCCGGGAGCAGAGCAGAGTGGGGCCCCTCGGCGGGAGGGAATGGGAGGGGAGCAGGGGAGACAAGCAGAGTGGGGCCCCTCGGCGGGAGGGGAGGGGAGCAGAGCAGAGTGGGGCCCCTCGGCGGGAGGGGAGGGGAGGAGAGGGGGGCCAGGGAGAAGAGCATAGGGGGGCCACTCGGCAGGAGTGGAGGGGAGGGGAGCCCGGGAGCAGAGTGGGGTCCATCGGGGGGGAAGGGAGGGGAGCCAGTTAGCAGAGTGGGGCCCCTCGGCGGGAGGGGAGGGGAGCCCGGGAGCAGAGCAGAGCAGAGTGGGGCCCCTTGTGGGGAGGGGAGGAGAGGGGAGGTGAGCTTGGGAGCAGAGCAGAGTGGGGCCCCTGGGGTGAGGGGAGGGGAGAGAAGGGGAGGGGAGCCCGGGAGCAGAGCAGAGTGGGGCCCCTCGGTGGGAGGGGAGGGGGGAGGAGGAGAGGGGAGCCTGGGCGAAGAGCAGAGTGGGCCCTCTCGGTGGGAAGGGAGGGGAGGGGAGCCCGGGAGCAGAGCATAGTGGGGCCCCTTGGGGGGAGGAGAGGAGAGGGGAGGAGAGGGGAGCCCCGGAGCAGAGTGGAGCCCCTAGGCGGGAGAGGAGGGGAGAGGAGGGGAGGGGAGCCTGGGCGAAGAGCAGAGTGGGCCCTCTCGGTGGGAAGGGAGGGGAGGGGAGGGGAGGGGAGTCAGGGAGCAGAGCATAGTGGGGCCCCTTGGCGGGAGGGGAGGGGAGGGGAGCAGAGCAGAGTGGGGCCCCTTCGCGGGAGGGGAGGGGAGCAGAGCAGAGTGGGGCCCCTTCACGGGAGGGGAGGGAAGGGAAGGGAAGGGAGGGGAGCCCGGGAGCAGTGCAGAGTGGGACCCTAGGCAGGAGGGGAGGGGAGGGGAGCCTGGGAGCTGAGTGGAGGCCCCTGGGGGGGAGGGGAGTGGAGGGGATCCCGGGAGCAGAGCAGAGTGGGGTCCCTCAGCGGGAGGGGAGGAGAGCCCGGGAGCAGAGCAGAGTGGGGCCCCTCGGCGGGAGGGAATGGGAGGGGAGCAGGGGAGACCAGCAGAGTGGGGCCCCTCTGAGGGAGATGATGGGAGCCCGGGAGCAGAGCAGAGTGGGACCCCTGGGGGGGAGGGGAGGAGAGGGGTGCCTGGGAGCAGAGCAGAGTGGGGCACCTCGGTGGGAGGGGAGGGGAGGAGAGGGGGGCCGGGGAGCAGAGTGGGGTCCCTCGGGGGGAAGGGAGGGGAGGGGAGCCAGTTAGCAGAGCAGAGTGGGGCCCCTCGGCGGGAGGGGAGGGGAGCCCGGGAGCAGAGCAGAGTGGGGCCCATTGTGGGGAGGGGAGGAGAGGGGAGGTGAGCTTGGGAGCAGAGCAGAGTGGGGCCCCTGGGGTGAGGGGAGGGGAGAGAAGGGGAGGGGAGCCCGGGAGCAGAGCAGAGTGGGGCCCCTCGGTGGGAGGGGAGGGGAGAGGAGAGGGGAGCCTGGGCGAAGAGCAGAGTGGGCCCTCTTGGTGGGAGGGGAGGGGAGCCCGGGAGCAGAGCATAGTGGGGCCTTTTGGGGGGAGGAGAGGAGAGGGGAGGTGAGCTTGGGAGCAGAGCAGAGTGGGGCCCCTCGGTGGGAGGGGAGGGGAGAGGAGGAGAGGGAAGCCCGGGAGCAGAGTGGGGCCCCTAGGCGGGAGAGGAGGGGAGGGGAGCCTGGGCGAAGAGCAGAGTGGGCCCTCTCGGTGGGAAGGGAGGGGAGGGGAGCCAGGGAGCAGAGCAGAGTGGGGCCCCTTCGCGGGAGGGGAGGGGAGGGGAGGGGAGCAGAGCAGAGTGGGGCCCCTCGGCAGGAGGGGAGGGGAGGGGAGCCCTGGAGCAGAGCAGAGTTGACCACCTTGGTGGAAGGGTAGGGGAGCCGGGGAGTGGGGCAGCGGGGGGGGGGTTCAGACGAGGAGTGGGGGTCGCGGAGCGGAGTGGGGAGGTTCGGCGAGGAGGGGTGGTCGCGGAGCGTCGTGGGGGGGTCAGAAGAGTGGGGGTTCGCGGTGCGGAGTGGGGGTGTTTCACGAGGAGGGTGGTCGCGGAGCGTCGTGGGGGGGTCCGACGAGAAGGGGGTGTCGCGGAGGGGAGTGGAGGAGGGTCGACGAGGAGCGGGGGGTCGCGGAGCGAAGTGGGGGGGATCCCGCGAAGAGAGGCCCGGAGTCGCAGAGCTGAGCAGAGCCGCAGAACCACATCGGAGCAGGGCGGCCTGGCCAGGAGGTGGCCAGGGTCGCGGAACACAATGGAGCGGAGCAGCAGCGCAGAAGAGCAGAAGAGCAGCAGAGCCCCTTCGGTGCGGGGTGGAACCGCGAGGAGTGGGCCGCGGTCGCGGAGCGGGACGGCACCGCAGGGAGGGGTGGGGTCGCGAACCAGAACAGCAGAGCCCCTTGGGAGCGGAGCGGCCCCCGAGGAGGTGGCCAGGGTCCAGGAGCAGAGCTGCTGCAGGGGAGGGGATGGGAGCCACAGAGCTGAGTGGGGCCCCACGGCTGGAGGGGAGGGGAGCCGCAGAGCAGAGCGGCTGGAGGGGAGGGGAGGGGAGCCGCAGAGCAGAGCGGAGTGGGGCCCCACGGGTGGAGGGGAGGGGAGCCGCGGGGCAGAGTGGGGGGGCTCGCCACAGGAGGGGAGCAGAAAGAAGGATCCAGCGGGTGGAGGGGGGCGGAGCGCCTGAACAGAGTGGAGGGGGGCACCGTGGAACTGAGCAGAATGAGGTGGGGAGGTCCGACGAGGAGGGGTCCAGCAACAAGCAGCAGAGCAACATTGGAGCAATGCGGCAAGAGTCTCGGAGCACAGTGGAGCAGAGCAGAAGAGGAGGAGAGCAGCAGAATGCCTTCTGAGCCAAGCTTAATCATTAGGAGAGGGATTGGGGAGCTGAACAAGACAGCACCAGGAGGAGGGGGCGGGGTGCCTGAGCAGAGTTGCAGAGGCCCTTCAGAGCAGGGAAGCCCGGTGAAGATGGGCCACTGGTGCCGGAGCGGGGCGGAACCGCGAGGAGGTGGCCAGAGTCAGGGCCCAGGAGCAGAGCAGAGCAGCAGATGAGCACAGGAGCACAGGAGCGCAGGAGCAGAGGCCCTTCGGAGCGGGGAAGCCCGGTGAAGATGGGCCGCTGGTGCCGGAGCGGGGCGGAACCGCGAGGAGGTGGCCAGAGTCAGGGCCCAGGAGCAGAGCACAGGAGCAGATGAGCACAGGAGCGCAGGAGCAGAGGCCCTTCGGAGCGGGGAAGCCCGGTGAAGATGGGCCGCTGGTGCCGGAGCGGGGCGGAACCGCGAGGAGGTGGCCAGAGTCAGGGCCCAGGAGCAGAGCAGAGCAGCAGATGAGCACAGGAGCAGAGGCCCTTCGGAGCGGGGAAGCCCGGTGAAGATGGGCCGCTGGTGCCGGAGCGGGGCAGAACCGCGAGGAGGTGGCCAGAGTCAGGGCCCAGGAGCAGAGCAGAGCAGCAGATGAGCACAGGAGCGCAGGAGCAGAGGCCCTTCGGAGCGGGGAAGCCCGGTGAAGATGGGCCGCTGGTGCCGGAGCGGGGCGGAACCGCGAGGAGGTGGCCAGAGTCAGGGCCCAGGAGCAGAGCATCAGATGAGCACAGGAGCAGATGAGCACAGGAGCGCAGGAGCAGAGGCCCTTCGGAGCGGGGAAGCCCGGTGAAGATGGGCCGCTGGTGCCGGAGCGGGGCGGAACCGCGAGGAGGTGGCCAGAGTCAGGGCCCAGGAGCAGAGCAGAGCAGCAGATGAGCACAGGAGCGCAGGAGCAGAGGCCCTTCGGAGCGGGGAAGCCCGGTGAAGATGGGCCGCTGGTGCCGGAGCGGGGCGGAACCGCGAGGAGGTGGCCAGAGTCAGGGCCCAGGAGCAGAGCAGAGCAGCAGATGAGCACAGGAGCGCAGGAGCAGAGGCCCTTCGGAGCGGGGAAGCCCGGTGAAGATGGGCCGCTGGTGCCGGAGCGGGGCGGAACCGCGAGGAGGTGGCCAGAGTCAGGGCCCAGGAGCAGAGCAGAGCAGCAGATGAGCACAGGAGCGCAGGAGCAGAGGCCCTTCGGAGCGGGGAAGCCCGGTGAAGATGGGCCGCTGGTGCCGGAGCGGGGCGGAACCGCGAGGAGGTGGCCAGAGTCAGGGCCCAGGAGCAGAGCAGAGCAGCAGATGAGCACAGGAGCGCAGGAGCAGAGGCCCTTCGGAGCGGGGAAGCCCGGTGAAGATGGGCCGCTGGTGCCGGAGCGGGGCAGAACCGCGAGGAGGTGGCCAGAGTCAGGGCCCAGGAGCAGAGGCCCTTCGGAGCGGGGAAGCCCGGTGAAGATGGGCCGCTGGTGCCGGAGCGGGGCAGAACCGCGAGGAGGTGGCCAGAGTCAGGGCCCAGGAGCAGAGCAGAGCAGCAGATGAGCACAGGAGCGCAGGAGCAGAGGCCCTTCGGAGCGGGGAAGCCCGGTGAAGATGGGCCGCTGGTGCCGGAGCGGGGCGGAACCGCGAGGAGGTGGCCAGAGTCAGGGCCCAGGAGCAGAGCATCAGATGAGCACAGGAGCAGATGAGCACAGGAGCGCAGGAGCAGAGGCCCTTCGGAGCGGGGAAGCCCGGTGAAGATGGGCCGCTGGTGCCGGAGCGGGGCGGAACCGCGAGGAGGTGGCCAGAGTCAGGGCCCAGGAGCAGAGCAGAGCAGCAGATGAGCACAGGAGCAGATGAGCACAGGAGCGCAGGAGCAGAGGCCCTTCGGAGCGGGGAAGCCCGGTGAAGATGGGCCGCTGGTGCCGGAGCGGGGCGGAACCGCGAGGAGGTGGCCAGAGTCAGGGCCCAGGAGCAGAGCAGAGCAGCAGATGAGCACAGGAGCAGAGGCCCTTCGGAGCGGGGAAGCCCGGTGAAGATGGGCCGCTGGTGCCGGAGCGGGGCAGAACCGCGAGGAGGTGGCCAGAGTCAGGGCCCAGGAGCAGAGCAGAGCAGCAGATGAGCACAGGAGCGCAGGAGCAGAGGCCCTTCGGAGCGGGGAAGCCCGGTGAAGATGGGCCGCTGGTGCCGGAGCGGGGCGGAACCGCGAGGAGGTGGCCAGAGTCAGGGCCCAGGAGCAGAGCATCAGATGAGCACAGGAGCAGATGAGCACAGGAGCGCAGGAGCAGAGGCCCTTCGGAGCGGGGAAGCCCGGTGAAGATGGGCCGCTGGTGCCGGAGCGGGGCGGAACCGCGAGGAGGTGGCCAGAGTCAGGGCCCAGGAGCAGAGCATCAGATGAGCACAGGAGCAGATGAGCACAGGAGCGCAGGAGCAGAGGCCCTTCAGAGCGGGGAAGCCCGGTGAAGATGGGCCGCTGGTGCCGGAGCGGGGCGGAACCGCGAGGAGGTGGCCAGAGTCAGGGCCCAGGAGCAGAGCAGAGCAGCAGATGAGCACAGGAGCGCAGGAGCAGAGGCCCTTCGGAGCGGGGAAGCCCGGTGAAGATGGGCCGCTGGTGCCGGAGCGGGGCGGAACCGCGAGGAGGTGGCCAGAGTCAGGGCCCAGGAGCAGAGCAGAGCAGCAGATGAGCACAGGAGCGCAGGAGCAGAGGCCCTTCGGAGCGGGGAAGCCCGGTGAAGATGGGCCGCTGGTGCCGGAGCGGGGCGGAACCGCGAGGAGGTGGCCAGAGTCAGGGCCCAGGAGCAGAGCAGAGCAGCAGATGAGCACAGGAGCAGAGGCCCTTCGGAGCGGGGAAGCCCGGTGAAGATGGGCCGCTGGTGCCGGAGCGGGGCAGAACCGCGAGGAGGTGGCCAGAGTCAGGGCCCAGGAGCAGAGCAGAGCAGCAGATGAGCACAGGAGCGCAGGAGCAGAGGCCCTTCGGAGCGGGGAAGCCCGGTGAAGATGGGCCGCTGGTGCCGGAGCGGGGCGGAACCGCGAGGAGGTGGCCAGAGTCAGGGCCCAGGAGCAGAGCATCAGATGAGCACAGGAGCAGATGAGCACAGGAGCGCAGGAGCAGAGGCCCTTCGGCGTGGGGAAGCCCGGTGAAGATGGGCCGCTGGTGCCGGAGTGGGGCGGAACCGCGAGGAGGTGGCCAGAGTCAGGGCCCAGGAGCAGAGCAGAGCAGCAGATGAGCACAGGAGCAGATGAGCACAGGAGCGCAGGAGCAGAGGCCCTTCGGAGCGGGGAAGCCCGGTGAAGATGGGCCGCTGGTGCCGGAGCGGGGCGGAACCGCGAGGAGGTGGCCAGAGTCAGGGCCCAGGAGCAGAGCATCAGATGAGCACAGGAGCAGATGAGCACAGGAGCGCAGGAGCAGAGGCCCTTCGGAGCGGGGAAGCCCGGTGAAGATGGGCCGCTGGTGCCGGAGCGGGGCGGAACCGCGAGGAGGTGGCCAGAGTCAGGGCCCAGGAGCAGAGCAGAGCAGCAGATGAGCACAGGAGCGCAGGAGCAGAGGCCCTTCGGAGCGGGGAAGCCCGGTGAAGATGGGCCGCTGGTGCCGGAGCGGGGCGGAACCGCGAGGAGGTGGCCAGAGTCAGGGCCCAGGAGCAGAGCAGAGCAGCAGATGAGCACAGGAGCAGAGGCCCTTCGGAGCGGGGAAGCCCGGTGAAGATGGGCCGCTGGTGCCGGAGCGGGGCAGAACCGCGAGGAGGTGGCCAGAGTCAGGGCCCAGGAGCAGAGCAGAGCAGCAGATGAGCACAGGAGCGCAGGAGCAGAGGCCCTTCGGAGCGGGGAAGCCCGGTGAAGATGGGCCGCTGGTGCCGGAGCGGGGCGGAACCGCGAGGAGGTGGCCAGAGTCAGGGCCCAGGAGCAGAGCATCAGATGAGCACAGGAGCAGATGAGCACAGGAGCGCAGGAGCAGAGGCCCTTCGGCGTGGGGAAGCCCGGTGAAGATGGGCCGCTGGTGCCGGAGTGGGGCGGAACCGCGAGGAGGTGGCCAGAGTCAGGGCCCAGGAGCAGAGCAGAGCAGCAGATGAGCACAGGAGCAGATGAGCACAGGAGCGCAGGAGCAGAGGCCCTTCGGAGCGGGGAAGCCCGGTGAAGATGGGCCGCTGGTGCCGGAGCGGGGCGGAACCGCGAGGAGGTGGCCAGAGTCAGGGCCCAGGAGCAGAGCATCAGATGAGCACAGGAGCAGATGAGCACAGGAGCGCAGGAGCAGAGGCCCTTCGGAGCGGGGAAGCCCGGTGAAGATGGGCCGCTGGTGCCGGAGCGGGGCGGAACCGCGAGGAGGTGGCCAGAGTCAGGGCCCAGGAGCAGAGCATCAGATGAGCACAGGAGCAGATGAGCACAGGAGCGCAGGAGCAGAGGCCCTTCAGAGCGGGGAAGCCCGGTGAAGATGGGCCGCTGGTGCCGGAGCGGGGCGGAACCGCGAGGAGGTGGCCAGAGTCAGGGCCCAGGAGCAGAGCAGAGCAGCAGATGAGCACAGGAGCGCAGGAGCAGAGGCCCTTCGGAGCGGGGAAGCCCGGTGAAGATGGGCCGCTGGTGCCGGAGCGGGGCGGAACCGCGAGGAGGTGGCCAGAGTCAGGGCCCAGGAGCAGAGCAGAGCAGCAGATGAGCACAGGAGCGCAGGAGCAGAGGCCCTTCGGAGCGGGGAAGCCCGGTGAAGATGGGCCGCTGGTGCCGGAGCGGGGCGGAACCGCGAGGAGGTGGCCAGAGTCAGGGCCCAGGAGCAGAGCATCAGATGAGCACAGGAGCAGATGAGCACAGGAGCGCAGGAGCAGAGGCCCTTCAGAGCGGGGAAGCCCGGTGAAGATGGGCCGCTGGTGCCGGAGCGGGGCGGAACCGCGAGGAGGTGGCCAGAGTCAGGGCCCAGGAGCAGAGCAGAGCAGCAGATGAGCACAGGAGCGCAGGAGCAGAGGCCCTTCAGAGCGGGGAAGCCCGGTGAAGATGGGCCGCTGGTGCCGGAGCGGGGCGGAACCGCGAGGAGGTGGCCAGAGTCAGGGCCCAGGAGCAGAGCAGAGCAGCAGATGAGCACAGGAGCGCAGGAGCAGAGGCCCTTCGGAGCGGGGAAGCCCGGTGAAGATGGGCCGCTGGTGCCGGAGCGGGGCAGAACCGCGAGGAGGTGGCCAGAGTCAGGGCCCAGGAGCAGAGCAGAGCAGCAGATGAGCACAGGAGCAGAGGCCCTTCGGAGCGGGGAAGCCCGGTGAAGATGGGCCGCTGGTGCCGGAGCGGGGCAGAACCGCGAGGAGGTGGCCAGAGTCAGGGCCCAGGAGCAGAGCAGAGCAGCAGATGAGCACAGGAGCGCAGGAGCAGAGGCCCTTCGGAGCGGGGAAGCCCGGTGAAGATGGGCCGCTGGTGCCGGAGCGGGGCGGAACCGCGAGGAGGTGGCCAGAGTCAGGGCCCAGGAGCAGAGCATCAGATGAGCACAGGAGCAGATGAGCACAGGAGCGCAGGAGCAGAGGCCCTTCGGAGCGGGGAAGCCCGGTGAAGATGGGCCGCTGGTGCCGGAGCGGGGCGGAACCGCGAGGAGGTGGCCAGAGTCAGGGCCCAGGAGCAGAGCATCAGATGAGCACAGGAGCAGATGAGCACAGGAGCGCAGGAGCAGAGGCCCTTCGGAGCGGGGAAGCCCGGTGAAGATGGGCCGCTGGTGCCGGAGCGGGGCGGAACCGCGAGGAGGTGGCCAGAGTCAGGGCCCAGGAGCAGAGCAGAGCAGCAGATGAGCACAGGAGCGCAGGAGCAGAGGCCCTTCGGAGCGGGGAAGCCCGGTGAAGATGGGCCGCTGGTGCCGGAGCGGGGCGGAACCGCGAGGAGGTGGCCAGAGTCAGGGCCCAGGAGCAGAGCAGAGCAGCAGATGAGCACAGGAGCGCAGGAGCAGAGGCCCTTCGGAGCGGGGAAGCCCGGTGAAGATGGGCCGCTGGTGCCGGAGCGGGGCGGAACCGCGAGGAGGTAGCCAGAGTCAGGGCCCAGGAGCAGAGCAGAGCAGCAGATGAGCACAGGAGCGCAGGAGCAGAGGCCCTTCGGAGCGGGGAAGCCCGGTGAAGATGGGCCGCTGGTGCCGGAGCGGGGCGGAACCGCGAGGAGGTGGCCAGAGTCAGGGCTCAGGAGCAGAGCAGAGCAGCAGATGAGCACAGGAGCAGATGAGCGCAGGAGCAGAGGCCCTTCGGAGCGGGGAAGCCCGGTGAAGATGGGCCGCTGGTGCCGGAGCGGGGCGGAACCGCGAGGAGGTGGCCAGAGTCAGGGCCCAGGAGCAGAGCAGAGCATCAGATGAGCACAGGAGCGCAGGAGCAGAGGCCCTTCGGAGCGGGGAAGCCCGGTGAAGATGGGCCGCTGGTGCCGGAGCGGGGCGGAACCGCGAGGAGGTGGCCAGAGTCAGGGCCCAGGAGCAGAGCAGAGCAGCAGATGAGCACAGGAGCAGAGGCCCTTCGGAGCGGGGAAGCCCGGTGAAGATGGGCCGCTGGTGCCGGAGCGGGGCAGAACCGCGAGGAGGTGGCCAGAGTCAGGGCCCAGGAGCAGAGCAGAGCAGCAGATGAGCACAGGAGCGCAGGAGCAGAGGCCCTTCGGAGCGGGGAAGCCCGGTGAAGATGGGCCGCTGGTGCCGGAGCGGGGCGGAACCGCGAGGAGGTGGCCAGAGTCAGGGCCCAGGAGCAGAGCATCAGATGAGCGCAGGAGCAGATGAGCACAGGAGCGCAGGAGCAGAGGCCCTTCGGAGCGGGGAAGCCCGGTGAAGATGGGCCGCTGGTGCCGGAGCGGGGCGGAACCGCGAGGAGGTGGCCAGAGTCAGGGCCCAGGAGCAGAGCATCAGATGAGCACAGGAGCAGATGAGCACAGGAGCGCAGGAGCAGAGGCCCTTCGGAGCGGGGAAGCCCGGTGAAGATGGGCCGCTGGTGCCGGAGCGGGGCGGAACCGCGAGGAGGTGGCCAGAGTCAGGGCCCAGGAGCAGAGCAGAGCAGCAGATGAGCACAGGAGCGCAGGAGCAGAGGCCCTTCGGAGCGGGGAAGCCCGGTGAAGATGGGCCGCTGGTGCCGGAGCGGGGCGGAACCGCGAGGAGGTGGCCAGAGTCAGGGCCCAGGAGCAGAGCAGCAGATGAGCACAGGAGCAGATGAGCACAGGAGCGCAGGAGCAGAGGCCCTTCGGCGTGGGGAAGCCCGGTGAAGATGGGCCGCTGGTGCCGGAGTGGGGCGGAACCGCGAGGAGGTGGCCAGAGTCAGGGCCCAGGAGCAGAGCAGAGCAGCAGATGAGCACAGGAGCAGATGAGCACAGGAGCGCAGGAGCAGAGGCCCTTCGGAGCGGGGAAGCCCGGTGAAGATGGGCCGCTGGTGCCGGAGCGGGGCAGAACCGCGAGGAGGTGGCCAGAGTCAGGGCCCAGGAGCAGAGCAGAGCAGCAGATGAGCACAGGAGCGCAGGAGCAGAGGCCCTTCGGAGCGGGGAAGCCCGGTGAAGATGGGCCGCTGGTGCCGGAGCGGGGCGGAACCGCGAGGAGGTGGCCAGAGTCAGGGCCCAGGAGCAGAGCAGAGCAGCAGATGAGCACAGGAGCGCAGGAGCAGAGGCCCTTCGGAGCGGGGAAGCCCGGTGAAGATGGGCCGCTGGTGCCGGAGCGGGGCGGAACCGCGAGGAGGTGGCCAGAGTCAGGGCCCAGGAGCAGAGCAGAGCAGCAGATGAGCACAGGAGCGCAGGAGCAGAGGCCCTTCGGAGCGGGGAAGCCCGGTGAAGATGGGCCGCTGGTGCCGGAGCGGGGCGGAACCGCGAGGAGGGTGGCCAGAGTCAGGGCTCAGGAGCAGAGCAGAGCAGCAGATGAGCACAGGAGCGCAGGAGCAGAGGCCCTTCGGAGCGGGGAAGCCCGGTGAAGATGGGCCGCTGGTGCCGGAGCGGGGCGGAACCGCGAGGAGGTGGCCAGAGTCAGGGCCCAGGAGCAGAGCAGAGCATCAGATGAGCACAGGAGCGCAGGAGCAGAGGCCCTTCGGAGCGGGGAAGCCCGGTGAAGATGGGCCGCTGGTGCCGGAGCGGGGCGGAACCGCGAGGAGGTGGCCAGAGTCAGGGCCCAGGAGCAGAGCAGAGCAGCAGATGAGCACAGGAGCAGAGGCCCTTCGGAGCGGGGAAGCCCGGTGAAGATGGGCCGCTGGTGCCGGAGCGGGGCAGAACCGCGAGGAGGTGGCCAGAGTCAGGGCCCAGGAGCAGAGCAGAGCAGCAGATGAGCACAGGAGCGCAGGAGCAGAGGCCCTTCGGAGCGGGGAAGCCCGGTGAAGATGGGCCGCTGGTGCCGGAGCGGGGCGGAACCGCGAGGAGGTGGCCAGAGTCAGGGCCCAGGAGCAGAGCAGAGCAGCAGATGAGCACAGGAGCGCAGGAGCAGAGGCCCTTCGGAGCGGGGAAGCCCGGTGAAGATGGGCCGCTGGTGCCGGAGCGGGGCGGAACCGCGAGGAGGTGGCCAGAGTCAGGGCCCAGGAGCAGAGCAGAGCAGCAGATGAGCACAGGAGCGCAGGAGCAGAGGCCCTTCAGAGCGGGGAAGCCCGGTGAAGATGGGCCGCTGGTGCCGGAGCGGGGCGGAACCGCGAGGAGGTGGCCAGAGTCAGGGCCCAGGAGCAGAGCAGAGCAGCAGATGAGCACAGGAGCGCAGGAGCAGAGGCCCTTCGGAGCGGGGAAGCCCGGTGAAGATGGGCCGCTGGTGCCGGAGCGGGGCGGAACCGCGAGGAGGTGGCCAGAGTCAGGGCCCAGGAGCAGAGCAGAGCAGCAGATGAGCACAGGAGCGCAGGAGCAGAGGCCCTTCGGAGCGGGGAAGCCCGGTGAAGATGGGCCGCTGGTGCCGGAGCGGGGCAGAACCGCGAGGAGGTGGCCAGAGTCAGGGCCCAGGAGCAGAGCAGCAGATGAGCACAGGAGCGCAGAGGCCCTTCGGAGCGGGGAAGCCCGGTGAAGATGGGCCGCTGGTGCCGGAGCGGGGCAGAACCGCGAGGAGGTGGCCAGAGTCAGGGCCCAGGAGCAGAGCAGAGCAGCAGATGAGCACAGGAGCGCAGGAGCAGAGGCCCTTCGGAGCGGGGAAGCCCGGTGAAGATGGGCCGCTGGTGCCGGAGCGGGGCGGAACCGCGAGGAGGTGGCCCAGAGTCAGGGCCCAGGAGCAGAGCATCAGATGAGCACAGGAGCAGATGAGCACAGGAGCGCAGGAGCAGAGGCCCTTCGGAGCGGGGAAGCCCGGTGAAGATGGGCCGCTGGTGCCGGAGCGGGGCGGAACCGCGAGGAGGTGGCCAGAGTCAGGGCCCAGGAGCAGAGCATCAGATGAGCACAGGAGCAGATGAGCACAGGAGCGCAGGAGCAGAGGCCCTTCGGAGCGGGGAAGCCCGGTGAAGATGGGCCGCTGGTGCCGGAGCGGGGCGGAACCGCGAGGAGGTGGCCAGAGTCAGGGCCCAGGAGCAGAGCAGAGCAGCAGATGAGCACAGGAGCGCAGGAGCAGAGGCCCTTCGGAGCGGGGAAGCCCGGTGAAGATGGGCCGCTGGTGCCGGAGCGGGGCGGAACCGCGAGGAGGTGGCCAGAGTCAGGGCCCCAGGAGCAGAGCATCAGATGAGCACAGGAGCAGATGAGCACAGGAGCGCAGGAGCAGAGGCCCTTCGGCGTGGGGAAGCCCGGTGAAGATGGGCCGCTGGTGCCGGAGTGGGGCGGAACCGCGAGGAGGTGGCCAGAGTCAGGGCCCAGGAGCAGAGCAGAGCAGCAGATGAGCACAGGAGCAGATGAGCACAGGAGCGCAGGAGCAGAGGCCCTTCGGAGCGGGGAAGCCCGGTGAAGATGGGCCGCTGGTGCCGGAGCGGGGCAGAACCGCGAGGAGGTGGCCAGAGTCAGGGCCCAGGAGCAGAGCAGAGCAGCAGATGAGCACAGGAGCGCAGGAGCAGAGGCCCTTCGGAGCGGGGAAGCCCGGTGAAGATGGGCCGCTGGTGCCGGAGCGGGGCGGAACCGCGAGGAGGTGGCCAGAGTCAGGGACCAGGAGCAGAGCAGAGCAGCAGATGAGCACAGGAGCGCAGGAGCAGAGGCCCTTCGGAGCGGGGAAGCCCGGTGAAGATGGGCCGCTGGTGCCGGAGCGGGGCGGAACCGCGAGGAGGTGGCCAGAGTCAGGGCCCAGGAGCAGAGCAGAGCAGCAGATGAGCACAGGAGCGCAGGAGCAGAGGCCCTTCGGAGCGGGGAAGCCCGGTGAAGATGGGCCGCTGGTGCGGAGCGGGGCGGAACCGCGAGGAGGTGGCCAGAGTCAGGGCTCAGGAGCAGAGCAGAGCAGCAGATGAGCACAGGAGCGCAGGAGCAGAGGCCCTTCGGAGGCGGGGAAGCCGGTGAAGATGGGCCGCTGGTGCCGGAGCGGGGGCAGAACCGCGAGGAGGTGGCCAGAGTCAGGGCCCAGGAGCAGAGCAGCAGATGAGCACAGGAGCAGAGGCCCTTCGGAGCGGGGAAGCCCGGTGAAGATGGGCCGCTGGTGCCGGAGCGGGGCAGAACCGCGAGGAGGTGGCCAGAGTCAGGGCCCAGGAGCAGAGCAGAGCAGCAGATGAGCACAGGAGCGCAGGAGCAGAGGCCCTTCGGAGCGGGGAAGCCCGGTGAAGATGGGCCGCTGGTGCCGGAGCGGGGCGGAACCGCGAGGAGGTGGCCAGAGTCAGGGCCCAGGAGCAGAGCATCAGATGAGCACAGGAGCAGATGAGCACAGGAGCGCAGGAGCAGAGGCCCTTCGGAGCGGGGGAAGCCCGGTGAAGATGGGCCGCTGGTGCCGGAGCGGGGCGGAACCGCGAGGAGGTGGCCAGAGTCAGGGCCCAGGAGCAGAGCATCAGATGAGCACAGGAGCAGATGAGCACAGGAGCGCAGGAGCAGAGGCCCTTCGGAGCGGGGAAGCCCGGTGAAGATGGGCCGCTGGTGCCGGAGCGGGGCGGAACCGCGAGGAGGTGGCCAGAGTCAGGGCCCAGGAGCAGAGCAGAGCAGCAGATGAGCACAGGAGCGCAGGAGCAGAGGCCCTTCGGAGCGGGGAAGCCCGGTGAAGATGGGCCGCTGGTGCCGGAGCGGGGCGGAACCGCGAGGAGGTGGCCAGAGTCAGGGCCCAGGAGCAGAGCATCAGATGAGCACAGGAGCAGATGAGCACAGGAGCGCAGGAGCAGAGGCCCTTCGGCGTGGGGAAGCCCGGTGAAGATGGGCCGCTGGTGCCGGAGTGGGGCGGAACCGCGAGGAGGTGGCCAGAGTCAGGGCCCAGGAGCAGAGCAGAGCAGCAGATGAGCACAGGAGCAGATGAGCACAGGAGCGCAGGAGCAGAGGCCCTTCGGAGCGGGGAAGCCCGGTGAAGATGGGCCGCTGGTGCCGGAGCGGGGCAGAACCGCGAGGAGGTGGCCAGAGTCAGGGCCCAGGAGCAGAGCAGAGCAGCAGATGAGCACAGGAGCGCAGGAGCAGAGGCCCTTCGGAGCGGGGAAGCCCGGTGAAGATGGGCCGCTGGTGCCGGAGCGGGGCGGAACCGCGAGGAGGTGGCCAGAGTCAGGGACCAGGAGCAGAGCAGAGCAGCAGATGAGCACAGGAGCGCAGGAGCAGAGGCCCTTCGGAGCGGGGAAGCCCGGTGAAGATGGGCCGCTGGTGCCGGAGCGGGGCGGAACCGCGAGGAGGTGGCCAGAGTCAGGGCCCAGGAGCAGAGCAGAGCAGCAGATGAGCACAGGAGCGCAGGAGCAGAGGCCCTTCGGAGCGGGGAAGCCCGGTGAAGATGGGCCGCTGGTGCCGGAGCGGGGCGGAACCGCGAGGAGGTGGCCAGAGTCAGGGCTCAGGAGCAGAGCAGAGCAGCAGATGAGCACAGGAGCGCAGGAGCAGAGGCCCTTCGGAGCGGGGAAGCCCGGTGAAGATGGGCCGCTGGTGCCGGAGCGGGGCGGAACCGCGAGGAGGTGGCCAGAGTCAGGGCCCAGGAGCAGAGCAGAGCATCAGATGAGCACAGGAGCGCAGGAGCAGAGGCCCTTCGTAGCGGGGAAGCCCGGTGAAGATGGGCCGCTGGTGCCGGAGCGGGGCGGAACCGCGAGGAGGTGGCCAGAGTCAGGGCCCAGGAGCAGAGCAGAGCAGCAGATGAGCACAGGAGCAGAGGCCCTTCGGAGCGGGGAAGCCCGGTGAAGATGGGCCGCTGGTGCCGGAGCGGGGCAGAACCGCGAGGAGGTGGCCAGAGTCAGGGCCCAGGAGCAGAGCAGAGCAGCAGATGAGCACAGGAGCGCAGGAGCAGAGGCCCTTCGGAGCGGGGAAGCCCGGTGAAGATGGGCCGCTGGTGCCGGAGCGGGGCGGAACCGCGAGGAGGTGGCCAGAGTCAGGGCCCAGGAGCAGAGCATCAGATGAGCACAGGAGCAGATGAGCACAGGAGCGCAGGAGCAGAGGCCCTTCGGAGCGGGGAAGCCCGGTGAAGATGGGCCGCTGGTGCCGGAGCGGGGCGGAACCGCGAGGAGGTGGCCAGAGTCAGGGCCCAGGAGCAGAGCATCAGATGAGCACAGGAGCAGATGAGCACAGGAGCGCAGGAGCAGAGGCCCTTCGGAGCGGGGAAGCCCGGTGAAGATGGGCCGCTGGTGCCGGAGCGGGGCGGAACCGCGAGGAGGTGGCCAGAGTCAGGGCCCAGGAGCAGAGCAGAGCAGCAGATGAGCACAGGAGCGCAGGAGCAGAGGCCCTTCGGAGCGGGGAAGCCCGGTGAAGATGGGCCGCTGGTGCCGGAGCGGGGCGGAACCGCGAGGAGGTGGCCAGAGTCAGGGCCCAGGAGCAGAGCAGAGCAGCAGATGAGCACAGGAGCGCAGGAGCAGAGGCCCTTCGGAGCGGAGAAGCCCGGTGAAGATGGGCCGCTGGTGCCGGAGCGGGGCGGAACCGCGAGGTGGTGGCCAGAGTCAGGGCCCAGGAGCAGAGCATCAGATGAGCACAGGAGCGCAGATGAGCACAGGAGCGCAGGAGCAGAGGCCCTTCGGAGCGGGGAAGCCCGGTGAAGATGGGCCGCTGGTGCCGGAGCGGGGCGGAACCATGAGGAGGTGGCCAGAGTCAGGGTCCGGGAGCAGAGCAGAGCAGCGGCCCATCTTCACCGGGCTTCCCCGCTCCGAAGGGCCTCTGCTCCTGCGCTCCTGTGCTCATCTGCTGCTCTGCTCTGCTCCTGGGCCCTGACTCTGGCCACCTCCTCGCGGTTCTGCCCCGCTCCGGCACCAGCGGCCCATCTTCACCGGGCTTCCCCGCTCCGAAGGGCCTCTGCTCCTGCACTCCTGTGCTCATCTGCTGCTCTGCTCTGCTCCTGGGCCCTGACTCTGGCCACCTCCTCGCGGTTCCGCCCCGCTCCGGCACCAGCGGCCCATCTTCACCGGGCTTCCCCGCTCCGAAGGGCCTCTGCTCCTGCGCTCCTGTGCTCATCTGCGCTCCTGTGCTCATCTGATGCTCTGCTCCTGGGCCCTGACTCTGGCCACCACCTCGCGGTTCCGCCCCGCTCCGGCACCAGCGGCCCATCTTCACCGGGCTTCCCCGCTCCGAAGGGCCTCTGCTCCTGCGCTCCTGTGCTCATCTGCTCCTGTGCTCATCTGCTGCTCTGCTCTGCTCCTGGGCCCTGACTCTGGCCACCTCCTCGCGGTTCCGCCCCGCTCCGGCACCAGCGGCCCATCTTCACCGGGCTTCCCCGCTCCGAAGGGCCTCTGCTCCTGCGCTCCTGTGCTCATCTGCTGCTCTGCTCTGCTCCTGGGCCCTGACTCTGGCCACCTCCTCGCGGTTCCGCCCCGCTCCGGCACCAGCGGCCCATCTTCACCGGGCTTCCCCGCTCCGAAGGGCCTCTGCTCCTGCGCTCCTGTGCTCATCTGCTCCTGTGCTCATCTGATGCTCTGCTCCTGGGCCCTGACTCTGGCCACCTCCTCGCGGTTCCGCCCCGCTCCGGCACCAGCGGCCCATCTTCACCGGGCTTCCCCGCTCCGAAGGGCCTCTGCTCCTGCGCTCCTGTGCTCATCTGCTGCTCTGCTCTGCTCCTGGGCCCTGACTCTGGCCACCTCCTCGCGGTTCCGCCCCCCTCCGGCACCAGCGGCCCATCTTCACCGGGCTTCCCCGCTCTGAAGGGCCTCTGCTCCTGCGCTCCTGTGCTCATCTGCTCCTGTGCTCATCTGCTGCTCTGCTCCTGGGCCCTGACTCTGGCCACCTCCTCGCGGTTCCGCCCCGCTCCGGCACCAGCGGCCCATCTTCACCGGGCTTCCCCGCTCCGAAGGGCCTCTGCTCCTGCGCTCCTGTGCTCATCTACGCTCCTGTGCTCATCTGATGCTCTGCTCCTGGGCCCTGACTCTGGCCACCACCTCGCGGTTCCGCCCCGCTCCGGCACCAGCGGCCCATCTTCACCGGGCTTCCCCGCTCCGAAGGGCCTCTGCTCCTGTGCTCATCTGCTGCTCTGCTCCTGGGCCCTGACTCTGGCCGCCTCCTCGCGGTTCCGCCCCGCTCCGGCACCAGCGGCCCATCTTCACCGGGCTTCCCTGCTCCGAAGGGCCTCTGCTCCTGCGCTCCTGTGCTCATCTGCTGCTCTGCTCTGCTCCTGGGCCCTGACTCTGGCCACCTCCTCGCGGTTCTGCCCCGCTCCGGCACCAGCGGCCCATCTTCACCGGGCTTCCCCGCTACGAAGGGCCTCTGCTCCTGCGCTCCTGTGCTCATCTGCTGCTCTGCTCTGCTCCTGGTCCCTGACTCTGGCCACCTCCTCGCGGTTCCGCCCCGCTCCGGCACCAGCGGCCCATCTTCACCGGGCTTCCCCGCTCCGAAGGGCCTCTGCTCCTGCGCTCCTGTGCTCATCTGCGCTCCTGTGCTCATCTGATGCTCTGCTCCTGGGCCCTGACTCTGGCCACCACCTCGCGGTTCCGCCCCGCTCCGGCACCAGCGGCCCATCTTCACCGGGCTTCCCCGCTCCGAAGGGCCTCTGCTCCTGCGCTCCTGTGCTCATCTGCTCCTGTGCTCATCTGCTGCTCTGCTCTGCTCCTGGTCCCTGACTCTGGCCACCTCCTCGCGGTTCCGCCCCGCTCCGGCACCAGCGGCCCATCTTCACCGGGCTTCCCCGCTCCGAAGGGCCTCTGCTCCTGCGCTCCTGTGCTCATCTGCTGCTCTGCTCTGCTCCTGGGCCCTGACTCTGGCCACCTCCTCGCGGTTCCGCCCCGCTCCGGCACCAGCGGCCCATCTTCACCGGGCTTCCCCGCTCCGAAGGGCCTCTGCTCCTGCGCTCCTGTGCTCATCTGCTCCTGTGCTCATCTGATGCTCTGCTCCTGGGCCCTGACTCTGGCCACCTCCTCGCGGTTCCGCCCCGCTCCGGCACCAGCGGCCCATCTTCACCGGGCTTCCCCGCTCCGAAGGGCCTCTGCTCCTGCGCTCCTGTGCTCATCTGTTGCTCTGCTCTGCTCCTGGGCCCTGACTCTGGCCACCTCCTCGCGGTTCCGCCCCGCTCCGGCACCAGCGGCCCATCTTCACCGGGCTTCCCCGCTCCGAAGGGCCTCTGCTCCTGCGCTCCTGTGCTCATCTGCTCCTGTGCTCATCTGATGCTCTGCTCCTGGGCCCTGACTCTGGCCACCTCCTCGCGGTTCCGCCCCGCTCCGGCACCAGCGGCCCATCTTCACCGGGCTTCCCCGCTCCGAAGGGCCTCTGCTCCTGCGCTCCTGTGCTCATCTGCTGCTCTGCTCTGCTCCTGGGCCCTGACTCTGGCCACCTCCTCGCGGTTCCGCCCCGCTCCGGCACCAGCGGCCCATCTTCACCGGGCTTCCCCGCTCCGAAGGGCCTCTGCTCCTGCGCTCCTGTGCTCATCTGCTGCTCTGCTCTGCTCCTGGGCCCTGACTCTGGCCACCTCCTCGCGGTTCCGCCCCGCTCCGGCACCAGCGGCCCATCTTCACCGGGCTTCCCCGCTCCGAAGGGCCTCTGCTCCTGCGCTCCTGTGCTCATCTGCGCTCCTGTGCTCATCTGATGCTCTGCTCCTGGGCCCTGACTCTGGCCACCTCCTCGCGGTTCTGCCCCGCTCCGGCACCAGCGGCCCATCTTCACCGGGCTTCCCCGCTCCGAAGGGCCTCTGCTCCTGCGCTCCTGTGCTCATCTGCTGCTCTGCTCTGCTCCTGGGCCCTGACTCTGGCCACCTCCTCGCGGTTCCGCCCCGCTCCGGCACCAGCGGCCCATCTTCACCGGGCTTCCCCGCTCCGAAGGGCCTCTGCTCCTGCGCTCCTGTGCTCATCTGCTGCTCTGCTCTGCTCCTGGGCCCTGACTCTGGCCACCTCCTCGCGGTTCTGCCCCGCTCCGGCACCAGCGGCCCATCTTCACCGGGCTTCCCCGCTACGAAGGGCCTCTGCTCCTGCGCTCCTGTGCTCATCTGCTGCTCTGCTCTGCTCCTGGGCCCTGACTCTGGCCACCTCCTCGCGGTTCCGCCCCGCTCCGGCACCAGCGGCCCATCTTCACCGGGCTTCCCCGCTCCGAAGGGCCTCTGCTCCTGCGCTCCTGTGCTCATCTGCGCTCCTGTGCTCATCTGATGCTCTGCTCCTGGGCCCTGACTCTGGCCACCACCTCGCGGTTCCGCCCCGCTCCGGCACCAGCGGCCCATCTTCACCGGGCTTCCCCGCTCCGAAGGGCCTCTGCTCCTGTGCTCATCTGCTGCTCTGCTCCTGGGCCCTGACTCTGGCCGCCTCCTCGCGGTTCCGCCCCGCTCCGGCACCAGCGGCCCATCTTCACCGGGCTTCCCTGCTCCGAAGGGCCTCTGCTCCTGCGCTCCTGTGCTCATCTGCTGCTCTGCTCTGCTCCTGGGCCCTGACTCTGGCCACCTCCTCGCGGTTCTGCCCCGCTCCGGCACCAGCGGCCCATCTTCACCGGGCTTCCCCGCTACGAAGGGCCTCTGCTCCTGCGCTCCTGTGCTCATCTGCTGCTCTGCTCTGCTCCTGGGCCCTGACTCTGGCCACCTCCTCGCGGTTCCGCCCCGCTCCGGCACCAGCGGCCCATCTTCACCGGGCTTCCCCGCTCCGAAGGGCCTCTGCTCCTGCGCTCCTGTGCTCATCTGCGCTCCTGTGCTCATCTGATGCTCTGCTCCTGGGCCCTGACTCTGGCCACCACCTCGCGGTTCCGCCCCGCTCCGGCACCAGCGGCCCATCTTCACCGGGCTTCCCCGCTCCGAAGGGCCTCTGCTCCTGCGCTCCTGTGCTCATCTGCTCCTGTGCTCATCTGCTGCTCTGCTCTGCTCCTGGTCCCTGACTCTGGCCACCTCCTCGCGGTTCCGCCCCGCTCCGGCACCAGCGGCCCATCTTCACCGGGCTTCCCCGCTCCGAAGGGCCTCTGCTCCTGCGCTCCTGTGCTCATCTGCTGCTCTGCTCTGCTCCTGGGCCCTGACTCTGGCCACCTCCTCGCGGTTCCGCCCCGCTCCGGCACCAGCGGCCCATCTTCACCGGGCTTCCCCGCTCCGAAGGGCCTCTGCTCCTGCGCTCCTGTGCTCATCTGCTCCTGTGCTCATCTGATGCTCTGCTCCTGGGCCCTGACTCTGGCCACCTCCTCGCGGTTCCGCCCCGCTCCGGCACCAGCGGCCCATCTTCACCGGGCTTCCCCGCTCCGAAGGGCCTCTGCTCCTGCGCTCCTGTGCTCATCTGTTGCTCTGCTCTGCTCCTGGGCCCTGACTCTGGCCACCTCCTCGCGGTTCCGCCCCGCTCCGGCACCAGCGGCCCATCTTCACCGGGCTTCCCCGCTCCGAAGGGCCTCTGCTCCTGCGCTCCTGTGCTCATCTGCTCCTGTGCTCATCTGATGCTCTGCTCCTGGGCCCTGACTCTGGCCACCTCCTCGCGGTTCCGCCCCGCTCCGGCACCAGCGGCCCATCTTCACCGGGCTTCCCCGCTCCGAAGGGCCTCTGCTCCTGCGCTCCTGTGCTCATCTGCTGCTCTGCTCTGCTCCTGGGCCCTGACTCTGGCCACCTCCTCGCGGTTCCGCCCCGCTCCGGCACCAGCGGCCCATCTTCACCGGGCTTCCCCGCTCCGAAGGGCCTCTGCTCCTGCGCTCCTGTGCTCATCTGCTGCTCTGCTCTGCTCCTGGGCCCTGACTCTGGCCACCTCCTCGCGGTTCCGCCCCGCTCCGGCACCAGCGGCCCATCTTCACCGGGCTTCCCCGCTCCGAAGGGCCTCTGCTCCTGCGCTCCTGTGCTCATCTGCTCCTGTGCTCATCTGATGCTCTGCTCCTGGGCCCTGACTCTGGCCACCTCCTCGCGGTTCCGCCCCGCTCCGGCACCAGCGGCCCATCTTCACCGGGCTTCCCCGCTCCGAAGGGCCTCTGCTCCTGCGCTCCTGTGCTCATCTGCTGCTCTGCTCTGCTCCTGGGCCCTGACTCTGGCCACCTCCTCGCGGTTCCGCCCCGCTCCGGCACCAGCGGCCCATCTTCACCGGGCTTCCCCGCTCCGAAGGGCCTCTGCTCCTGCGCTCCTGTGCTCATCTGCTGCTCTGCTCTGCTCCTGGGCCCTGACTCTGGCCACCTCCTCGCGGTTCCGCCCCGCTCCGGCACCAGCGGCCCATCTTCACCGGGCTTCCCCGCTCCGAAGGGCCTCTGCTCCTGCGCTCCTGTGCTCATCTGCGCTCCTGTGCTCATCTGATGCTCTGCTCCTGGGCCCTGACTCTGGCCACCTCCTCGCGGTTCTGCCCCGCTCCGGCACCAGCGGCCCATCTTCACCGGGCTTCCCCGCTCCGAAGGGCCTCTGCTCCTGTGCTCCTGTGCTCATCTGCTGCTCTGCTCTGCTCCTGGGCCCTGACTCTGGCCACCTCCTCGCGGTTCCGCCCCGCTCCGGCACCAGCGGCCCATCTTCACCGGGCTTCCCCGCTCCGAAGGGCCTCTGCTCCTGCGCTCCTGTGCTCATCTGCTCCTGTGCTCATCTGATGCTCTGCTCCTGGGCCCTGACTCTGGCCACCTCCTCGCGGTTCCGCCCCGCTCCGGCACCAGCGGCCCATCTTCACCGGGCTTCCCCGCTCCGAAGGGCCTCTGCTCCTGCGCTCCTGTGCTCATCTGCTGCTCTGCTCTGCTCCTGGGCCCTGACTCTGGCCACCTCCTCGCGGTTCCGCCCCGCTCCGGCACCAGCGGCCCATCTTCACCGGGCTTCCCCGCTCCGAAGGGCCTCTGCTCCTGCGCTCCTGTGCTCATCTGCTGCTCTGCTCTGCTCCTGGGCCCTGACTCTGGCCACCTCCTCGCGGTTCCGCCCCGCTCCGGCACCAGCGGCCCATCTTCACCGGGCTTCCCCGCTCCGAAGGGCCTCTGCTCCTGCGCTCCTGTGCTCATCTGCTCCTGTGCTCATCTGCTGCTCTGCTCTGCTCCTGGGCCCTGACTCTGGCCACCTCCTCGCGGTTCCGCCCCGCTCCGGCACCAGCGGCCCATCTTCACCGGGCTTCCCTGCTCCGAAGGGCCTCTGCTCCTGCGCTCCTGTGCTCATCTGCTGCTCTGCTCTGCTCCTGGGCCCTGACTCTGGCCACCTCCTCGCGGTTCCGCCCCGCTCCGGCACCAGCGGCCCATCTTCACCGGGCTTCCCCGCTCCGAAGGGCCTCTGCTCCTGCGCTCCTGTGCTCATCTGCTCCTGTGCTCATCTGATGCTCTGCTCCTGGGCCCTGACTCTGGCCACCTCCTCGCGGTTCCGCCCCGCTCCGGCACCAGCGGCCCATCTTCACCGGGCTTCCCCGCTCCGAAGGGCCTCTGCTCCTGCGCTCCTGTGCTCATCTGCTGCTCTGCTCTGCTCCTGGGCCCTGACTCTGGCCACCTCCTCGCGGTTCCGCCCCGCTCCGGCACCAGCGGCCCATCTTCACCGGGCTTCCCCGCTCCGAAGGGCCTCTGCTCCTGCGCTCCTGTGCTCATCCGCTGCTCTGCTCTGCTCCTGGGCCCTGACTCTGGCCACCTCCTCGCGGTTCCGCCCCGCTCCGGCACCAGCGGCCCATCTTCACCGTGCTTCCCCGCTCCGAAGGGCCTCTGCTCCTGCGCTCCTGTGCTCATCTGCTCCTGTGCTCATCTGCTGCTCTGCTCTGCTCCTGGGCCCTGACTCTGGCCACCTCCTCGCGGTTCCGCCCCGCTCCGGCACCAGCGGCCCATCTTCACCGGGCTTCCCCGCTCCGAAGGGCCTCTGCTCCTGCGCTCCTGTGCTCATCTGCTGCTCTGCTCTGCTCCTGGGCCCTGACTCTGGCCACCTTCTCGCGGTTCCGCCCCGCTCCGGCACCAGCGGCCCATCTTCACCGGGCTTCCCCGCTCTGAAGGGCCTCTGCTCCTGCGCTCCTGTGCTCATCTGCTCCTGTGCTCATCTGATGCTCTGCTCCTGGGCCCTGACTCTGGCCACCTCCTCGCGGTTCCGCCCCGCTCCGGCACCAGCGGCCCATCTTCACCGGGCTTCCCCGCTCCGAAGGGCCTCTGCTCCTGCGCTCCTGTGCTCATCTGCGCTCCTGTGCTCATCTGATGCTCTGCTCCTGGGCCCTGACTCTGGCCACCACCTCGCGGTTCCGCCCCGCTCCGGCACCAGCGGCCCATCTTCACCGGGCTTCCCCGCTCCGAAGGGCCTCTGCTCCTGCGCTCCTGTGCTCATCTGCTGCTCTGCTCTGCTCCTGGGCCCTGACTCTGGCCACCTCCTCGCGGTTCCGCCCCGCTCCGGCACCAGCGGCCTATCTTCACCGGGCTTCCCCGCTCCGAAGGGCCTCTGCTCCTGCGCTCCTGTGCTCATCTGCTCCTGTGCTCATCTGATGCTCTGCTCCTGGGCCCTGACTCTGGCCACCTCCTCGCGGTTCCGCCCCGCTCCGGCACCAGCGGCCCATCTTCACCGGGCTTCCCCGCTCCGAAGGGCCTCTGCTCCTGCGCTCCTGTGCTCATCTGCTGCTCTGCTCTGCTCCTGGGCCCTGACTCTGGCCACCTCCTCGCGGTTCCGCCCCGCTCCGGCACCAGCGGCCCATCTTCACCGGGCTTCCCCGCTCCGAAGGGCCTCTGCTCCTGCGCTCCTGTGCTCATCTGCTGCTCTGCTCTGCTCCTGGGCCCTGACTCTGGCCACCTCCTCGCGGTTCCGCCCCGCTCCGGCACCAGCGGCCCATCTTCACCGGGCTTCCCCGCTCCGAAGGGCCTCTGCTCCTGCGCTCCTGTGCTCATCTGCTCCTGTGCTCATCTGCTGCTCTGCTCTGCTCCTGGGCCCTGACTCTGGCCACCTCCTCGCGGTTCCGCCCCGCTCCGGCACCAGCGGCCCATCTTCACCGGGCTTCCCCGCTCCGAAGGGCCTCTGCTCCTGCGCTCCTGTGCTCATCTGCTGCTCTGCTCTGCTCCTGGGCCCTGACTCTGGCCACCTCCTCGCGGTTCTGCCCCGCTCCGGCACCAGCGGCCCATCTTCACCGGGCTTCCCCGCTCCGAAGGGCCTCTGCTCCTGCGCTCCTGTGCTCATCTGCTGCTCTGCTCTGCTCCTGGGCCCTGACTCTGGCCACCTCCTCGCGGTTCCGCCCCGCTCCGGCACCAGCGGCCCATCTTCACCGGGCTTCCCCGCTCCGAAGGGCCTCTGCTCCTGCGCTCCTGTGCTCATCTGCGCTCCTGTGCTCATCTGATGCTCTGCTCCTGGGCCCTGACTCTGGCCACCACCTCGCGGTTCCGCCCCGCTCCGGCACCAGCGGCCCATCTTCACCGGGCTTCCCCGCTCCGAAGGGCCTCTGCTCCTGCGCTCCTGTGCTCATCTGCGCTCCTGTGCTCATCTGATGCTCTGCTCCTGGGCCCTGACTCTGGCCACCTCCTCGCGGTTCTGCCCCGCTCCGGCACCAGCGGCCCATCTTCACCGGGCTTCCCCGCTCCGAAGGGCCTCTGCTCCTGCGCTCCTGTGCTCATCTGCTGCTCTGCTCTGCTCCTGGGCCCTGACTCTGGCCACCTCCTCGCGGTTCCGCCCCGCTCCGGCACCAGCGGCCCATCTTCACCGGGCTTCCCCGCTCCGAAGGGCCTCTGCTCCTGCGCTCCTGTGCTCATCTGCTCCTGTGCTCATCTGATGCTCTGCTCCTGGGCCCTGACTCTGGCCACCTCCTCGCGGTTCCGCCCCGCTCCGGCACCAGCGGCCCATCTTCACCGGGCTTCCCCGCTCCGAAGGGCCTCTGCTCCTGCGCTCCTGTGCTCATCTGCTGCTCTGCTCTGCTCCTGGGCCCTGACTCTGGCCACCTCCTCGCGGTTCCGGCCCGCTCCGGCACCAGCGGCCCATCTTCACCGGGCTTCCCCGCTCCGAAGGGCCTCTGCTCCTGTGCTCATCTGCTGCTCTGCTCCTGGGCCCTGACTCTGGCCACCTCCTCGCGGTTCCGCCCCGCTCCGGCACCAGCGGCCCATCTTCACCGGGCTTCCCCGCTCCGAAGGGCCTCTGCTCCTGCGCTCCTGTGCTCATCTGCTGCTCTGCTCTGCTCCTGGGCCCTGACTCTGGCCACCTCCTCGCGGTTCCGCCCCGCTCCGGCACCAGCGGCCCATCTTCACCGGGCTTCCCCGCTCCGAAGGGCCTCTGCTCCTGCGCTCCTGTGCTCATCTGCTCCTGTGCTCATCTGATGCTCTGCTCCTGGGCCCTGACTCTGGCCACCTCCTCGCGGTTCCGCCCCGCTCTGGCACCAGCGGCCCATCTTCACCAGGCGTCCCTGCTCTGAAGGGCCTCTGCAACTCTGCTCAGGCACCCCGCCCCCTCCTCCTGGTGCTGTCTTGTTCAGCTCCCCAAACCCTCTCCTAATGATTAAGCTTGGCTCAGAAGGCATTCTGCTGCTCTCCTCCTCTTCTGCTCTGCTCCAAGACTCTTGCCGCATTGCTCCAATGTTGCTCTGCTGCTTGTTGCTGGACCCCTCCTCGTCGGACCTCCCCACCTCATTCTGCTCAGTTCCACGGTGCCCCCCTCCACTCTGTTCAGGCGCTCCGCCCCCCTCCACCCGCTGGATCCTTCTTTCTGCTCCCCTCCTGTGGCGACCCCCCCCCACTCTGCCCCGCGGCTCCCCTCCCCTCCACCCGTGGGGCCCCACTCCGCTCTGCTCCGCGGCTCCCCTCCCCTCCCCTCCAGCCGCTCTGCTCTGCGGCTCCCCTCCCCTCCAGCCGTGGGGCCCCACTCAGCTCTGTGGCTCCCACCCCCTCCCCTGCAGCAGCTCTGCTCCTGGACCCTGGCCACCTCCTCAGGGGCCGCTCGGCTCCCAAGGGGCTCTGCTGTTCTGGTTCGCGACCCCACCCCTCCCTGCGGTGCCGTCCCGCTCCGCGACCGCGGCCCACTCCTCGCGGTTCCACCCCGCACCGAAGGGGCTCTGCTGCTCTTCTGCTCTTCTGCGCTGCTGCTCCGCTCCATTGTGTTCCGCGACCCTGGCCACCTCCTGGCCAGGCCGCCCTGCTCCGATGTGGTTCTGCGGCTCTGCTCAGCTCTGCGACTCCGGGCCTCTCTTCGCGGGATCCCCCCCACTTCGCTCCGCGACCCCCGCTCCTCGTCGACCCTCCTCCACTCCCCTCCGCGACACCCCCTTCTCGTCGGACCCCCCCACGACGCTCCGCGACCACCCTCCTCGTGAAACACCCCCACTCCGCACCGCGAACCCCCACTCTTCTGACCCCCCCACGACGCTCCGCGACCACCCCTCCTCGCCGAACCTCCCCACTCCGCTCCGCGACCCCCACTCCTCGTCTGAACCCCCCCCCCCCGCCGCCCCACTCCCCGGCTCCCCTACCCTTCCACCAAGGTGGTCAACTCTGCTCTGCTCCAGGGCTCCCCTCCCCTCCCCTCCTGCCGAGGGGCCCCACTCTGCTCTGCTCCAGGGCTCCCCTCCCGCGAAGGGGCCCCACTCTGCTCTGCTCCCTGGCTCCCCTCCCCTCCCTTCCCACCTAGAGGGCCCGCTCTGCTCTTCGCCCAGGCTCCCCTCCCCTCCTCTCCCGCCTAGGGCCCCACTCTGCTCCCGGGCTTCCCTCTCCTCCTCTCCCCTCCCCTCCCACCGAGGGGCCCCACTCTGCTCTGCTCCCAAGCCCACCTCCCCTCTCCTCTCCTCCCTCTAAGGGGCCCAACTATGCTCTGCTCCCGGGCTCCCCTCCCCTCCCACCAAGAGGGCCCACTCTGCTCTTCGCCCAGGCTCCCCTCTCCTCCTCTCCCCTCCCCTCCCACCGAGGGGCCCCACTCTGCTCTGCTCCCGGGCTCCCCTCCCCTTCTCTCCCCTCCCCTCACCCCAGGGGCCCCTTCTGCTCTGCTCCCAAGCTCACCTCCCCTCTCCTCCCCTCCCCACAAGGGGCCCCACTCTGCTCTGCTCCCGGGCTCCCCTCCCCTCCCGCCGAGGGGCCCCACTCTGCTAACTGGCTCCCCTCCCCTCCCTTCCCCCCGAGGGACCCCACTCTGCTCCCCGGGCCCCCTCTCCTCCCCTCCCCTCCCACCGAGGTGCCCCACTCTGCTCTGCTCCCAGGCACCCCTCTCCTCCCCTCCCCCCCAGGGGCCCCACTCTGCTCTGCTCCCGGGCTCCCATCATCTCCCTCAGAGGGGCCCCACTCTGCTCTGCTCCCCTCCCCTCCTGCCAAGGGGCCCCACTCTGCTTGTCTCCCCTGCTCCCCTCCCCTCCCGCCGAGGGGCCCCACTCTGCTCTGCTCCCGGGCTCTCCTCCCCTCCCGCTGAGGGACCCCACTCTGCTCTGCTCCCGGGATCCCCTCTGCTCCCGGGATCCCCTCCACTCCCCTCCCCCCCAGGGGCCCCACTCTGCTCTGCTCCAGGGCTCCCCTCCTCCCCTCCCTCCCAGGGGCCCCACTCTGCTCTGCTCCAGGGCTCTGCTCCCGGGCTCTGCTCCCCTCCCCTCCCACCGAGGGACCCCACTCTGCTCCCGGGCTCCCTTCCCCTCCCCTCCCCACAAGGGGCCCCACTCTGCTCTGCTCCTGGGCTCCCCTGCCCTCACCCCAGGGGCTCCACTCTGCTCTGCTCCCATGCTCACCTCCCCTCCCCTCCCAAGGGGCCCCACTCTGCTCTGCTCCCCTCCTCTCCCCTCCCGGTGAGGGGCCCCACTATGCTCTGCTCCCGGGCTCCCCTCCCCTCCCCTCCCTTCCCATCGAGAGGGCCCACTCTGCTCTTCGCCCAGGCTCCTGTCCCCTCCTCTCCCCTCCCGCCTAGGGGCCCCACTCTGCTCCGGGGCTCCCCTCTCCTCCTCTCCCGTCCCCTCCCACCGAGGGGCCCCACTCTGCTCTGCTCCCGGGCTCCCCTCCCCTCCTCTCCCCTCACCCCAGGGGCCCCACTTTGCTCTGCTCCCAAGCTCACCTCCCCTTCCCTCCCAAGGGCTCCACTCTGCTCTGCTCCCGGGCTCCCCTCCCCTCATACAACTTGTGGTTCTTCATGTCGCCGCCTTCTCTTGGGACTCACCTTTAGTGCCGAAATCCTGCTGTGGAGCTGTATGTACTCTGCGTAAGTGACCGTTGGCGCCCCACAGCTCTGCAGGAAGGTGGTCACCATCCCCCCCCCATTCCCAGCTTCTCTCCAGTCGAATCCCCTGACAGCTTGAAGTTAAGGTAGGTGATAGGGAAAAAGGCAATGCTGCGCCTAACCTCTCATCTCCTGCTTTGAGAGATGGCCTTGGATGCATGGCTCTGGGGTGAACTTGTGTGAAGACTGGCGGTTTCTGTCCGATGTGACACTTGGGTGTTACCCAAAACTCTGCACAGGATCTCCTTGGCCGGACAACCCGACTGGGTATCCGAGGGCCACTCTCCTCTGCTGTCCTTAAACATGGGCAGTAACGGTGAGGAACCTGATCATCCCGCACTTAAGGCGCTAAATTACATGCTGAAGTTTCCAGGGTTAGAAGTCCTAGGTGCTCGGGCAGTCAAGGTCGGAGGGGCCCTGGTCAGATTGGCACCCGTCGGTAACATTGGTTAATTTATTTTCCCACAATGCTTGGCAAGGGAAGAGCAAAACTGATGCTCAGGACATTGGCCCTGGCCCACCTCAGCCGCCCCAACAAGAGCTTCTGGGAAGCTCAGAGGGCAGGAAACCACCCCCAGTTCAAGGGGAGTCAGAGCACAGCGCCAGTTGCAAGCATTCTGTTCGGGCAGCGTGAGGTGCTCCAGGCCTTTCCCATTAGGGTTATCCCTGAAGGGAACTGCCCAGCGGAGTGTGATTCCTGGAATACAGGACTTAAAGCCATGCCAGGAGCGAGTCTAACTCTCCCCGGGCCAAGGCTACTTGCTCATTATTGCCCTAAGAAATTGTTTCAAGTGTGAACATTTTCAAATTCTTTCATGCTTATGGCCGCCCTTGTCCAGGAGGGCAGTCCCTTCCAGTGGGTCCATTTGTCCGTTGGAGGGGCGCCCAGAGCTTATACTTACCTTCTGAATTAGATCTGCCAGTTGATCGGGGTCAGAGAGCTAGCCTTCAGGTGTGAAGACTGAACCAGCAAATCTTGTTGTCCCTTCTTGAAGGAGTGATTTTGAATGGGTTCGAAGAAACAGCGACAGGCTGGCAGCCTCCCTTCAAGGTTACCTCAGCACCATTGACTGCCATTATGGGCCATAGAAGTGGGTCACCTCTTTCAATCGCTTGGATTGGGAAAATCCTGCCCTGTTACCAACAAACCATGAGGAAGGAAGAGGGGCTGCAGCAGACGTTTTTCTGTCCAATCTTGTCTGTGTAACCTGTTTTGAGCCACGTCAACGATCAGCACAGTAGAAGGAACTATTTGCTGTAGTTTTAGTGAAACTTCAGATGAAAGGATTCTTTTGCGAGGTCTCCGACAGCCTTTATGGTGTACATTTGCTCCTAGAATTGGCTCAGGCATATGTAAGGCTGGATGATAACCCCATCACCCCATGATCCTGGTCTTGCTGCGAGGGCGGGCCCATCCCCCTGTCTGAAGGTCTCCATTTGCTCTCCTCACTGGGTAGCACACAGATTCCCTCTCCATTGTAGCCACTTTCACCTTTGCCCTTATCTGCTTTTCCACTTTCTCTTGACTTGACCTCACCCAGGCCACCCTTAGGGCCTGAATTTCTCTAGCTCTACCTCATAGCCCTAACCCCTAGCTGGGAGGGACAGGGTAAGACATAAGCGATGTAACATTCATAAGAAAAAAGTGGAAACTTGTTCTGTAACTTCATCTAGCAGTTATACGTAAAAGTAACCAGTGGACCAAATCCACTGTTAAATTAACGCTAAGCACGAGATGAACCTATGTGCTTGCTTTACGAAACATTTCCAGGTTGAAGTATGTCAAAGAAGAGGTTGGAAGTCACAAAAGGTTGAATTTTACGTCTGTTCTGACGTGTGTAGTGATAGTGCATGTTTGTTTAGTCAGTTAGAGTCCTCTTACTTCTGTCCAGACAAGACTTCTATCTGTGTCGTGAATTTAGTTGTTCTTGTTCAGAACTGGGTCTGTGTCTGACTGACAGACAAGATGGGACGGACCACGACCGGCCCCCTTTCTCTCTCCTGGTACGGAATTTGAGAGAGGTCTAACTCATCTAACAGGACTTGGTCAGACCCGACTCCCCACCTCTGCTGGGCTAAGGCTCCTATACCGTTTTCTTGCTGCTTAGCCTTCAGCTTACAGTGTTGTCCTGGCACTGATCAGGTCTAAAACTCAGTATCCGTTCACATGTTCAGTTACATGTTAAGTGTACTTTAATTTACACCTCAGTTCTTCAGAGGTTGAAACCAAGTCTCCTGACTTTGAAAGTTCTAGTAGGATCCCTAGAACCTTCGAAGATTGAGACAGAACTTGGATAATATAATTGTCATTTAAAATAATTTGATTGTAACCTCACAATATTATAAAATAGCATATGAGGCGTCACATTTAGCATAAAGTAAATGAGTATTTATGTCCATTGGTCAAAATGTTTCCTAATCATGAAATTGGTCCAGATTTTAAATTATTTGTTCCTATTTAGAAAGAAGTGAGATTTTGCCTTACAGGAAAAAACAGTTTGAAATTGGATAGTGAAATTGGTTATGATGTGTATAATTTCTGAATTTTCCTGTAAGACAATGGAATTGAAGTCGGATTTCTTGTGAAGAACAACAGTGTTTTAACATCTCCTTTTAAGTGATTTTCATCTTATTGATAAGAGACTATTTAGGATGGTATTAGTTAAGACAACAGCCAAATTGAAATTTTTTGGTTCTCCTGAATTCAATAAAACAGAAGCGGGCCCGGCGGCGTGGCCTAGTGGCTAAAGTCCTCACCTTGAAAGCCCCGGGATCCCATATGGGCGCCGGTTCTAATCCCGGCAGCTCCACTTCCCATCCAGCTCCCTGCTCGTGGCCTGGGAAAGCAGTTGAGGACGGCCCAAAGCTTTGGGACCCTGCACCCGCGTGGGAGACCCGGAGGAGGTTCCTGGTTCCCAGCTTCGGATCGACGCGTACCGGCCCGTAGCAGCTCACTTGGGGAGTAAATCATCGGACGGAAGATCTTCCTCTCTGTCTCTCCTCCTCTCTGTATATCTGACTTTGCAATACAAATAAATAAATCTTTAAAAAACTAATAAAATAAAACAGAAGCCAAGAAGCAGCTCCAGACTTACCAGCCATGGAAAAGGGAGGCGCATGCTTGCAGTCTGCCCTTTGGAAGGAATTCAGGACCTTGGCCTCCTTCAGGTCCTCATTGTGATTCTCATCTGCCATTTGAGAAGGGGAAATTCCCTCATCAGCTAGAAGGTTATTGGAAAAACTTCTCATTCCCGGTTTTGAGGCAGGTTTGTGTTAAAATGTGTTTCCACAAATTGGGAGAAATGGGTAAGACTTGCTTAAAGCAATAGTATTTAAAATGTGCTATGTTTTTATTTATAGAATGTCTTAATTTGGAGTCTTACATGATTGTTTCAAAATGTAAATCGAGCAAATAAGCAGATTATTAAGGAAGAGAATTGCTTGTAGAATATTTTGTCCTACAGAATTATGGCTATCGTAGAATGGAAAAGCTGGGACAAAATACTAAAGGCTTAAGCATGTTGAGAAATGAACCTTGCAAGTTTTACATATATAATCGTCTATACCATAAGATACTACTACAACATTGTTGAAGTGTTTAACATTAATACCTAGTGTACGCCGACATTAGAATTAAGGGTGCATACATAGGAATGCTAGTAAATCAGAATTTACAGGGGAGAGGTCTGGTGCAATAGCTTGGCAGTTAAGGGGTCTGGTGCAGTAGCCTGGTAGCTAAAATCCTCACTTCGACCATGCCAGGATCCCATTTGGATACTGGTTCTAATACCGGACGCTTTGCTTCCCGTCCAGCTCCCTGCTTGTGGCCTGGGAAGTCAGTAGAGGACAGCCTAAAGCCTCGGGACTGTGCACCCATGTGGGAGATCTGGAAGAAGCCCCTGGCTTTGGATTGGCTCAGCTCTGGCCATTCTGGCCACTGGGTGAGTAAACCAGTGGATGGAAGATATTTCTGTGTCTCTGCTTCTCTCTGTAAACCTGCCTTTCCAATAAGATAAAGAATCCCAAAAGAATGATGTGGAACACTCAAAAAGACATAAGACACTCCAACAGAAAGTGAAATTAGAAAATCAATGCATGATATGAGAAATTTGGCAAGGACTGACCTTGAGGAATTGGACAGATATTACAGAATCAACTGTGGACTGGCTCTTGTGAGCAGCAGGCTGAGCTACTGCCTGTGTACTGATCTCCTATGAGCTCCGATTCAAGTCTTGGCCATTCTGCCTTGGATCCCGGTGTCTGCTAATATGTCTGCAGAGGCAGCAGAAGAGGGCAGAGGTACTTGGGTCCCTGTCATCTACAAGAGGGACAGAGCTCCAGGTTCCTGGCTATCCAGTGGCCCAGTCCTTGATGTCAGCCACTGAGATGGAGGATCTGTCTCCCCCTCTCTACCTACCTTGCAAATCAGATATTTTTTATAGAAAAAAACTAAAAATGAAAATAGTTGAAAGTCAAGATAAATGAGGATAAACAGAATTAAAAATATTTGAACTTGAAGATAGGTTCAATATTTTCTAGCCAGCTTTTAAAAAAATGTGAGAAAGGGAATGAAAGCAGCCCGAGAGCTTTGAGACCTTACCAAAATTAACACTTTCTTGGAATTCCTGAGAGGAAGAGAGTACGCAGCATATTCAATGAAACAGCTCATAACTTCCCTGATCTTAATAAGTACACCTCCAAGTACAGAAGGCCCACAGGATGTCACTCGACAGGATCAGAAAAGATCCCCGTTCCCCTGACCTATTGTGGTCCAGCTCTTTTAAGTACAAACAACTGTTACTTCTCAGAAAGCAAGCACTGTCGTTTTCAAGGGGACCTCCACTAAACAAACAACATTGTCAAACAGAAATGTTATAGGCCAAGAGGGAATTGAATGGTTTATCTCAAGTTCTGAAGAAAAAGTAAGCCTATCAGCCAAAAATACTTGGCTGAGTAGAACTATCCTTTATAACTTAAATATTCTCCAAAGTGAGTGAAAGTCAGGAAAGTCATCAGAATCAACTGGCCTCCTAAAACATGTTTGAGGAAATGGACAGACAGAAGCAAATAAAGGTAGCAGGCTAGCATCATGAGAACATGCAAAACTTCTATTTATTCTCATTACAAAGTCAGCTATACAGAGAGGAGAGACAGAGGAAGATCTTCCGTCCGATAGCTCACTCCAAGTGGCCGCAACGGCTGGAGCTCAGTCAGTCCGAAGCCAGGAGCGTGGGCCCCCCATGTGGGTGCAGGGTCCCAAGGCTGTGGGTCATCCTTGACTGTTTTCCCAGGCCACAAGCAGGGAGCTGGATGGGAAGCAGAGCCGCCGGGATTAGAACCAGCGTCCATATGGGATCCTGGCTTGTGAAAGGTGAGGACTTTAACCACTACGCTATTGTGCTGGGCCCAAAATGGAAAACTTTGAAGCACACCCATAACTGGATGAAGAATACTCAGAAGAAACCAACCAATTTTTAAGTGGATAGATTACTTATTAATAACAGCTACTTACTGTTACTACTTATTAGTAACAGCTTTGAAAGTAAATGGACCACACTCCCAGTTAAGATATAGTTTGGCTAAATGGATTAGAAAATAACCAAGGATATGTACCTTAAGAAACTCATTAGTAAAGACACACACTGGTGAAAAGATGGAAAAAAATGTTCTACCTAAGTGGAAACCTAAAGCAAGCAGGAGTAGTGCATTAGACAAAATACACTTCAGCCAAAAGCTATAAAAAGATACAAAGATCATCAGATAGTGATCAAGGAATTAATTCAACAGTAAGATACGACAGATTGGGTACTATATATCCAATGCCACAGCAGGTCATTTTATTAAAAAGCCTTATTATATCTAAAGGGAGGGCCCGGCAGTGTGGCCTAGTGGCTAAAGTCCTCGCCCTGAATGCCCCGGGATCCCATATGGATGCCAGCTCTAATCCCAGCAGCTCCATGTCCCATCCAGCTCCCTGCTTATGCTCTGGGAAAACAGTCGAGGACGGCCCAATGTCTTGGGACCCTGCACCTGTGTGGGGGACCTGGAGGAGATTCCTGGTTGGATCAGCGCAGCACCGGCCGTTGTGCTCACCTGGGGAGTAAACATCGGACGGAAGATCTTCCTCTCTGTCTCTCCTCCTCTCTGTATATCTGATTTTGTAACAAAATAAATCTTTTTAAAAAATACATATATATCTAAAGGGAGAGTCAAGCTCCAGATCAAGAAAAGTGGAGTTAAGGAATCAACTAACATGTCAGTCGAGCAAAAAAAAAAAAAAAACAAAAACACAAAAAGAAAAACCACAGTTCTAGGGTATACAGACACTGACACAGCATTCATTGCAATAGCTTTAGAATATGTACTGGACTACACTAAACTTCCTCTAAGACCACATATTAAACCACAACAAAAAGTACATCATATCTTTTCTAATCACAAAAATATAAATCCAGACAAATTTGGTAATTATAAAGCCATAGGTAGAGGGGCCGGCCCTGTGGCTCAAGAGGCTAATCTTCCACCTTGCACACCGGCATCCATGTGGGCACTGGTTCATGTTCCGGGGGCCTCACTTCCCATCTGGCCCTCGGCTTATGGCCTGGAAAGGCAGTGGAGGACAGTTCTCGTGCTTGGACCCTGCACCTGTGTGGAAGACCGCAAAGAAGCTCCTGGCTCTTGGCTTGGGATTGGTTCAGCTCCGGCCACTGCAGCCATTTGTAGAGTGAACCAGTGGACAGAAAATCTCCTTCTCTTTGTAACATCTGCCTTTCAAATAAATCTTGAAAACAAAACCATCTGCAGATTAAATATTATGATCCTGAAATCCAAAGAAGAAATGTGGAAGAAATCCAAAAGAAAACTTAAAAATTGAATGAAATGAAAATACAGCATTTCAAAACTTACATAAGACATCTAAAGAAATACTAAGTAAAGGTTGAAGCATTAAATGCCTACATAAAAAAATGGAAAGGTTTCAAACAGGTTAGGTGCATTTTGGGTATCTAGAGAAGGCAGAATAAATCCCAAAGTTAGTAAAGAAATGAAGACCAAACCAGTAAATGAAGAGAAAAACATGAAAGATCAGTGAAAAAAAGGTTATTTCAAAAAGAAATAAAACCAGCAAACTTATAGACTAACCTAGAAACAAAACACTGAAATGAAATTAGAGAGCTGGGCCCGGCGGCGTGGCCTAGCAGCTAAGGTCCTTGCCTTGAACGCTCCAGGATCCTATATGGGTGCTGGTTCTAATCCCAGCAGCTCCACTTTCCATCCAGCTCCCCGCTTGTGGCCTGGGAAAGCAGTCAAAGACAGCCCAAAGCCTTGGGACCCTGCACCCGCATGGGACACCTGGAAGCAGCTCCAGGCTCCTGGCTCCGGATCGGCGCAGCATTGGCCATTGCACTCACTTGGGGAATGAATCATCGGATGGAACATCTTCCTCTGTCTCTCCTCCTCCCTGTATATCTGACTTCGTGATGAAAATAAATGTTAAAGACAGCAAAAAAATTAGAGGAGAGCTGAGAAAGGAAATCTAACCAACACTAGAGAAAGGTGAAAGGTCACTAGGGACTATTGTGAAGAACTGTACATGCATTCATGGTGTTCATTTTACGAAAAACGCAAATTTTAAGACCTTTTTCATCAAGATAAACAGATCTTCAATTCTGTCTTCTACAAACTTTTTGAAACATTGTTTGGAATTTAAAGTTGATCTCATGTGAATTTAGAATAATATCACAGATTGGGGGGAGGAGGGGAGAGGGATAGAAACATGGGAGAAGTCTGACGGACAAGCTGAAAGTAATGGCTGGGTAGAAGAACCAAGTTCTGGTGTTCTATAGTATGACAGGGTGATGACAGTTACCAACAACATGCTGTGTGTACATACATATGTGGACGCGTCTACACATTATATAGAACATACAGTTAGTACATATAAAGCTAGATGGAAGGAATTTGAGTGTTTCACCACGTAGAAATTATCCAAGGAACTACATAACTAGATCTATTCACCCCCATTTCATCAGTACCCAATGTTTGCTTTACATGCAGCAAAACCTTACAGAGTCCCCGTGGATGCATATGTGTGTCAGTTGATCTTAAAAATGTAAAAAGTTGCACTTAAAATTATGACCACCTTATATATATATTCAAGTAACCAGAAACTTAAAACATGAGGATTTTAATTGTTGTAGAACATTCAGACTGATTTAATGAGAAAATTATGGAGACATGCATCTGCTAACTATTACATGCAAACAATTGGAACTATCAGGTTTTGACTGGTGCATTATTTTACCAGCAAGATTCTTTGCAATGGTGAAAAATATTCAAAAATTCACCTTTTGTTCTTGCAGTCTGCCACAAAGAACAAACCCTCACTTTCACTCCCTCTCTTAACTACACCTCGTGTCTTTTTCCTCCATGGCGATGTGTTACGTTTCTTTAGAAGAGCCAAGAGACTCAATACAGAGACAGCTAGAACTTACACGAGAGTTTGGTAGAGTGGCAGGGTACAAAATGAACAAAAAACAGCTATAGTGTATGCAAACAGCCCCAAGATGGAAAGGGATCTAACCAGCAAAATACCATTCAAAATGACAGAAAAGTATTAAGTATCTGGGAATAAATCTAACCAAAAATGTAGGAGACCCTTTTGAAGAAAACTACAAACTACTTAAAAAAGAAATTGAACAACACCTCAGATGATGGAGTAACATCCCATGCTCCTGGATAGGTAAAATCAGTATCATTAAAATGTCTATACTACCAAAAGCAATATATACATTCAATGCAATTCCAATCACATTACCCAAAACATTCTTCATGGAACTGGAAACAATGATTCAAAGGTTCATTTGGAAACAAAAAACAAGAATAGCTAGAACCATCCTGAAGCACAGAAAGTTAGCAGAGGGAATCACAGTTCCGGACCCCTGGACATACTATAGGGCAGTGGTTATCAAAACAGCGTGGTACTGGCACAAAGATAGAGAGGGAGATCAATGGAGCAGAATAGAAACACCAGAAGGGAACCCACACAGATACAGCCAAATAATCTTTGACAAAAAGACAAACGACAATCCAGGCAAATGGGAAGGTCTGTTCAATAAATGCTGTTGGGACAACTGGTTGATAGCCTGCAGAAACCAAAAGATAGACCCACGTCTCTCACCATACACTAACATCAAATCTACATGGATAAAAGACCTAGATCTACATCCAGAAACCTTTAAACTTTTGTAAGAAAATGTTGGAAATACCCTGCAAGATCTAGGGGTAGGTTCCGACTTCCTGAAAAGGACACCAAAAACAGCAATCAAGACCAGAACAACCGAATGTATCTACATCAAACTAAGAAGCTTCTGCACAGCAAGGGAAACAATCAACAAAGTAAAAAAGCAATCCACAGAATGGGAGAAGATCTTTGCACACTACATAGGTGATATGGGGCTAATCTCCAGAATATACAAAGATCTCCAGAACAACCAAAACAAACCACTCAAGAAATGGGCATGAGAAATGGGCAGACATTTCACAAAGGAACAAACCCAAATGGCAAACAAACATGAAAAAATGCTCAACTTTCCCTGGCAATAAGGGAAATACAAATTAAGACAACAATGAGATACCACCTAACGCCAGTGAGGATGGCTCACGTACAAAAAACCACCAACAACACTTGCTGGTGAGGATGTGGGGAAAAGGGAACCTTACTCCACTGCTGGTGGGACTGCAGACTTGTACAGCCTCTATGGTAATCAGTATGGAGAACACTCGAACAACTGAAAATCTGCATACCATATGATCCAGCAATAGCACTCCTAGGAATATATCCAAAACAACATGAGAAACCAACATGCACTCCTATGTTCATAGCAGCACAATCAATTGTACAACCATGGAAGTATCCAGTCTTCTGCTGATAAGCATTTCGGTTAAGAAAGCTATGGTTCATTTACTCCATGGAATACTACTCAGCTATTAAACAAAATGAAATGCAGTTTTGTGGCCAAATGGGCCCAACTGGAAACCATAATGCTAAGGGAAATGAGCCAATCCCAGAAGGTTAGATACCACATATTTGCCTTAATTTAAGATGAAATGATGCCAGTTCGAAAAACAGTACCTGTAAATTGTAGTATTATTCCAAGCCCAAACAGTCTGCAGCTCATGCAATAAGACATTGCGATGTAACCAATGAACCAACAATCAATGTGAGTCAAACTGCTTATGATCTACATCAAAGAATTGTAAAACCTAATATACTTTTAAGACCCTATGCTACTTGGAAATTGGGAGAGCAGAGAAACCTTCCATCTGCTTAGAATGTGAGGAAGACGTGAGGTATAACCTATCGGGAATGGAACAGGGAACTCATAAACTACAAAGACATATAGGGGGAATGAAGAGCAATCCTGACAATCTCTTAACAGGTCATACACACAGAGCAGGGGGGCACCCCAGAGTGGAGCAGGTGGACAGGAGGAGACTTGTATCCCAACCCTGTAGACTCCCGGATCCTCACCAAGGACTATCACTACAGGCACCAAGGACTACATCCCAACCGCCAAAAGAACACAGGGAATTGGTGTGCCTTCGGAGGCTGAGAACTCTGAGGTCACCCACCCCCGTCTGGATCTCCCACATGGGATGGAAGAAGCGCAAACCCCTCCTGGCAGGATCCAAGGTCATCGGAACAACAGCCAGGAGCCCTGAGCGGTCCGCAGAAACAAAAGAACAGCAAACTTCCTTTGGGACTAGGGAGAGGAGCTTTCTCTGATCCTTACTTAGTTCCAACTTTGGATCCCCACCCTCTCCTGCAAGGACCGTCAGGGTTGCTCCAGAACCCCCTCTCCCCCCAAAAAATATTAGGATAGAGAACAACAAGGAAAGCTTAGAACCAGGAGGAAATGGTCGGCGTGGACTCACACATACCTTACTTGGGAGGACACAAAGATTAGTTACTCCTCACTAAGGCATTGAAGATTTCTCTGCACACCCCTCCTAAAACTGGTCTGCACCTCAACTGTTGACAAATGCCTTGTCAGAGTTATAAGCCAGTTTAGACTATCCTAAAATCTGCCAAGTTCAGCAAAATTGTTTTAACACTATAAACTGCTAAAGATTCCAATAAAAATAGACACGAGACCGCTGAATAGTACCCTATAGCCATTTTAAGGTGTATAGAAGCTGGTTCCGTGTATAAACTAAAATTGAAATGTCAATGAAGTACTCACAGGATGTGATTAAGAACTTGCATTTTAACGTACTGATTACTCAATACCATGTCAATTAACTCCATAATGTTGTAAATTGTTGCTGATGTTTTGTTGTGGCTTTTAATTGATTGGGATGATATTCTGCCAGCTCTATTTTCAGACCAGAGACGGTCTCCCCAAAAAACCCTGGAGTTTATCTGGACAATAAGATGCTGGACACTATGCAAACTACATGGTTGCTATGAAAGAATCTTGACTTCATTTGAACTGTAATACTGCAACAAGGTGGAACAATCCACCATGGGGGGATGGCACAGGGAGGGGTTGGGGGAATCCCAGAGCCTATGAAACTGTCACGTAATGCAACGTACTTCATAAAAAAAGTGAGGGAATTGTTACTCAAATAATCCACAAGTCTAATTTTCATTGTAGTTAGACTTCCTCTAGAACTAATAAGTAGGTCCATTGTCTAATTTGATCATCATTAATTTCCCACTTTTACCCACAGCTGCCCAAAGAATAAAAATCCAAACCACATCTAGCCAGAAGGCAGAAAATACAAGCTAAAAATTATGGAATTCTCACAAGTTGGATACTTAACCAGTAACAGGTGTACTTTTCCTAACATTGGTGAGCTATAGAACTCACATACACTGTCTCTCTCAAACAGTCTTTAAAATGTTCGTGGAGAATGATCACGAAAGCCAACATATGGATTTCAAGTCTGCATGGAAACTTCTCTTTCGACCCATTTTTACAGACTTTGTGAAGCATCCCACTTCCTACTGCCTCAAACACCTCCACGAGGCAGAGAAGTGCAGACTTTCATCCTTGTCTGATCTTCTCCTATCTCGGCATTGAGCGTTTGAGCATTACTCCCACGTTTGTCCACACGAGGAATGTTGCTGGCCGATGCTGACAAATTAACGTCTAGTCTAACGCACGTGTCAGTTTCTCTACCATGCCGTAACAGTAAATAACTTCGGAAGTACTCTGAACATTATGGCTTTTCTAGAAATCACTTGGTCCCTAAATGATGGAAAACATTCCTTACTGACATGTATGCATAATTCCAGTAAGGCAAGTCTCCGTTGGAATCCACACAGCTCGTCAGAAGCTCCGAGATCAAGAATGATCTAATAGGTGATGCTAGGGAACGCGGGGCTATGCTTAACAGACGAAGCTGTAACAGCCTAATGGAAAATTCAGACATTTGAATTTTTAGTAGGAAACGAGCTAAAAGCAGATAACTATTTAAGAACCTTAATGGGGTAAGGTTCATGCTCACACAAGCCATCTTTCTTTACAATTCTTGCTTGTGTGTGTGTTTAGGAAGTTTCAGCCCCGTGCATATGGAGTAATTCTGATAGCCTAGTTTTCCTTGGAAAAAAAGGCCAGCATTGGTTTAGGAATGGGCTACCAACATGGGATATGTTCAGCTCACAATGTACTGGCCTTCAGTATTTTAGTTGGAGAGTTAAGATTTTGGACCTGGTGCGGTGGTCTAGCAGTTAAAGTCCTCGCCTTGAATGTGCAGGAATCCCATATGGGCGCTGCGTCTAGTCGCGTCTAGTCCCGGCGGTCCCGCTTCCCATCCAGCTTGCTGCTTGTGGCCTGGGAAAGCAGTTGAAGACGGCCCAAAGCTTTGGGACCCTGCACCTACGTGGGAGACCTGGAGGAGGACCTGGGCTCCTGGCTTCAGATCGGCTCAGCTCCAGCTGTTGCGGCCACTTGGCGGAGGGAATCATTGGACAGAAGATTGCCCTCTCGCCTTTCTACATGTCTGGCTTCCCAAACAATAAACAAATAAATAAATCTTTAAAAAAATATATTTTTACTGGAAAGTCAGATTTACAGAGAGGAGGAGGAGACAGAAAAATCTTTCATTTGCTGAGCCACGCCAAGTGATCGCAACAGCCAGAGCTGAGCCAGGAGCTTCTAGGTCTCCCATGCCAGTACAGGGTCGCAAGGCTTCGGGCTGGCCTTGACTGCTTCCCCAGGTCACAAGCAAGAAGCTGGATGGGAAGCGGAGCAGCCGGGATACAAATGAGCAAGCGGCCCTGTGGGATCCTGGCACTTGCAAAGGTGTCGGCTTTAGTCACTAGGCTACTGCACCGGGTCCAGTTGGAGATTTGTCACTCAAATGTTTACGGTTAAAGATCCTGATAAGCCATAGAATGCGTTTACATGTAAGACAGTAGCAAATGAGTCCAGCACGGTTTTGCACATGATTTCCTGCACATCTGCAGGTAATTAGTTCAACAGCCGTTCAAATGTTAGCAGACACAATCCCTCTGGCAATGTATTTCACTGGAACTGCTCATCTTATTGAGAGTTTCTGGCAGCAAAGCATGATATTCCAACAACTGCTTCATTTTGCTTGACTGAAAAAAAGAAGAAGCTGCCCAGTGACTGCAGTAGACCTTGTTCTTAAGGTAAGATTACCAGGGAACTAAGCAAAAACATACATTCAGAATATTTGATTTGTTGATGTCTGTTTGGCATTGGTAGGGGACTTGTGCATTGTTTTCTGCAATAGAAAACATGGCATCACACAGTCGATCTCTCCAAGGCTTCAGGGAACTGGCCTCGCTTCTCCTACCCAACTCTCAGTAGACTGCAACTGAGAATTACAGTCATGTTTCTGGAGTTCTTTGAGGTTAGACAATGTGATTTCAGTCTCTGGCTCTTTCCACAAGCCAAAATTTATAGTCTGCACTTATTGATAGTTTTACGCTAATGAATAATTTTCAGTCCTGTAAGACATCGGAGAGGATGCTGGCAAATGCTTTCCTCCTATACATCACTCCCAAGTTACTTAGCTCCCCTCAGTACCTTCCCGCCAGCATTCCAAGTGCCTCATTTACTCCAACTCCCTGGTTTCTGATGAGATGGAAATAGATATTTTAAGAGGGTCTTCTCTCTCTCTCTCTCTCTCTCTCTCTCTCTCTCACACTCACTCACTCACTCACACATACACACACACAAGAAGTCATAGTATATTTCTCCCATGGGAAGGGATGACTGATCAAGAAGGATGGCTGTTTTAAATTTTATTATTTATTTGAAAGAATGGAGGCAAGTAGACACTTACTTGCCTCTTATACTTACTGAAATAAACCAGTCCTCCAAAGACAAATGGTTTCCTTCCTGTTAGCTAATACAGAGTACAGAAGTGTAATATGACTGAAACTGACACCTTGAGATTTGATTAATGTTTATGACCCTCGTCTGTACTCTTGAGAAATAGTGGTTTTTCTACTTACTACTGGTGGAATTCTCTAATGGAGGATTAAACTTGTGGTTATAAACTCAAAGTATGCTGCAGTGAAAAGTTAAACAAAAATTATAAAGGAAGGAGGAGAAAGGGTGAGAGTGTGGCAGAAGGCTAGACAGGTTGGGTAATATCATTACGCTCTTAACTAAGTAAAATACAAGGAATGTATTCCAGTTAAATAAAACTATAGAAAAAAGAGAGGAGAGTAAGAGAACAGAGAACGATTTTCTATTAACCGATTTAATCTCAAAGTGCCTGCCTCAGCATGGGCTAGGTCAGACCAAAGGCAGCTGTTAGATTTCCATCCCCAGGTGTGTGCAGATGGCAGGAACCTAGCTGTGCAGATTATCACTTGGTTACTTCCAGGGTTCATTAAGATGAAGTTAGAGCCCGCAGTTGAAGCGGCATTGAAATCAAGACCCCATGATATGGGCTACAGGAGTCCTCCAGCATCATCTTAATCTCTGCCAACATTTGCCTAGGGATGATATTTTAAACAATTTAACCATAGTAGTAGCAGGAACTAACTTAATCACATGCCTTTAGCAAGTAGCAAAACAAAATGTGAAGCCTGGACTTTGCCACCCAGCATCCCTCCCCATGACCTCCCCCTGCCCTGGCGCTTCACCTTAGGTTCCCTGGTTTTGGTGTTTCTGCTATGTGAAGTAGGATTCGAGTTACAGCTTTTCCATGAGCCAAAATGAGTTATGAGCACTTCATGGATTTGTCAAGAAGCTTCTCTGTGCCTTTGTTTCTCATCTGTTGAATAGGATCACTGATTCCTACCTCCTGAAAGTCAGTGATAGTGTGCTTGGTGTAACACTTGGCATGCAGAACGGAGCATTGTTGTTGCCATCTGTGGATCCGCTTGCAAAGTATTAATCAGAAAATGGATTCCCTACATATGAAGTGAATGTTTCTCAAATTTGCAATCTAAGAATAGGATGGCTTATCTGTAGGTCCCTTAGTTTAGGGACCGCTATGCTGCTGGTTTGACCTAGGCACATAGAATGTACATATCAATATGCAGTAATATTGTACAAAAAAAAATACTCGTAACCCAGGCTCAGAAATGACTAATCAAATCCTCAAACAGCATCAAGTGCTCATATAGACAGTATGAAAAGCACAGGTTCACAAATACTTCTTTTCCACATATATTCTTTATACAATGTTATCATTGTTATGGGAAAATAGCTGAATAGTTCCTTTTGTCCTTGCCAGCAAAGTGACACAATAAGATAACAGAGCCGGCATTTCTCAACATGCTCCTCTTTATTTTTCTCTAATTTAAATCTAGGCATCCCAGACTGGACGAGTCACTCTTTATGGACCTAAACTGCTCAAATAGTGGAAAATTACTTAATAAATCCTTCTCCAACTCTCTCCTCCATATGCGGCCACATGCTGTGATGCATGACTGCTGGCCTTGTCCAAAGGCTTCTCTAAGCCAGTGACTCACCAAGGCTCTATTACCACGAAGCCAAAGATCAGCAGTCTCCTTATGTACAAACTATCGCTGCAAGTTTGATCAGTTCCTTTACTGCATGAGTAGGTACTGTTTATGACTCGGCCAAAACTTCTCATGGCAATAACAAAGACAAATTAAGGATAAAAAGGAACACTCTAACTAAATGTACTTTTAAACCAAAAACCTTAATTTTTTTCCAACAGTTTTGATAGGTTGGCAGGGGAAGAGTCTACAACAATGTTTGTGTGAGTGCACTTCAAGACACCAATGGGAAAAACATGGAAATTAACTACAAGTGCAAAGAAACACTTGAAACCCCTGCAGTTTTTTGTAATTTTTTCCATAAACTTGAAGACCACTGGGTTCATGGATTTTAGGGCTTTTTCTTTTACACCAAACTTCTATTTCAATTGCACTTTGCCAGAACTTTTTACCTACTCTTGCATATTATCTCAAATCCATCAAAGCAAACTATCTCCATGGATTTTTCTTCAACTGAATCTCAGTGGAAGAAAATTCAAGGGCACACAGTACTTACTTCCACCTAACTTTCTAACTTAATAGCAACATTACTATGATACTCAAAGTCACCACTACTTTTTCTGTTACTTTAGGATACTGAGATGTGACATCTCATTTCTAGTCAAGTCAGGCTTAATTATTTGGATCCATTCTCACTGATAAGCAGTAAAGCTAAATTTAAAGCATCTTTCTTAGCAACTGAAAAGCTGGCAAAACAGTATCTGGCAAAAACTGACAGGACAAAAAAGAACTCATGCAATAAAACCTGAGAGCTGCTTTTGTGGGCTCTGTGACCTGAACACATTTGGAAGTGACGTTTAGGAGAGGGTCAGACATCAGAGCCCTGCGTCTGTTGGAAGTTGAGAAGCTACTAGCAGACACACTCCCAAAAGTTTCCACTGGACATCAGTTAGAGTAAATGAGACACAGTAGAGCCCTCACATACCCTTCCAGCCCAAGATTATATATGTATTTTTTAAAGATTTTATTATTAATAATAATAATAATAATATTATTATTGGAAAGCCGGATATACAGAGAGGAGGAGAGACAGAGAGGAAGATCTTCCGTCCGATGATTCACTCCCCAAGTGAGCCGCGATGGCCGGTGCGTGCCGATCCGAAGCCGGGAACCTGGAACCTCTTCCGGGTCTCCCACGTGGGTGCAGGGTCCCAAAGGTTTGGGCTGTCCTCGACTGCTTTCCCAGGCCACAAGCAGGGAGCTGGATGGGAAGTGGAGCTGCCGGGATTAGAACCGGCGCCCATACGGGATCCCAGCGATGTCAAGGCGAGGACTTTAGCCACTAGGCCATGTCACCGGGCCCCTATATATGTATTTTTAAAGATTTTTTCTTTGTAGGACCCGGTGCTTGTAGTCTAGTAGCTGAAGTCCTCGACTTGACCGCGCTGGGATCCCATATGGGCGCCGGTTCTAATCCCGGCAGCTCCACTTCCCATCCAGCTCCCTGCTTGTGGCCTGGGAAAGCAGTCGAGGACAGCCCAAACCTTTGGGACCCTGCACCCACGTGGGAGACCCGGAAGAGGTTCCAGGTTCCCGGCTTCGGATCGGCACGCACCGGCCATCGCGGCTCACTTGGGGAGTGAATCATCGGACGGAAGATCTTCCTCTCTGTCTCTCCTCCTCCTCCTCTCTGCGTATCTGACTTTGTAATAAAAAATAAATCTTTAAAGAAGATTTTTTCTTTGTAAAGGCAGATCTATACAGAGAGGGAAAATAGAAAGATCCTCCATCTGCTGATAAAGTGACAATGGCCGGAGCGGAGTTGATCCAAAGCCAGCAGTTAGGAGTTTTTTCTGTGTCCCCAGGCTTTGCGCCATCCTATAGTGCTTCCCCAGGCCACAAACAGGGAGCTGGATGGGCAGTGGAGCAGCAGACACGCAGTGGCACTCATGTGGGATCCTGGTGATTTCAAGGCAAGGATTTAGCTACTAGGCCACTGTGCTGGGTCCTTGGGATCATAGTTTAAGGGAATTAAATTCAAGTCCTGAGCATGAATGAGGGGGGCGCAGGTGAGTAGAGAAGAGGTAATCCTCTCCAGAGAGGTTTTCTGAGACCTCCACATTTATTGCTGTATATAAACTCGCAAAATAATCTGTGTAAAAGATTAGGTATGCCAGGAAAGAGGATATCAAGAGTGAGAAAAAGCAGAATTACTAGAAGTAGATCCACAAACTGCACATTTTGAAAAATAGTCACCATGGGAAATGTGATCAACATTGTCTTTAAAGCAATAAAACACAAGCAGATTTAGAAGCAGAAGCAAACAACATGGATTTGAAAATGATCCACTAGAACTTCTGGAAATGAAATCTTACACACACCAAGTATTACCAAGTGAATAGATTGAGTGATTTAGACATACTTGACATGGGCAAAGCAGGCAGGGAGGGACAGGGAGCTGAATGCTGCCAACACCCTAGCCATCGGCACTGCCATCTCCTCCAGGCTGTTTGCACATGGCCAAAGCCTCAGCACACCTGCTCTGCATCCTGCAGCTAAGCCTCACTTTGCATCAGGTACCAGGTGTCCTTAACCACCTTACGGAGCTCACCACACATACTGCAGCTACACTCCTTATCCTAGAAGGAAATGTAACCCCAGCCAGGTGGGGAAATTGTCCCTTTTGAGACTGCCTGCACCCATGTCTGAGTGAGGACTGTCCCTTTGTCCTTCTGTTCATCTCTGTCTCTCCGTTGTGTTCTTACATGTAGAATGACCAAAGCCGGGAGTTAACTCTAGGTGGTGGGGGCGCGGGCGGTGGGGGGGAGGTGGATGGGAGAGGGTAGGCTCTCCAACTACCTCCAGGGCCCTGGAGCCCTACAGCATCACCAGGAGGCTGCATTTCCCACAGTTAGTAAACTTAGAGATCAAAGATGTTACAGAGCATGGAGGTGCAAAACTTGTCAAACAAACAGAACTCCTGACATGACAGTTGGAAGTGAATCCCAACCTGTTTAATCAGAGTTCTAGGACTTCCAGAAAGAATAGGAGCAGAGGTAGTCTGAGGTTTCTCCGGAGTACATCTCTGCACGTTTGTTTAATGCCAGTAATTTCCTCATGAAAATCAGATGTTCTTTTTGAAAACATTCACTGGAAAACTATTTTCAGTTACTTTAAATAAAAATGACAGCATTTTAAAATGCCAATCCTGAATCTTCATGTTGCCAAAGCAGTATATAAAAGCACTTATTTGTAAGTAATGACTGTTAGATGAGGAATATATTGAAAGCATTACTTCCTCATCCCTAGGCAAGCAGTGCAGTTGCCACCAAGAGGTGCTTTAAAACATTGGCTTTGAGCACATAGAAGGTATTTTGAAAAACATACAGGAATCCATTTCCTACAAATCACAAAGGGGGCTCTACCTGCAGGTTTTCTTGTTTCAAATGATGTGCTCAGCTTTTGAGCATCAACATTAAGTACTTTCTCTTACAAGCATGAGTCCTTTTCTTGTATTGAGATTTTACGCAGTTCGGATATTAAACAGGTGTTTTATTAGAGAGATATAAAATGAGAATATTTTGGAGGATATACCAGTTGAGGTTCCGAAATAAGCAGTTTGGTGCCTAATACAAGCACACTACTTCCTTCCTTTAAAAAAAAATTCTTTATTTGAAAGGCAGACTCCCAGAGAAGGACAGATTTTCCATCAACTGGTTTATTCCCCAAACGGCTGTGATAGCCAGGGTTGAGCCCACCTGAACTCAGGGACCCAGGGACCCAGGGACTTGGGTTAACTTTCGTGCTGCTTGCTCTGGCTATCCGTGGCAAGTTGAATCCGAAGTGGAGCGGCTACCCCCTGGAACCAGCAGCACCCATAGGGGCGGCCAGTGCTGCAGACTGAGGATCAGCTGGTTATGCTACCACACCTGCCCCTTTTTACAGTTTGCTTCTCCTTAAAGAGTAACTTGATTAACGGACGGCTGAGCTTAGTATACTTGCAATGTGCTAAACATGGCTTGTATCATTCCTGTATAGACATTTTGCTTTATAAACACAAAAAGATGCTGCATTGAATCTATCTTCTAATTCTGGTCATTACTGCCTCCTTTTCTAGGTGTGTAAAGGCTTTCACAACATTTCTCCTTCTGGAAATTGGAACAACATTTTCCATTCTTCAGCCTCTTGGAAACGCTCCTGGAAATGCTAATTTTCCGAGGTTTCCCTAAGATTACCCACAGTGGCTCAGTAATTACAGACATGCAAGCTCCATTCCCCGTCATGGTTTAACCAGGCCAAGGTAGTTGAAATCAGCACAGCTGAGAGCTTTCTGGTGCCTTCCCCTGCTCTCTGGGTCGGAGACTCCTCATTACTCCCAGGCCCACGACTTGGTAGAGACAGAAGCCTATGGAACCCACCACAGCTGTCAAAGGTCACATCTAGGGTAGGTCTCCAGCAGCACCTGCCTAATCCAAGATTCCTGAGACAGCATCACTGAACAATGCATGTTGTGCCTGCATACTGAGTTATTTCTGAGAGCTGTCTTCTGGGATTACCAACAGCACAGAGCTCACGCAGGCCTACGCCATGCCTTTGATACATTTACTTACTAATTAAAAGCATAAAAATGCTGGTGCCCTGTATTATTTGTTTGCTTTTTGCTTTGTTTCGCTTTTAATTCCCCCTTGCCTAATAACATTATGATGGCTTTAACACGTCTCAATCCATAGCCAAGACATAGGAGAAACATAAGGTTACAGGCCAATTGAAATGAGAAGTCTCAACCTTTGAGTATAGACTGGAATAGAAAGTGAGAGAATTGTTGTCTAGTTCCAATACTTCAACAATCCTGACCGCTAAGCTTTTGATACTGTTTTTCCACGAACATTGCTGACGTTAGACCCTGACATGTTTCCACAAGAGTTTTAATTAAAATAAAGTGCAACCCGTCAGAATATAAACACCACTTAAAGGACATTACTCTTAACCTCTCAAGTCAAACACAGCATTTGGCACACAGAAACCACATGAAAGTATTTGTCAAATCAAATTTACATACTATACAAAAATCCTGGAATCTGAAAAGTCAGAGTGGATCACGGGCTCCAAGCGACCAGGGAAAAACACTTCTAGAATTAAACATTATTATGGGCACTATAACTGTAGTAGGTGAAAAACAGTAAGAAAACAATCTTAGCTCTTGTTAAAGAAGGATAAAGGGCCATCTTTGTTTTTGCCTACGTTAAAAAATTGAGAAACAAAGCCCTTAGGAAGATGGCAACTTCATTGCGGTTGAAAGGGGATTAGACGCTGGGAAAACACACCAACAGGAATTAGGGTCTCTCTTGTTCCTTACCTTTTTCCAGCTGAATTTCCACGACACTCGGGAGGAATCGCCAGTCGCAGAAACGCTCAGCTGACCTCGGCGCGCAGAGGATGCTCTCCACACTCGGAGCGGAAGTGTTCTTCGCGTTTTTCCTGTGTGACCGCTTTTAAAAGGGAGGGAATGGAGAAGCTAATAAAGCCGCCTGTTCCTTATTTCACATTCATACAGTAGGTAACTCACTCCACCTGGAGTGTGTTGAGGGCCAAACAAGAGGCTGGTGGTCGGGTGCCTCCTATCTTAAAGGACTTAGAGCAGAGAGCTGCTGCTACTTAAGGTCCATTGAACACACGTTAGCTTAGAACATTTTCATATCTCCTACTACCCACGTTTGAGGTGGTGAGCAGGGAATTTTTTTTTCTGCTCATTATTTTCATTTTGTTTTTTTCCCTTCCCTATCTGGGGGAAGGGGAGAGGTAAGGAGAGAAGCCACACCCAGCCTCCCAAACACCTGTGCACCCTGGGATGGAGAACAGCCACCTGACACCACTCCAGGGTCCCAGGTGTGGGACAGTCTCTGAGGCTACTGCTCCAGAGGTCTCAGGAGTTAAACAGTTCTGAATTACTGATCTCGCCACTCCAAGCACGATGAGATCTCTCCAGAATCCACTGGTTCACATAGTTCACGTTAGAGTCTATTTACCCAGATATTCACTGCCAACACTTGGCTGGGCTAGTTGATCAATTTGTTCTGTCCTCTGTCACGGTACCAGGTGTCCTCTGCAGACGCCAATAGACTGCCACATCCCCATGTGCACCTGGATATGCTGTCCACTGCTCCATCTAGGCCACTGAGGAGGCCCAACTTTGACACATGCATTCCACGGTCAGACCATGGAACTTAAATTCTCCATGGTTGGGGTTCTAAGTCCAGCAATTCAGTTCAGAGGATCCCCAAAGAAACTTCATCTGAGGTGACCCCAGACCTGATTTTTGAACGTGCTTGCCAATACAGGGTCCAGCACAGTCTGTCACCTCGATCAGCTCATGCACTTGCTGGTGGTTGTAATTGTTGGGTCAGTCCTGTCTCCAGTCCTGTCTTCTACACAAACCAATGGGTGTTGCAGGCCAGCCCAATCCTGCCCACCACACATTGGACCCTCACACAAACCAGTGGGAGCTGAAGCCTAGTCTGAACGACCCCCAATAACCCCCAGCAGGCCATTCCCCGACCCTGGTTGTCGAGCTTGCCAGTATGTACAGCAGACTAGACCAGCCTGTCCCATGTCCCATTAAGTGCTGTCAGCGGGCACTGAAGCCTCGTTCAACCCAACTAACCCAGCTATCCAGCCCACACAGGTGCTGGCTGGTGCCACTCCTTCTAGCCATGCCTGTCCCAGTTCTGCTTCTCATACTCATCATTTGGAGTATCAATCCAGGAAGGATATGCCCAGTGTTTCCTTCTGGGCCCACTCTCATTCCCACATCTTACACTCTGAGGTGGTTCTGTGTGGAGAGCGGCCGGCCTCGCATGGACGAGCGGCTTCAAAATGGCGCCTGGCCGAGTGTCAGGGGGCGGGACTAGTCCCCGCCAGCGGGCAGGCAGGAAGTCACAAGGATAGGCTAATTCTCCCTCGCTGCGATTGCTGGCCTATCAGATCGCGCCCCGAGGACCACGGGCAGAAGTGATTGGTGGAAGAACTAGCAGTCCGTTTTCAGCAATAAAGCCTTCCTTTTGGTTTGGTCTCTCTTTTGGCTCGTGACATTCTCTTGGGGGGAGCGGGGGAATACAGAAACGGGAAGAATTGGGAAGAAGGGTGGTGGAAAATGGGAGGAAAGGTGGCGAGGAAGCGGGTAGGAAAGCTTAGACAGACAGGGACAGGAGCAGCGGAGCAAAGGTTTTAAAACGCAGCCGCTTTTGCCAGTTTTTCCCGGCCCTCCAAGAATATTCCTCGTCATTTTAATGTCGCTGCAGGGCGGCGACATTCTGGTGGCCCGTACGGGGAAAGAAAAACTTTCAGCTAGCATAGAAAAGCGTACAGAAAAAAATTTTCAGCCTGCGCTAGCATAGGACAAGCGGCTGGGGCAGAAATTTTTCGGCCTGCGCCAACAAGCGGCTGAGACAGAAATTTTTCGGCCTACGCCAGCATAAGAAAAGTGGCAAAGAGAGACAGAAATTTTTTGGCCTGCGCTGGCATAGGAAAAGCGGCAGAGAGGGAAGTTTTTGGCCTGCGCTGACATAGGAAAAGCAGCAGAGGGTACCTACGTACAAGGTATCCCCAGCCTGCGCCAGCGTAAGTGTGTTTTATTTTTGCCTAGGCAGTTAAATACAGCCCAGAGAGGCGGGAATATAGCCCAGAGGGGCGGAATATTGCCCAGAGAGGCGGGAATACAGCCCAGAGAGGCAGAATTTGCCCAAAGGGGCGGGATTGCCCACAGTGGCCGGGCGGCTCAAGGCACCTGAGCGACTGCAGTGGTGACCCCGCCTCCAGCAGGCATCTCGGCCTGCAGAGCCAGCACCACTGCTTCTTCTGAGTCTCCTTCCTCAGCCGCTCAGGGTTTATAGGATGAAAGCACCATGGAGTTTTATGAGTCAATGTATTTTATTGTTTTTATTCCTTCAGTTGTTATTACAGTAACTTTCCTCTTTTTCTGGCTTTTTATGAAAGAGACACTATGTGAGGAAGTTCTTGCAAAACAGAAGAAAGAACAAAAGTGAGATTTTAAATTATCTGATGCTTTGGCTGTAGAAGATGAGCAAGTTGTATCTGCTCCACGGAACGTGGTTGAAACTTCTAGTGTTAGGGAGGATTATCTATCGGAAAGAGGACGTCGAGCCTCCCAAGTAGATTCTGACTCCGAGGAGGGAAATGATAGTGAAAAAGGGAATTTACAGGAGAGGAGCTGGTACGGCACTCTTCGAAGCCAGGAATAGTGCCGTCCGCCCCTCCACCCGCTTCTAACCCCATTGGGTCATGCTGCCACGGGGCATGTGCCTGCGGTGCCAATGCCCCGTGGGGATGGAAGGAAACTATGTCTTCCTCCTCTGTGTTTCCGGTCCTAGAGGACCAAAATCAACAGAGATATTATCAGCCTGTAGATTTTAAGATGATAAAGGAGTTAAAGGAGGCGGTCATGCCCTATGGACCCCAAGCAGCTTTTACGAAAGCATTATTGGAGACCCTTGCCGCCCAAACTTTAACCCCTGATGATTGGATGAATTTGGCTCATGCCACCCTTTCTGGTGGTCAGTATTTAAATTGGAAGGTGGCATACCAAGAGTTGTGTTCAGACTCTGCGTGGCGTAATGCTGCTGCAAATAAGTATCTTCAAATAAGTGCCACTGCCACTAAGGCACGGAAATGCTTACAGGCACTGGGGTCTACAGGGAAGCCTCTCCAAGGTTATTCAAGGAGCCAATGAGCCTTACGCTGATTTTGTAGCTAGACTCATTCAAACTGCCTCGAGAATTTTGGGGGAGGTGGAGTCAGCAATGCCTTTGGCAAAGCAGTTAGCGTATGGACAGGCTAATAAATGGTGCCAAGAGGCAATAAAGCTGTGGAAGCGTAGAAAAAATTAAAACTATGCTATACACACAGAAAAGGGGGAATAGGGGATCAATATAGGTCCCCAAAGAACAAGCTAGTTATTATGTTTTTCAGGTGAGTATTAATATTGGTAATTCTGCTGTGCCATCACCCTGTATTGTATTGACTAATATTTTCCCACAGATAAAAACAGTACATGTAGAGACATAAGTATTCTTACAAAAATCCTATTCAGAGTATAACCACAAATTCTTTTGAGGTGAGGCCTCCGTTTGTGCTGGGGGAGCAGCAATGTCCATGATTCTTGAAGGCCAGTTGCAGAATTGCTTCTATTTGTATTCAGGGAATGATACTTTTGAGAGCTCGGTAGCAGTGGTTAATTGCATTGCTTTTCTCTTAGGCCCACTCCTGTGGGCCAGGACACAGGACCAGTTTAACCAACATGTTTGGACTGGCTTGCTAACCATGAACTGATGAGTGGACTTGATTTCAGAACAGGTGGACATGTTATCTGAGGTCCTCTCAGTTTCCTATTTGCAGCTAATCTATTTTGAAGCCTTTCAGTTTATTTGAATGGGACTTGAGATGTTTAGTTTGATAATTTACACGTTGGAGAAGTTTTTCGGTTTATTTAAATGTGACTTGAGATGTTTCGTTTGATAATTTATATGCTGGAGAAGCTTTTCAGTTTATTTGTATGGGATTTGGATGTTCAGTTTGATAATTTACATGCTGGCTGTGTGGAAAAATTGTAACCATCTATGCCACCCGGGTTGAGGTGGCTACTGTGAAACAGTGGTTTTGTATGGGTACAATCTGTGGTCCGCAGGGCTAGACATTGGCTTGGGTTTTTATCCCTTGGAGGGTTATTGTGCCTTGTGATCTTCCTGCTTGTCTGGTTTATTTGCCTGAGACATGGGCAAGATCACACCATTATGTGACAGGCCCTGATGGCCCTGGGAGCAGGGGCCTCCCCCCAGGTATAGTTAAGCATGCTAGACCGGTAGTCAAAGACGGGTAAGACCTGCGGGAGACACCTACCAACCTAAGACAGGGTGTAGAGCTGGAAGCTCTGCCACCCAATGACGGGTAAGGAGGTAGTCCTGCTGCGGGCTACCCCAGACAGGCACGGCCTCACTTAAATAAAAAGGGGGGGAGATGTGGGGAGCGGCTGACCCCACATGGATGAGGGACTTCAAGATGGCGCCTGGCCAAGTGCCAGGAGTCGGGACTAGTCCCCCGCCAGTGGGCAGGCAGGAAGTCACAAGGATAGGCTAATTCTCCCTCGCTGCGATTGCTGGCCTATCAGATAGCGCCCCGTGGACCACGGGCAGAAGTGATTGGTGGAAGAACTAGGCATAAGCAGTCCGGTTTTGGCAATAAAGTCTTCCTTTTGGTTCGGTCTCTCTTTTGGCTCGTGACATTCTCTTGGGGGGAACGGGGAAATACAGAAACGGGAAGAATTGGGAAGGTGGGTGGTGGAAAATGGGAGGAAAGGTGGCGAAGAAGCGGGTAGGAAAGCTTGGACAGACGGGGACAGGAGCAGCGGAGCAAAGGTTTTAAAACGCAGCCACTTTTGGGCCCGACAGTGTGGCCTAGCGGCTAAAGTCCTCACCGTGAACGCCCCAGGATCCCATATGGGCACCAGTTCTAATCCCGGCAGCTCCACTTCCCATCCAGCTCCCTGCTTGTGGCCTGGGAAAGTAGTCGAGGATGGCCCAAAGCCTTGGGACCCTGCACCCACGTGGGAGACCCGGAAGAGGTTCCAGGTTCCCGGCTTCGGATCGGCGCGCACCGGCCCATTGCTGCTCACTTGGGGAGTGAAACATCGGATGGAAGATCCTCCTCTCTGTCTCTCCTCCTCTCTGTATATCTGGCTGTAATAAAATGAATAAATCTTAAAAAAAAAATGCAGCCACTTTTGCCAGTTTTTCCCGGCCCTCCAAGAATATTCCTCATCATTTTAATGTCGCTGCAGGGTGGCAAAAGTTCTGCAGTTTGGCTTGACAGAATTTGTCCCTTGTGCCAGCGTCTACCAGCTGATGCTGTTTCAGAGCCCAACCACATCCGCTCTGGCTTATGCATGCACCAGAAGGAATAGTCAACCCAGCCTGGTTTTCCCTGATGCAGCTCACATGAGGCCAACAGGTGGTGTAGCCTGAGCAGAGAATATTTTGTTCCTGCTTTTTTACAAATAACAAGATACAGTAACACTCATACTCACATACGCTTAATTATGTCAAAACCACTGTGTAATCTGACCTTTTCCCAATACCAAATCGATTATTTTCCCAATGATCGGGTGCAGTCTTTGACAACTCTCAACCTATAACCCTTTTTAATCAAAACTATCTCAACATCTATCTTCTATCCAGCTACTATCTATCCATCTATCAATCCATGAATGTTGTCTGTTCATCTCTATATCTATCCACTCATCCATGGAAGAAGGCCACTAGTAAAGGAACTTGGAATTAGAAGGCTCTGGCAGAACAGGCCTTGGCCCTGGCACCAATGACCTAGGTAATAATTTTGCGGGGTAAAGATGAATAAAGATTTTTAAGAATATGTGCACAAATCATAAGACTAGCCCCCAACAAATTTTTATTTAAATATCCTACCTGAAAATAAAATTGCATAATTTGATTTTGAAAACCTAAGTATAATATAAACACAGAAAAATATATTTACATCTGAGAGCCTGGCACAATGGCTCAGTTGGTGCATTCCGCCTCTTCAAGTTGCAAGCTCCCCTGTGGGCACTGTTTCATGTCCTGGCTGCTTCACTTCCTGTTGTGCTCTTCGCTTGTGGTCTGGGAAAGCATTAGAGGATGGCCTTGGGAAAAAAGGCCTTGGGACCCTGCACCCACGTGGGAGACCCGGAGGATGCTCCTGGCTCCTGGCTTTGGATCAGCTCAGCTCCACTGGCAGCTACTTAGGCAGTGAACCAGCAGATGGAAGATTTTTCTGTCTCTTCTTCTCTCTTTAAATCTACCTTTGCAATAAAAATTAAATCTTTTAAAAAGATACACATGTACATCTGAATTTAAAGTTAATGAAATTTCACAATTTAAATCACATATGCATAACTGATATCAGGTCAGAAAATAGAATATTACTAAATTCTTGTTGTATATTCTCTTCTGAGCAGGACCACAGGGAAAAGTTGATCCTAATTAATGTCCTTTCTTAGGAACTTCTCAGCACTTCCCTTTAGAATACTGAATGACTGCGTGTTCTAACTGTTGATTAACAGAAGAAAAGCCTTAAACTGTAGCAGAGTGGAGGCAGCAAATGGATTTCAGTTCCTTAGCAGACATCGTGCTGGGGATTTTATAATGGACACGGGACTGATGATTCAGTCTGAGTAAAACAACCCTCAAAACAGCAGAAATGTATTCATTACATGTGACATGATGAACAGTAGGTAGAATTTGTGAACTTGATTTTTGCTACACTCATCATGCTTTTGACTTTCTCCAAGTGTCTAACACACGTTTTATGAATCTCATTGCAGGAAGTCCTACGTGCATGTTGATGAACAATTTTAACACAAACTGTCATAACTTTGAGTGGGAAGTGAACAAAATAGTGAAAGCTATCATGCTAGCCAACTGAGTTCACAGTGTCAAACGCACCCATACTTTTGAGCCGCGTGTCAATATTTGTTTGCTCAGAATACTGCCATATTTACTTCACCAGGTCGTAAGTTTTCTAATAATAATATAGAAAGTATTTAATCTAAGCATGTTAACTGCTTACACAAAACACTTTAAAAATTTCCTCATAATTGTGCTTTAATTAATGGTAACACTCTAGGAGAACGGGTATTTCTAATTCTACTTTTCCTTTTTTTCTCTGCATATGTTCTGATTTTTTTTTAAAGATTTATTGATTTTTATTGGAAAGCCAGACACACAGAGAGGAGAGATAGGACAATCTTCCATCCAATGATTTACTTCCCAAGTGACTGCAATGGCCAGAACTGAGCACATCCAAAGCCAAGAGACGGGAGCCTCTTCTGGGTCTCCCACACAGGTGCAGGGTCCAAGGCTTTGGGCCGTCCTCCACTGCTTTCCCAGACCACAGTCAGGGAGTTGGATGGGAAGCGGGGCTGCTGGGATTAGAACCAGCATCCATCTGGGATCCTGGCGTGTACAAGGCGAGGCCTTCAGCCGCTAGGCTACAGCACTGGACCCATGTTCTGTTTTGTTCTTCATAATGTCTCTATTGCCTTATGGCTTTATCTTGCTAATAATATCTCCTGTACCTTCTGAAATATACAGCTGTTTTTTTTTTCCTTTATCTCAGAAGATACAGAAGGCCAAATACATAGAGGAGGCACTTGAAAAACTTACTGTTAGAATTTTGTTGGTGCGAATGTTTCAAAATCTATACATAGCTGTTTAATAATACACATTTTCATGAACATTTTGAAGATTCTTGTATGCCAGGGTTTTAAAAATACTTCTGCACCCAAATAAACTTAGATTTGAGTTTCATTTGCACAGCTTTTTGTAGTATTGCTGAATACAATGAATGCATGTGTGTGTGGATGGATGGGGAAGCAGAGCAGGTGGTTGCTTGTGCTCAGTCAGTTCCTATCGGCTGGAGAGGAGGCGGGAACCCAGCAGAATTGCTTTCTCTTTTCTTTTTACAATGTATATATTTGAAAGGCAAGGTTGCACACACAGGAGAGATGGAGAGAGATGGAGAGAGAGAGCTGTAAAGAGAAATGGAGAGAGAGATGGAGAGAGAGAGAGATGGAGAGAGAGAGAGAATGAATTTCATCTACTGATTCACGCTCCAAATGCAGCTTCCCACAAGTAGGAGGGGTTTCAGTAATTGAATCATTGCTCACGGCTTTCCCTGGTCCATTATTAGGAAACTGGCGGAAACGCAAACACTAGAACTGGAGCTGTTGCTCCAGGACTGGATGCTGTTGGTTTATCCCATCAGGTATTTTAGATCCTCACTGATCTTTAAAAGTAGAATTTCTTGTTATCAATTTCTCTTTTCAGAAACCTCAGAAAACCAGAGTCCTGTATGACTCATCCCAGCACCACTGTGCTTGTCACAGACTGCGTCCATTTTCCTAGAACCGCAGTCCTCACCGTGGCTTAGGAACTTCTGCTTCAGGTTGTCTGCTCCTCAAGCAGCGGGTGGATCACTGCGGTCAGTTCATTTCTCAGGCTGGTTGTTCCATGAATCTCTCAGCCAGTCTTTTGGAATGGTGTCTCTGAGCCTCTTGCCTTCTGAAGAGTACCCACTCCCATTCAGAGCCCCTGAGGGCAGAGTGCAGACGCTGAGATGGGTCCCACCTCGAGCCTGAACGTCTGGTTTGGTGCTCATTCCTCGGGCAACTCTAAGATGCCTTCACTTCCTACAACTGCCTTGGAGATTTGCTGTTCATGGATGTGCAAACTGTAAAAGTTAATCTTGTAGGGACTTATAACGGTCTATATAGAGACAAAGGAAACTGAGAGGTTGTTGGAAGGCCCACGCATAAGCTTAAAAGAAGGGGGAGAGGGTCTTGGAAGTCTAGCAGCACACCCTGTTATGTCAGTTCTGACTTCATCCCTCCCGTGCCGATCAGTCCTTCCTTTGCGTTTGGATCTCCACTCCTCTGCTCCATGTTGAGAGACTGCCTGCAAGCTATACTTCTCTGCTTCCTTTGCAATGAGAGCCTGGAGCTGAAGTGAGGTAGGAGGAAGATGTTGGAACAGAAGGCTGAGAGAAGCTGAATATTCCTCCAAATAGCTCTGCTTTGTGCTATGACTCCCACAGTAGTTGCCTCACCTCCCTCATCCTGGCTAGCCACACAAAGACCCCCTCAGTCTCACGCTGGATGATCCTTCCCCCTGGGCTCTAGGATTTTGCCCATTTGTCACTTCAGCCCAAGACCGGTAGCTTCCACTATTGCTCATCTCTGGGTGCTCACTATTTCCTGTTCTTCCAAGAATGTTGTAAGTACTGATGCTTGTGTGCGCTGCCTTTGTTAATGCACTCTGACCGAGCCAAGGCAGCTTTTAGGTAAAGGCAGAGGTTGCACAGTAGAAGTAGTAATCATATTTTAGGGTGTCTATTGACTCACAACTGTCTTCAGCTGAAAGCAGCTCTTACGCTAAAGTGATATATTCCTATCACATTCACCCCAGTAATCCTCAGCGTTCCCCTACTGCCTTACTCCCTAACCTTATATGTGATGGAAAAGATAATTGTTGAGAGCCTTGGGCCAGTCCTCTGGCTGGAAGGCAGATTAAGAGCATCTGGCTACAGTGGCATCACTAGCAGTAGTGGCTGAGTCATTGAATTGCCTAACAAAGACAACCCCTAATCTCATTATTAATTAAAGAATTTTTCATTCTATCTCTTCTAGGTGACAGGAACTATGCTGTAGTATCTACCAACCTAGTCATTGGCTTCAAATCATCCAGAAAAGACAGTAGGGCTTATAGAAGAAAAACTCTTTTTCTGCATAAGCAAACCAGCAGGGTAAACATATGCATTTTCATAGAATTCTCATTTGATTCATACTCAGAGAAAAAAAGTGAGGAAAACACTAATAATTCAAAAGAAGTTTATAAAAAAATAGTATTTACATGTTTACAGACTAGAGAATTTTACATGATTTCTAAGATAAAGAAGCAACAGCTACATCAATGATCCACTTCATACTAAGCTCTCCACCCCTTTACAAGAATACAGTCTGTCTCTTCTGTCTGGAAGGCATCCACAGTCTTTCTTGTCCACCTTTGAGGATGAAAATAGCGAGAAGAATTCTCAGCAGATGAGAGGATGCCAGAGCGATGCTTTCTACTCTGTTACAGAGCTGTCCAGCTATGTACTCCCTCCCGTTCCAGGAGCTGCTTCACACCTGTGCTGCACCAAAACTCACAGGAGAAAAGTGCTCCATGAAGGACTTGTCATGAGGGAAATGGGAGATTCTCAAGAACAAACTCCAGGATGTAGATGTGGTGGAGAGGAGCCTCCTGGGCTGCAACCATCCAGGCTGACTGGGAGAGCTAAGACAACCTCAGGGTCACAAATGGACACAGCCTATTATGTAAGTTTAGCATTAACATTGGATTAAGTCTGTTATTTTTTGTTGTGGAGGGAGCTAACCTAGGCCTGCAGCATCCCTGGACTCTACCCACTAGCCACCAGCATTGGATACTCAATTCATCTGTATGGGATTTTGCATTTTGCCTAAGGCTGAGAGCCACTGAAGAAAGGAACTGAAGTTTTGCCAGGAATCAAACACTGGCTTCCTTTGAGTGTCTTCTGTGTCACATGCATCAGCTGAGACTCACAGACAGCAATGGCCATGGTAGACGGAGCAAAACTCAGGAAATAAGAATTCATAGGGCCCGGTGGCTTGGCCCAGCTGCTAAAGTCCTCGCCTTGAACGCCCCAGGATCCCATATGGGCGCCGGTTCTAATCCCAGCAGCTCCACTTCCCATCCAGCTCCCTGCTTGTGGCCTGGGAAAGCAGTCGAGGATGGCCCAAGGCTTTGGGACCCTGCACCCGTGTGGGAGACCTGGAAGAGGTTCCTGGTTTCCGGCATCGGATTGGCGTGCACCGGCCCGTTGCAGCTCACTTGGGGAGTGAAACATTGGATGGAAGATCTTCCTGTCTGTCTCTCCTCCTCTCTGTATATCCGGCTTTCCAATAATAATAAAATCTTTAAAAAAAAAAAAAGAATTCATATACTTCCCTGGTCCCCTAGCCTCAGGAGTAACACTGCCAGGGCTGAGAACCACAGTGAGAGGCAAAGTTCCCGCCGGTGTCAAGGGCTATGTCAAGTGGCGTAGGCTGGGCACTGCACAATGTTAGAAGGTATGATTCACAGACTGTGATATGAACGAAGCTCTTGGGGTTGTACAATGAAACAGCCCTGAGTGTTGCAACATTTCAGCCATCTGTCTCTAGTCTGACAGAAAGCATCTCAGACAGGAGGAAGAATAAACCTAGTAAACAGTGTATTTTGAATTGGAAACCTTGACTCACTGTCTCAGCTTTAAAATGGGATACCACATCCAGAAGGCATCACATCTTTTAAATATTAAAATAGATCTTCAGCTTTGACAAGTTGTACAGAAAAACACAAAACTTATTTTTACTGTAGGCCCCGGTCTCCCAAGGGTTAACTCCACAGCTTAGCTTGTTTCTAAGAGGTAACAAAATGGGCAATCTTGGCCTAATGCATTTAGCCCCTGGCTTGACTGCAAGTTCTCTCTTCCTTACTTTCCTTTTGTTAAGATGCCCCCAGGGGAGCTTAGGTGTTGCTTGAACACTGGGATAATACTGGGAGGGACTAAGCAGACTATAAAAGATGCAGGATACTTGGAATAAAGTTGGCATTCTGTGTACAAGAGTGACCCACTGCGTGTTGTCTTGTGTTGTCTGTTTGTAACCCTAGCCCCTCCGCTCGGCTCGGGGTACGCGGCGACGAGGGCGTTGCTGACATTTTACTATTTTTGTTTCATTATAAGGACTGTCCTGGGTTTCTTGAAAACTGGTGGTGCAGTGGAGGAACTTTGGGCTCTTCCACAAGATCTAGATTTGAGCCACATTTGAAATGATCACCAAGGAGAAGAAAAAGCAGGATTGTGAGCTTCAGAGCAGTTCCTCATGGAGAAATGAAAAAGTTGGACACTTTCCATTGACTTCCAAGAGACACACACAAAGTCATTGGCGACCAGAGCATAGCTGCCAGATCCTCACTGTGGCTGGGGCAAAGGAGGCCTGGAGCAGAGCCTAAGCCTGGACAGCACCCACCAGCAGGGACACTGAATGAAGTCAAGAGACAGAGCACTTCAACCATGGCAGAGTTCCGGTGGCTGAGTGGACTCAGTAGTTGACTCAGCCAGGAACATAAGGATAGAGGCTATAGGCAGAAGAGATTCAGCTGTGCAAGCTGCATCTTGGTAAAGCAGACAGGGCAGACACCGAACTTGGACCTGAGACCCTGTCCCCAAGCTATGGTCATGACTGAGTTTTCTGAGGAACTAGATGGGCCTGATGAGAAGATAGAGGGCAGGAAAGAAAAGCCCTGGGGGCCAGCACCATGGCATAATACATTAAGCCTCCTACGATTCCAGCATCCCACATGGGCACCAGTTTTTGAGTCCTGGCTGCTCCACTTCCAATCCAAATCTTTGCTAATGTTCTTGGAAAGTAGATGAAAATGTCCCAAGTTCAATGGGAGACCTGGAAGAAGCTCCAGGCTGCTGGCTTCACACTGGTCCAGCTCTGACTGTTGTGGCCTTTTGGGGAGTGAACCAGCGAATGGAAAATCTCTCTGACTCTCCTTTTTCTTTGTAAATCTATCTTTTAAATGACAATATAAATAGTGTTTTTAAAGATTTTATTGTTATTGGAAAGCCGGATATACAGAGAGGAGGAGAGACAGAGAGGAAGATCTTCCATCCAATGTTTCACTCCCCAAGTGAGCTGCAAAGGGCCGGTACACGCCGATCCGAAGCCGGGAACCAGGAACCTCTTCTGGGTCTCCCACGCGGGTGCAGGATCCCAAAGCTTTGGGCCATCCTCGACTGCTTTCCCAGGCCACAAGCCGGGAGCTGGATGGGAAGTGGAGCTGCTGGGATTCGAACCGGCCCCCATATGGGATCCCGGGGCTTTCAAGGCGAGGACTTAAGCCGCTAGGCCACACCGCCGGGCCCGATATAAATAAATTTTTAAAATTGTATTTTTAATGATGTTTGCATAGTTGCGAAGGATGCTTGCCCATGTGGACCACCGATTGTAGGGAGCGGGGGAGATGGGTCAAAGAATTGTGGAAAGTGGATGAGACCACTTTTTCCAAGTTTCTTCTTCTTCTTCCAGTATCTGGAATAGGGAAAAGAAAAGAGGAGAAGCCATACCCTACATCCCAACTGCCTCAGTACCCACGGATGGGGAACAGCCACTCGATGGCATCCCAGGGTCCCCAGTGTGGAACATGCTCCAAGGGTTCTGCTCAAGTGGTCTCAGTAGTTCTGAGATGCTGTTGATAATGCCTATCCAAGGATGAGGAAATCCTGTCGAGGTCCATTGACTGACAGAGTTCACTTGAAAGTCTGCATTCGCTCAGATACTTGCTGTCAATGCCTGGCTGGGGTAGTTGTCCAATTTGTTCTGCCCTCCAACCTCTGCTATGGTATTAGATGTCCTCTACAGGCCCCTATGTACTATATATCTCTCCTGTGCATTTAGACGTGCCGTTCACCGCTACATTATAGAAAACTGAGGCGGCCCAGTTCTGACACATGCACTCCAAAATCAGATCCTGTGATTACCCCTGTGGTTGGAGTCCAGTGGTTTAGTTTGGGGGATCCTCAAAAAAACCTTGTTTGAGCTAACTCCAGACCTGACTCTTGCATGTGCTAGCAGTTGTTGTCTTAACCACTGTACCATAATGTTATCCCAAGGCCTGAAATCTATATGGTAACTACTCTGAGGGTTTTTAAGAATATGTGTATTTGTTTATTTTTACTGGAAAGGCAGATCTACAGAAAGAAGGATGGACAAAAAGAAAGATCTTTCATCTGCTGGTTCTTTCCCCAAATGGCTGCAATTGCCAGAGCTGAGCTAATCTGAAGAACCAGGAACCAGGTGCTTCTTTCAGGTCTAGAAGTCCAAGGCTTTGGGCCATCCTTCACTGCTTTCCCAGGCCAGAGAGCAGGGAGCTGGATGAGAAGTGGAACAGCCGGGACACAAGTCAGTGCCCATATGTGATGCTGATACTTGTAGGCAGAGAATTAACTAGTTGAGTCATTGAGCTGGCCCCAACTATCTTTGAGTTTTAACAGATGCATCTACCCATGTGGTTTAAATTACAATCAAGATATGGAACATGACTAACATGGGCATTTGGCCAGTTCAGACACCCATTTCCCATATCCATGTGCCTGGGCTCAATCCCCACTAATACAGGCCCTGGGAGGCAGCAGCTAATGGCTCAAGTGGTTTTGTCCTCAGCACCTCCATCAGAAACCGTCAACTGAGTCCCTAGCTCCTGACCCTGGCTCTGGCAGAGTCCTGGCCCCACCCAGCAATTATGTGCATTTGGGAAGGAAGAGGTAGATACAACAGACAGGAACTATCTCTTCCCTGTCTCTCAAATAAAGTAATAATAATAATAAAAATCAAACATTAGCAGAAACCCAGAATGCTTCCTTGTTTCTCTTGTCAGTCCCTAGAAACAGCCCCTCCGTCTGTCTTTCTTCTCAGCTCTCTGCCTGCTGCCCTGTTCCAAGACTAGGCAGACACTTCGAATGAACGGCAGCAAGTAGCACCGACCCTTTCCGTGAGCACGACATCCTGAGGTTCATCTGAGAAGTTACAGCCAAGTCCAGCGTCGTGAAGCTTTGACCTGTGTTTTCCTCTCGGAGTTTGATAGTTATGGGTCTGACGTGTAGGTCTTTGTTCCATTTCAAGTTCATTTGCATATAGGTGTTTGATAAGGGCCCAACTTTTCTTTCGCAGATGTCCAGTTTTCCATGTATGTTAGGGCTCTGGGCTCTCTTTTCTGCATTAGTCCATTGATGCCTTGAAGCCAGAACTGTGGCCTGGCAGCAAGTTTTGAAATCAGGAAATGTGACTCCTTCAACTTTACTTTTCACTTTCAAGATGACTTTGGCTATTTGGGGTCCCTTGGGATTTCATATGAATTGGAGGATGGGTTTTCTATTTGTCTATGACATTTTCCAGACTGGAGGGAAGTCTCAAAAGGTCAGCCTTTGGCAGGAAGTGAGCCAACAGGCCTGCTCAAGTTGTCCCAAACCAGGCTGTGGAAAGCCTTTGCCCTGACCCCCCGAAGTGAGGGACCAGCCCTTGGCTCTCCTCATCCATGGTGATCATCCCATGGTGAGCCACTTACATGCCATTTTGTACCCAGCTGTTACATAAACAGGGCTGGAGCCCTGACCCCAGGGGCCCTTGGCAAAGGCAGGAGGGGGCTCCACATCTGTTTCTTGACAGTTAATTACCATTCATCCCTAGGCCTAAGATGGTTTGACATCCACACTTACTCAGCTTTGCAGCTTTTGTGTTCAGATCCCATTATTCTCCTGCAGTGCTCTCCCTAGAAGCCGCCCAAACACTCCTTCAGGGGTCATCATTTCCCATTTTCCTCAACGGCTGATATCTGTTAACCAAGAATGTGTGGCACCACTACTTAATCAGTTCCTACCGAACCCCAGGGCCCACTCTGTAACTATCCCACCTCCACAACCAGTAGTTACAGTGACATCCTGAAATTAGCCATAGAAGAGTGCTTACACCCAGCAATCAGCAGATGCTGCAAATCTAAATCCTTGCTTGCCAGTTTCTCAGCATACTAGGGATAGGGCAGCCTCCGAGGGCCCCCTGAGGCCGAGGGCTCCTCAATACCAATCACTTCCCTGCCCTCTGGCAGGTCCACAATGCATGCCACCGCTTTCTAGACACTTTGACTGCATCCACACTTCCATAAAAAAACATCATTTGAAAATATGTGCCTCACAGAGTTTTGAGTATAGTCCTCTGTTCTTTTTCTTTCTCTCTTGCTCTTTAATAGATTAGATTCTTGGGGGTTACTAAAATAGAAATTATCTGCATTAAAATCAAGCAGAAAAGGAAAGCACAGCTTCGACCTGGAAGAATGTAACACTCTGGATTGTATAGGGAGGATAAAGAACATTTTGGATCAGGCTGTGACCTGGGAGTTCGTGTATTATTAAATGTAACTACTTCAACAAATAGTACCTCTCCTCCTAGGACAACTGGCTCCTGTTCTGTTGTTCCCAGGACAAATGCCACAAAGCCAATCAGCAAACAACCTGCATCAGATTTAAACACTCTTCTTACTTCTACAAAGTCTGGTGAGGCCTCAGAATCACCAGAGAGACTGACCTTTCGGAACCACAAAGCCAACCATAGGGAGCCTGCACCACAGGCCTGTGGATGGATGGGGGTCCAGGCACAGCCGTGTGAGCCATTCCGTTATGGCGATCTCTGAGCCTTTGCTGCTTCAAAGGCTCCTTACTCATAACAGCTCTCTTTGTGACAGCCCTTCCCTACTTAGCCAGACAGCTCTAGACCATGAAAATTTCCCCTCTCTAGCTCTAAAATCATAAACTAATAGATCCAGAAAGGGTCTCAGGAGTAGCTTTCTCCCTTCTTCCTCTTACAGGTAAGTCCCCAAGAAAAATGCCCTGGTTCCCCCACTTGGCTCACTCCAAGACCCAGATCTCAGACATGCCAGCAGGTGCCAGACCCCACCCAACACAGCCTGCCCCCTCCATCCCAGCCTTTTTATGACCTAGTGGATGATGTGACCCAGCCCGCTCAACTCTCTGTTTTAGGACATGTATGCGGGTGCAATAGCCTGGACCTGCCCAGCCTGTTCCCAGCCCCAGCACCCGTGAATGTTGGCAGATTCCATGGTCTCACCTAGATCAATCCCTCACCACCCCAACTCTTAAGCTAACCAGTGAGACTTGTAATTCCACAGAGTTAGGCCCACATATCCCCTAAAGAATTTACCCCTAGACCTGGTTCTCTTGCATGCTGATTGATGTCATAACCCAGCATAATGTGACCCATCTACTGTTATGACACTCACTGTCAGGTACTGGGATTTAACTCTGCCAGACAGGCCCTAGCCTTAGCTTTCATGCGGGCTGGCATGTGGTGATCAACAATGATCCATGCTACCAAACCCAGCTCCAAACTCCCATGTGGCCTGAAACATAGGTCTGATTCATAAATGTCTTCTGGTCTCTCCCCTTCAAATGGCCAGGTCTCAGTCCCCTCACTTACCTGCAAGTACTGAGGACTTATTGTTTGGAGTCCTTTTGGAGTCATTCCTCACCTACATTTGTGGTGGTTTTTTCCAGGGATTTCCCTCAGCAGTAATTCCTCACTTGGGCATGAACCAACAGGTCGTTCATTGCTCTTCCTCACCTGTGTGATCCCCAATGTCCCTGCAAATCCTCAACCCCAAGTTCTCAGAGTGTGCCACCAGACAGCCTGAGGGTTGCACTGTGTGCCATTGACACCCAGGCCGCCAGCGCAGAGCCACCTCTGCTGCCGTGCCAGCTGGTTGGGGGCAAAAGTGCCGGAGTCCTCAGCAGTGGGTACGGATGACACAAAGGTTTGAAAAGAACTGCTCCCCTGCTGGCAAGGCCCGAGGAACTTCCAGCAGCAAGGCAAGAAAACAGCAAATACTTTGTGATTTTTCAAACTGAGCAGTAGAATTCGAGGACCTTTGAGTCACTAGATCTGACTCCAGATTTATATCCCAATATTCTGCAGAGAGAGCTGTTGTACCATAAACAGGCAAAGTGAGACACACAGCCTTTCCTTCTTTTAACTGCCCCTGCCTGTAGGTAAATAAGCCTGTTGGCTGGCACACCGCCACATCATAGATCTTAAGACATTCTGAAATGTCAGCCAGCCTCACCAGGTCCCTCAGTATCTTGGTTACCCTGACCCCAGACACTGGCCTCCAGTTCAGCAGGCCATTTAATACTGCCAAGTGATAGGGACCATGGCATTATTAAGTGATCAAGGTTCCAAACCTGATAAACATACATGAGCCCATATTCAGCCTTAAAAATGTAACATTAATGTGCTCAGACAGAAGCTACAGATTCATTACTAGTCTTAGGTATGAAAGGAAGTTACAATTTAAAAGTAAATTTAAGTCAACTTGCTCGCATGGCTAATTTACTTTCTTTGAAGTAAAAAATAATTTTTAAAAAGAAATTAAGAAGAAGATCACTGTTTTCCTAATTTCCCATGTATTGAAGTCTGGAAACCATTTCAGGTTGTGTTTTGACGGGTAGTACAATAAAACCTGCAAAAAGCACTTCGGAGAGTTCATGTGGCTGTTGGCAGAGTTCATCGTAAGTCACCCACAAATGATTCATCTGCTGGCCTCTTTGGTCTGATAAAATGACCACATAAGTATCCACATGTATTCCAAGACACTAGGCAACCACAGGAACTCAGGAGGAACAACACACCGAGGTGAACCAGTAAGTGTAGTTTATCTATGAAGCAGCAAAAGCTCTGTGAGTCCCTAGTATATTCTTAGTGCTGGGTAATACACTTTCTCCCCTATTCCCGATCATTTCTTTTCTTTTTTTTTTTTGTAAAGACTTCTTTACTTTTTATTTGAAAGACAAAGTTACACAGAGAGAAAGAGGGATGAAGAGAGAGATATCTTCTATCCACGGAATCACCCCCACACCCCCAAAAGGCCGCAACAGCCAAAACTGAGGCAATCCGAAGCCAAAAGTTTTCTTTGGGTCTCCCACCTGAGTGCAGAAGATCAAGGACTTGAGCCATCCTCTGCCGCTTTCCCAGGCACATTAGACGGGAATTGGAGAGCCAGGACACAAACTGGCACACATACGGGATGCTGGCACCTCAGGCTGTAACTTAAGCCTAATACACCACGGTGCCAGCCCCTCCTGGTCATTCTTATACTAAGGACAATTAGTGTGCAACTTTTGGTTTTTCTACTGCTTCACTCCCTCTGAGGGGAAGGGGAAATACAGTGACACAGCTGAGTGCAGACAAGTGATCCCAATTTTCCTTGGGAAAGAATTATCCAAAGAGGAAGAGTTTTCCCTTTCCTATGATCCGAAGTCTTACCTGGGCAGTCCCTCATTACAAAGAGGCCCGCCCCAGTCCCACATTGCCTGTGATCTTCTTATTTCTTTGGCCAGATTTCAGAAACCCACTGACTCTCATCAAAAGGGACAGCCTCAACTCAGTGTCATGACCGCTGTGATTTCTACCCTGTTTTGTCTCACATCCAGAAAGAACAGAACAGTGAGACTTGTTTGAGATAGTTTGGATGACCACAACATCCTGTGGGCCAAGAACTAAACATTCCAACATCAAAAACCACACGATATGGACCTTGGAGAAGGTAAAATATTCATGCCAAGAAGTGCTCTCTGGGTCAGGAAATGTGGTCATGACCTTTAACCATGGTAAGTAGGGCAGAGATTTTAATGCTGATGCTTTTTAGAGATTTATTTTAAGTCAGGTTTACCTGGCCAGCAACATTCTGTAAATCTTGATGGATGACTGTGGCTTATGGTGGTTTTGCCACAGATCAAATGGTGCTTCTTTAGAAGTAATTCATCTCCGATTCTGCACTGGCATTTAAATTTTTTGTGTGGTATTTATTAGCAAAGATGAATTATAGCCTCAATCATGAACTAAAACATAATCTGGTATCCAAATTGATTAGACCCATTTAAAGTGAGCCAAAACTGAGTATGTGTAATTTCCTATGCTAACCCAAACACCAGTCTCCCACTTGAGTCGTCACTTAATTCTGCCTAGAGATATACAGAAATTACTTGGTGGACACCTAGCAAATATCAGCCCCTCACCAAAGAATGAGAAATAGAGAGATGACCAAGACAGCACTTCAAGTTCAAGGTGCCTTCTTCCCAAGTTCATGATGAACCAAGAGGATGAATGTTGTGTCAGAGCAGCTGGTCAGAAACTTCCACAGGGAAGTAATAAGCCAGTGCCTGGTTTTCAAGGGTTAGAGGGAGATCCCTGAGAACAGACGGCAGAGCAGGGAGGAAGATGCCAGCAAGAAGAGGAGCTGCCTTCACACAGGCAATGAGTTCAGGGAACTGTAAAGAAGCTAGCTGGAGAGACAGGAAGCCAAAAAGCATCGCAAAGGAGTGTCAGGTTGTCAGGAGCCATGCACTATAGCCACACTGAAGCCATTTTGAATATAGACCTATGGGACAGTGGAAAACCCCCGGTTGGCTAGATGCTTGGGAAAGAAGTTATGAAACTAATCACACGCTTAGCTTCAATTGTTCCTAGCAACTGTTTCAGAATGTGATTGATGCTGTACTTACCAACATCTTGTTACTGATTACCTACGCTATTGTCGATATGTTGGTTACTATTGTTGATATGGTAGCTGCTCAAGAACAATCGGTCTTGAGACCATGGCTTGCATCCCAGTTTCTCTTTCCCTGAGCCTTAGTTACTGAAGAATATAAAAACCCTCAGTTGAAATCAATAAACTGACAGCTTGATCAGACCTACTGTCTTGCTGTCCATTCTTCGTGTCTCTTGTCCCTTCATTCTCTCCTAGGTGACTGCGACCCCGTTGACTGTCCTGCTGGACAGGACATCAGGTGATACAGATAGGCACCAAGAACAGGGTTGTCAGGGGTCCTTAAGCCCCAGAATTTAGCAAGGAAGTAGCAGCGTTCAATAAGAAGGGTCTCCAAAAGGTCATGGTTAGGTATAGTATAGAAAAATCATGCATGGATTTTAAACTTTTTTGAATCAAAATAAGCTTATCTTTCCTTCCTACTTCTTCGTGCACTCTTAAAGTATCCTCAAACACATCTTTGAGAGATAACCCTATGCAGTGTAAGCACAAAAGGTAGAAAACCAGACAGGTAGGCTGTACACGGGAGAAGCTATGTAATACAAACCTGTGTGACACCAGCCTAGCAGCCTGGGCATTAATTCCCTCACCATTTGATTCATTCTATACCATTCATGAATCCCACAACTGTTATTTGAGTGCGTATAATATTTATCACTCACCATTGTAGGTATCAATACAGTTGGGAAACAGTAAACATAAATGTCACACAAGGATACTTCAGAATGTTCATGGCAAAGTGACATTGAAATATTAATTTGCATTTTGTTTTTTCTTGTGTAAAAATGCTAAAATCAATGCATAGTTCTTCCATAACACATGTTGTCCATGAACGTTTTGAAGACGATCATGTGTCTGGTAAAGTCAAGTATCACAGAGAAAAAGCAGAGAAAGGGAGACAGCAGGTGTTAGAGCCCAGGGCTGCTGGTGGATGGGAAAATTAAAGAGAAAAGGACCAGTCTGGAAGCAGTGTTAAAGTTGGACCTCACGGGAATTCGTGAATAACTGGCTGGCTGTTGTGGGTGTGTTCCTAAGTCAGGCTTAAATTGTAACTTTTGTAAGGGCAGTTTTCTTTTGAATGTAAATCTCAGTTATTCAACTGTCAAATGTGTGAAGCACAACAGCAAATATGCAAAATGCAAGCAAAATAATTCTGCGCCGTGTTATGAGCCTTGAAGGTTGGATGCACGTTCCTGGCCCCGTGAGCCCTCTTCCTCTTTGCCAGGAATCTTGCATGGTTTGCCTTGAAGATGGAAGCATCATAAAATAAAAGGAACATGGAACCTCGGATGAGTCAAAGTGCCAGCAAGAAATGACTAGCACATGGAAAGAAGGAAGGCCAATGACAAAACTATCGACATGGATGGCAAGATTCCTGCCCTCCGAGAATTTGTTCAAATGTCACTTCCTCAGAAGACTTTCTTAACCCCAATTTACTCTGCCTCTCTTCTACACTGCCACAATCATGCCTTTGTCCTCGAAGATGACAAAGGCATAAAAGTGGAGGATAATGCCTTGTCTTTGTACATCTTTTTTGCCCAACTCTGATTTTGATGCATTCCAAGTCCTCAGAGATAGATGGATGGGCGGGTGGGTGGATGGGTGGATGCAGGAATGGTGGGGAAAGAGTGCTATTAGAGCACTCGATGGAAAATAAAGCAGTGTGGGTAACATGGAATCAGGAACACAGGAGGTATGTTTCAGAAGCTGTAGAAATGCATTTGGTTTCATCAAAAAGATGTGAAAAGAAGGTAGCAAGCAGCATTTGTTGAAAATAAAAGATTGAACAATTTGGAGAAACTTGAATGCCAAAATAAGTCAGTTAGACCTTTGATGTGTAGAGTGGAAAGCCACTTGGAGCTGATGAGCTGGAAAGAGATTAAATCAGAGTTGTGTTTTAAGATTAATCTATTGGGGTTGTTATTGTGGGACACTGGGTTAATCTACCACGGAGGTAGATTCTGTTGGTTCATAATCCCATATGTTGGTTCACGCCCCCACTGCTGTGCTTCTGAGTCAGCTCCATGCCAATGTGCCAAGGAAGGCACATTGTTTGGTCCTCTATAATTCATGTGAGACGCCCAGATGGAATTCTAGCCTGGATATTGCAGCCATTTTGGGGGTGAACCATGGATGGAAGATCACTTACTCTCTCATCTCTCCTTCTCTTTACAGAACTCTGGCTTTCAAATAAATAAAGTCTGTTTTGAAAATATTAACATGGAAGTTGGGACAGCTTACACTCTCTGATAATATATTCACTTTACATTAGGAATTTTATTTGCCTTTAAATAAGGAAATATAATGTAGGTTTGAGCAGTTGGGATAAACATTCTATTTACCAAAAACCTCAATCCTTCATGTGTAAAAATAAACACTGAGTAAAGTGTTGTTTTGTAATTTTTTTACATTAAGCAATTATTCTTTATGCCACTCCTCAAGCCAACAACCACACAATTTTGATGCAACACCCTGAAATTAATTCTGAGCTTCTCCCCAGGGTCCAGCAGGATAGTTGGCAACAAGCCCTCAGCCACGGCAGAGAGTGTCACTCGTGGCTTGTAAACGAGATCCTCCTGATGGAGAGTCCAGTCACTCACATCGCTAAATCATTTTCAATGGACACATTCATCCCGAGGAAGACGCCTTTCAATGTTATGAGAAATAGTTTAATATTTGAAGTAATTAATTACAAGGAGTACAGCCGTACTACAAATGAGCCCACCATCTTTTAACAATCAGGTATCTATCATTTCAACTTCATATCTAAGCCGTTTTCAGTAACCATGAATGTGCACCAAATAAACAAGAGACTGCTTCAGAATCGATAAAACCTGTAACTTGTAAGTATGAAGTAAGCATCAATACGAAAGATACAAGTTTAAATGATTTTTTGTTTTCTAAAACATTTATTTTCTCTTCTTTCCCAAAACCATTACCAATCAGAAAAAATAATGGCAAATAACGCAGTCTGATTAGAAAGCATTACTGAGCCATGCAATATGAAAAGAGTTAATAAGACTTTGCTAGTGTCCACATGAAATTCCAGAACTATCTTTTTAGATACCATATTCCAATAATCAACATCTCAAAAATGAATTACATTAAAATATAATATTGTAAAAAGTAAAGCAAATGAATGAAAATGGGCCATATTCCAAATATATATATAAACATATATATATCATGCTAACTCACTAAAAATACTCAAGATGTATATATAACTGAACTAAGAAACCCACTCACAGATTCTTATTTTCCTAACTTCAACAAACTGCCCAAAGTGCATCTCAGAGTCAAACGAAGGACCAAGAATAGCACTTCTCCTCCTCTTCATATTGCAGTGCAGGCTCTCTAATGATTCTAAAGGATGCTATGGTGCAAGCTCTGAGGAATCACAGGGAGGTGGAAAGATGAATAGATGCTCGCCCAGCAAGCATTGAGATACCACTGACCCTCCAGAAAATGTATTCACTTGGAGCTTTGCTCAATCTTGATGCGAACTTCCCATTTCCACAACAGAAAGCTCATCCTCTTTGGCCTCGAAAGATCATTCTTCAATAGTCAATCAATAAGTGCCTGACATACCCGTCATTCCACATTAGTCATCACAGTTTCTGTTTCCTCACCCCTGCATGAATTGCTGCTGGTTTGATTAATTGAGACTCATAACCATTATCAAATTGACTTGAAGAATGAGTGCTTTCTACCCCCTTCAGTTTTTCAGCGTTTCCATAAATTATTCTTTCACACATAGAAGCATATGTGTATATATATGTACACATACAAATATACACATAAATTCACTTTTTCAAGTATCATATCTAGAAAAAGATTGAAAATATTTTGTAATCTTTCCACCTGGAGATTAATTGCCAATTAACTCTACATAATCAGAAGGCAAATATCCATCATTTGATGGATCCTAAAAACTCTTACACTCTAATTGCTGCTCTAGGTAGACATTTATCTTTTCGCTATCAATGTCTTCGCTGTATGAATCCACTTAATAACTGCTTTGCTGGCATCTAAATCCCATTTGTTTTTCTTTTCAAGCAAAGGAGTGTCTGCAAACTCAGATACCTTATTATTTACTTTCTTCCGGGAGAATGTGGAGTAAATCTATCAATCCCTTCAGAAGTCTCTCTATGTCCAGAGTCCCGTGATACATAAACTCTACCCCAAACACGCTGTTCCGAAGGCAAGTGTATTCACTGCAATTCTTGCCTCAATCTAAGAAGAGCTATTTTAGAGAAAGCATCAGCAGGGTGAATGATGAAATTTTCTTGTCCCCACCAGGGTATAAATTTCTAGAACATATGCTTATAAGACAAAAACCTATTCTAGAGTCAAAATTTTCCTCTAACTTATGTCCAAAATTTTCTAGCTCATGCCTATCACATCCTCTACTTTTGAAAGTATTTTAAAATGTTTAAATAGTTTAAAATTTCAAGGGTAAACAATCTTGTAACTCATGTGCATCCTATAATATGAGTATTCATAAACATGCTAAGACTACACCACCAGAATACTATCATCAAGATGACCCCAGAGTGGCAGGCAGCTGCTGGAGGGACAACTTGAAAAAATATGTTGGAAATGTCACCATTGCAGCCTGAAAGGACACACGTGACTTACAAACTCAGTCATCCATAACAGTTGACTCGGTGGTGGTGTTAAGCTCACTGCTCACAGACGCTGACGTCAGTTGTTGGTTTTTTTTTTTTTACTTTTTTTTTATTGCATTTCATTTTTTTAAAATTAATTACATTGCATTATGTGATACATTTTTTTTATGCACTGGGATTTCCCCCGCCCCTCCCCACGCCCTCTCCCCCCCCACGGCGGATTGCTCCACCTTTTTGCATTTCCATAGTTCAAATTCAGTTGAGATTCTTTCATTGGAGGTATTTACCAAGCATAAAGTCCAGTATCTTATTGTCCTGGTAAGTTCAATGGTTTCTTGGGGAGACCATCTCTGGTCTGAAGGTAGAGCCGGCAGAGTATCATTCCAATCAATTAAAAGCCCCAACATAATATTTTCAACCATTTACAACCTTATGGCATTACTTGACATGGTATTGATTAACCAATATGTTAATAGGAAAATTCAGGTTCTCAACCACAACCTGTGACTTCTTCATAGACATTTCAATTTTGGTTTACATTCAGCTGTGTTCTATACACCTTAAAATGGCTTAGATGGCTATTCAGCTGTCTCATGCCTATTTTAATTTTAGTATTTAGCAGTTTATAGCATTGAAGCATGTGTTCGCTGAACCTGGCTGTTTTTCAGGTGGTCTAACTCTATAATTCTAACAGGATATATGTCAACAGTACAGGTGAGCATGTTTAGGAGGGGTGTGCAGGGAAATCTTCCATACCCCAGTGAGGAGTAACTAATCTTTGTGTCCCACCCAGTGAGTTATAAGTGCATCCCCGCTGATCGTTTCCTGTCTGTTTCTAAGTTTTCCTTGTTGTTCTCTATCTATTCTGGTTTTGTTTGTTTGTTTGTTAGTTTTGAGGGGTTTCTGGAGCGCTCCTGATGGTTATTACGAGAGGGGGTGGGGACCCAAAATTGGAAGCAGGCAAGGACCAGAGAAAGCTCCTCTCCTTAGTCCCGAAGGAAGTTTACTGTTCTTCTGTTTCTGCGGACCGCTCAGGGATCCTGGTTGTTGTTCTGATGACCTTGGATCCTGCAAGGCAGGATTTGGGCTTCTTCCATCCCACGTGGTAGGTCCAAATGGGGGTGGGTGACCTCAGAGTTCTTGGTCTCCGAAGGCACTCCATTTCCCCCGTGGTCTCCTTAGCAGTAGGGATGTAGTCCTCGGTGCTCATACTGATAGTCCTTGGTGAGGATCCGGGTGTCTTCATGGCTGGGATAAAAGCTTCCTCCTGGCTGACATCAGTTGTATACTCCTGTCTATGATGGGGACCTTTCCACCAACAGTGTCGTCCGTGTTCCTCTTTGGCCTCAGCAGAATAATGAAGCGCTTGGGAGCAAATATACAACCCAACAAAACATAGCTGGATGCCAAGATTGCAAATATTTCCACAGCCACTTTGAATCTGCCTTGGTGCTCAAAGAAGCAGGGACAAAAGATATCCAGACAATAAAAACACAAGCATCCCAAACGTGATGCATTTTCCTTCATAGTAATTATCTGGCAGCTGGCGAGCCACAAAGGTCGTCAGAAAGCAAAGCAAGGCCAGGAAGACATCAATCCCAAACATCGAGCACAAAAATTCTATAGAGCCCTCATTGCACTCCAGAATGATCTTTATATTTTGAGATTCCATGTTCTTGTATACCCTTGGGGGTTCCAACACCAAGTAAGCTGTGCAGATGCTAATCTCAGCTAAGACAGAGATCAGCACAATGATTTTTAGAAAAAGGGGGCGTATGGATATAAGCCGAGTTTTGGACTTGGAAATTCTATAGGCTAAAAATAATGAAATGGTCTTCCCAAGAATACAAGCTAGGCAGAGAGAAGAGTCCAGTGCCAGAGTGACCTGCCGAGCCATGCAGGACCAGTTGGATGGCTTTCCAACAAAAAGTATGCATGACAACACTATAATGATAAGAGAAGCCTGAATGAGAAAGCTCAGGTCCCGGCCGTTGGCCTTCACCAGTGGAGTGTGCCTGTACATCACATAAACAACCATGGCTGCTAAGGCCACAAGTGCCCCAAAGATGGAGAGAATGACCAGCGTGAATCCCAGGGCCTCATCATAAGCAAGGAACTCCACCTCTTTGAGAACACACTCACTCTTCTGTGCATTGGACCAATAGTCTTCACCACACCGTTCACATTCCCTTTGGCCTATTAAACAAAACAGAGAAGTGATGTAAGTAACTCAGTTGTTCCTCTCCATTGTGAATAGCCCAGAGCAGTCAAGGAAGGACCTACAGAACAAGGACGCATTGAAAATCCTTTCACACAGAATACATACAAGGTCTCAAGAGAGTAAAAACGGCCTGAAAGTACAGGGATTGCTCCAGTGGGAGAATCAGGTTGCCCTGCAGAAACTTAGTCTTTCTTGTCAATTTCACTGCTTCCACCAGCACCTTTTCCAGCAACAAATCTTTCTGCTCCGATTTTTTTTAACATTTATTTCTTTGTATTGGAAAGGCAGATATGCCGAGAAGAGAAGAGACAGAGGAAGATCTTCCATGCATTGATTCACTCCCCAAGTGGGTACAACTGCTGGAGCTGAGCAGATCCATAGCAAGGAGCCAGGAGCTTCATCAGGGTCTCCCACACAGGTACAGGGTCCCAAGGCTTTGGGCTGTCCTCCACTGCGCTCCCAGGCCACAAGCAGGGAGCCGGATGGGAAGCGGGGCTGCCAGGATAGAACCGGTGCCCATATGAGATCTTGTGATGTTCAAGGTGAGGACTTCAGCAGATAGGCTACCGTGTCTGGCCCCCAACTACCTTTTTGGAAAGGGAAACATGTGCCACCATAAACACACAAAAAATAAACCCATATGTGAGGGGGAAAAAATACAATAAAATGAAAGCTATTGCCATGAAGCAGTCAAGAGGATTAAGACGGGACCAGGTTTGTTAAAATGGCAGTGTTTTCCTCGGCCTACCCTGTGCAATGCTGGCCATGAAGAGCAGTTGTTCAGCCACAACCATGGACAATGTGTAAGCACTGTTTGCAGAACTCATCTGTCCTATTTACAGCCTCAACCCAGCCTGTCCCATTGTCCTAAGGTGTAGCACACCAATGAAACCTTCAACTGAGCGGTTAGTATGCCAATATGGCAACTTGGAAATACATATTAGGCTGTTGAACTACTCATGAAATTTCAAATCTGGCACTTTCAACTGTTAAGACAGTTGGCCTAGCAATGAAATTCCAGATCTTACAATTTGAAATTGGAAAAAATTCAGGAAAATCTTGAATTTTAAGTCACCTTTTTTTCAATTATGAAGATGCTTGATGCTTAATTTCAGAAACAAATAATTTCACAGTATATTCATACTTGTTCTCAACTGTGGCAGCTTTAAAGTTGAAATTCAATACTCTATTGTTCTATATATACAAAACAAAATCTAATGGTTTGATGGAGTATAGAGATTTTTGTTACAAGTTGTTGAGATCTATTTATAAAGAAGGCTGCTCTTTGCCAACACATGCTTAATCAAATGGTAGTTTTATATCCAGGGAAGATGAACCGTCTCTACCTGCTGTCCGTGACACATGCCCTTCAGCACAAGGCATGCAGTCAAAGCAGCAGATGGGTTCTCCTTGATGAATCCCCTTCCGGGTGCCAGGAGGACAGAGTTCAGTACACACGGAGTGGGGAATCTAGCAAAGACAAATTCAATGAGTACAAGAAAGCACTGTGTGTCTGCTACTCCCAGGACTGAAAAAGTTCCCCTACAGATCTCCATGGAAACTTGGTGGGTGGCTGAGAGCATAGGATATCTGGGTAAAAATAAAACTCAAAGAAATGACAACACAAAGAGAACTTTTTCCAAAGGACAATGTTGTGGTTGGTTCCAGAAAAGTAAAACTAGCTCTTCTGTTGCTTTTAAATATTCATTCATTTATTCATTGATTTGGAATGCAGTTAAAGAGAAAGAGATCTTCTACGTGCTGGTCCACTCCCCAGATGGCTGCAACTGCTGGGGCTAGACCAGGCTGAAGCCAACTAACAGAAATACAGGTCTTCAACCTAGGTGACAAGAACACAAATACTTGATTATTTCGCAGGTGAGTTAGTAGGGTGTTGAATCAGAAGGAGAGCAGTCAAGACTTGAACCAACAGTCAAATATGGGATGTTGGTGTTGCAGGTAGAAGCTTAACCTACTGTCCCACAACACAAGCCCCAAAACTATCTTTTTCAAACGTTGGAGATCCAGCCCAGGCCCCATAGCATGGACAACTGACAAGTCTGTTCCCGCTTGTGGATAACCTATGACCCTAAGAATCCTCTTGATAACCTTAAACATTTTTTTTTTTCCTTAGGAAAATGGAATGGAAAGGAAAGGGGAGGAGAGGGAAGGGTAGAGGAGAGGAGGGGATGGTAGGGGAGGAGAAGGCAGGGAAGGAGAGAGGAGGAGAAGAGAGAACACCTTTGATCAACTCCTCTCTGCAATGCAAACTTCTTGGGTTCCACAGACCCCCTTTTGTTTACTTTGTTAATGCTACTTCTTCTCTCTGCCTCCTCATGGTGGGCATTTTCTTGCACTTGGTCCTTGACCCCCTGCTTCCACCTCTTGAGGTAAAGGCAGGCTTTCATTCTGTAAACCTTCACCTTGCATCTCTAAAAAATAATTGCCAAATCTTAATCTTCAATGCTAACCTTTCCCACTGGACCTTTTTCTCATTCTATACTCAAAATTCCTTTTTTTTTTTTTGGTCCCCTAACATGTTCTTTCTTTGAGATTCCTTCAACCTCTCAAATTCAACTATCCCCTGAACACTATTCCTCCTTCCATAGCTTACATTTTTATCACCAATCTGATCTGTTGTAGCCTGCCTAGAGGTACTCTCTCCTTCACCCGGGATCTTCTTCTAACCTACCACCAGACTTGTGACTTAAACCACACCTTACACACTCTTCTAAGGGATCAAGACACAATCAGGTCCAAGCCATCAGCAAATCCATTGCCATGTACCTATAAGACATCCAGAATCAAAATTCTTCTCACCAACTCTATCCCATCTCTCCTGATCCCAGCAACCTTGGTTATTCTGAATGAGTTTTATGGTCTTGTAAGAGTTTCTCTGATTCTACTCTTGCCCTCTGCCCCCACATCCTCAGTCTATTTATATGTCAGACACCATGATATTCCAAACCTCAGGTCGCATCATGACGGCCTCCTGTCAAGTCTGCTTCATGCCTTACTTTTACACTCAGGGTGAAGGGCAAGGTCACTCAGTGGACAGCAGTGGCCTGCGTGGCCTTCTCTCGCCTCTCTTCCTACATTCCATCTTCCCTTTTTCCAACTACACTGATCTCTTTGTTCCCCCTCCCAAAAATGCCAAGCACATTTGCGCATCAGGGTTGAAAGCTGCTGTTCCTTCTACCTAGAATTCTCTTCTACATGATTCTTACATACGCTTCCTTTGAAATTTTTGTTCACCTGGCACTGTAGTGAGGCCTTCTCTGGCCACACTTTGTGGAATTCCACCACTACACTCCCCCAGCACTCCCTCTCTGTGTCCAGCTTGTTTTTCCTCCTAACAATTATATCACTTTCAGTACACTATGCAATTTGTGCATTTGTCTTGCTTGCTTCCCGATATATCCCTCTGAAATTTTAGCTCTGCTATGCAAGAGTTTGTTACTGGTGCACTGATGCACATCCCCAGGTTGCATGCATAGATAATGCTGTGCTAGTGAATAGTTCCTCTGCGATTCAATCATCAAATTGTAAGCACTTCCTTTTGTCAAGACATTAACCGAGTTGAATTCATAGTCAATGTTTTGTAAGTTTGTAGCAAACTGCCTTTGGAGAAATCATTATACAAATACAGCCACAATTTTAACTCATAAGATAAGACAGATAGATTGCTGTGGGATGGAAGTTAGGTTCAGTAGTTTAGTCACTGCTTAGGATACCAAGTCCCAATTTGGAGTGTTTAGTTTGAGTTCTTACTACTGCACTTCAAATTCAGCTTGCAGGCAGGCAACAAGTGATGACTCCATTACTCAAATCCCTGCCACCACACGAGAGACCCAGATTGAATGCCAAGCTACTGCCTTTGGCTTGTGCAGACCTAGCTGGTGTGGACATTTGCGGAGTAAATTATCAGATGTAAGATTTCTCTGTCTGTCTCGATGTCTCTTTCTCTGTCTTCCAAATAAAATAAGTAACTTTTGTCAAATACTTGGTTTCTACTATGCTGACATATGGAATACTCCTAGTTAAACCATCTCTTGCGACATTTGTCCTCTAAGTTCCACACCTCAGAAGTCTTCAGTGGTAGGCCTGATATAACTACACAACAGTACAGCTCAGCCCGGCATGGCAGCCTAGTGGCTGAAGTCCTCTTCATGCATGCCCAGGATTCCATATGGGCACCGTTTCTATCCCGGATGCTGTACTTTCCTTCCAGCTGCCTGCTTGTGGCCTGGGAAAGCAGTCGAAGAGAGCCTTGGGACCCTGCACCCACGTGGGAGACCCGGAGGAAGCTCCTGGCTTCAGATCAGCTCCGGCCGTTGTGGCCACTTGGGGAGTGAGCCAGTGGATACAAGATCTTTCTCTCTGTATCTGTTTCTCTCTGTAAATCTGACTTTCCAATAAAAATAAATAAATCTTTTTTTAAGTATATAATAGTACAGGTATTGTCTTTAGATCCAATAATTAGAGTAAAACTTCATATTATGCCTTCTTAAAATCAAATTTGGTATTTGAAACATTCTACTGAATTTTCTATTAAGAAACACACATAGCTCTTGTGTACTATTCTTATATATGTTCCTTTAAAAGGCACATTGATTCTAAATTAAAACAAATGAATAATTACACGAAATTTTTAAAAGTAAAATTATTGCTGTTGCTGATGATGACATTAACTAAGAATGTTCAGTTAATCTATAATGAGCCATTTTAAACCTATGGTATTAGAGAACACCTCATCTTGAACCGTGCAATGTTCACTGGAGGTGTCAGCTTCACAGCAGCAGAGCTGGCCCAGGGTCTGTTCCACAGCTAGCCTGAATGGAAGCAGCACAATTAGAAAGCTTTTGGCATTGTTATATGAGCATGGTTATACCCGTTGCGGGGATTTTCCTTAAACAAAACCTAATTACTGATTCATAACCGAATGTTATGCTCCTGCAAGAAACAACATTAGAATGTGGCTATAAATGTTATTTTAAAGGAACTCAACTTTTGCTTTAATTTTCAGAGCAATAAATTGCAATTGTGTAATCCATTTTCAGTTGTGACGCAATAACCTTTTTAAATTTGGGATCATAGGACATTTCCGGTTAAGAGCTTATGGGGGGGCCCAGCGGCGTGGCCTAGCGGCTTAAGTCCTCGCCTTGAACGCCCCGGGATCCCATATGGGCGCCGGTTCTAATCCCAGCAGCTCCACTTCCCATCCAGCTCCCTGCTTGTGGCCTGGGAAAGCAGTCGAGGACGGCCCAAAGCTTTGGGACCCTGCACCCGCGTGGGAGACCCGGAGGAGGATCCTGGTTCCCGGCATCGGATCGGCGCGCACCGGCCCGTTGTGGCTCACTTGGGGAGTGAATCATCGGACCGAAGATCTTCCTCTCTGTCTCTCCTCCTCTCTGTATATCCGGCTTTCCAATAATAATAAATCTTAAAAAAAAAAAAGGCGATGCAAAACAAAGCATTTGAAATTAAAGAATACCCCAGTAAATGAAAAGATATCCCTTGCTCACACTTCAGAAGTTGCTATATTGGCACTACTCCCCAAACCAATGTACAATTTCAATACAATTTTTGTCAGGAGCCAAGCTGGCTTTATGGTAGAAACTAAACTAACCATAAATTCAGGTGGAAATGAAAGGGGCCCAGAATAGCCAAAATAATGTTGTAAAAGGACATACAACTGAAAGAATCCACCTGCCAAGTTTCAAATTTAGCACAGGCTGAGCATCCCTAACTCACTCAACCTGACACCACAAGTGGAAAACACACCTGGGGGAGGCAACAAGCACAACACAGTCTGCATTTCTTATTTTTAAAAGAATTATTTATTTGAAAAGCAAAGATACAGAGAAAGAGAGAGGAGAGACAGATTTTCCATTCACGGGTTCATTCCTCGATTGGGTGCAATGACCATGGCTGGGCCAGGCTGAAGCCAGGAGCCAGGGGCTTCCTTCAGGTCTCCCACGCAGGTGCAGGGGCCCGGGGACTGGCGTCATCCTCTGCTGCTTTCCTAGGCACACAACAGGGAGATGGATCAAAAATGGAGCAGCTGAGACTCAAAACATCACTTATATGGCTTGTCCATGTTGCAGGCTGTGGTTTAACCTGCAAGCCATAGTGTCGGCCTCTATAGCCAGCATCTTTAAATAGAAAAAAAGATGTTTCCAGCCCCCTCACTCTTTCTATCTTTTCTGAATATGCCCAGATTTCCCTCACACAAGCCTATCCATAAGCCCAAGTATTCTACTCTGGGATGTGGGCATTTTCACGGCTAGCCTACATGCCTGCTCCCAAACATATTACTGAAAATGTTCCCCAAAAATGTCTGCAGGTAGCCTGTGGTAACAGAGTTAAGAGAATGGGAGGAAGCAGTTTTTAGCTAAGTGGTAAGATGCCCCCAAGTCCCCTCTTAGAGTGACACTGACTCTGGCTGACTGTACCTTCTCATTTCATCAGACTGTGGGAGGCAGCAGATGGTCAAGGACTTGGGTTACTTCCACCCTTGGGGGAGATCTGAACTGAGTTCCTGGGTCCTGGCTTCGGCCCGGCCCAGTCCAGCCATGTGAAGCTTTAGGAGAATAAGACAACAGATGGACTTTCCCTCTGTCTCTGCCTCTTAAATAAACAATAAACTTTTTAAAAAAGGAGAAAGCATCTATGGTGATGTACAGCTAGCGTTTCTGTTAGACAAAACTCAAAAGTGGTATGGTTCTGCTTTCTATAGAAGAGTATAATTTTGGAATGACCACCACCTATGATTTTCAGACCCTGAAAGATGAACTGTTGTAGTTCTTGGCTGAAAGCATTACACAGGAACTAATGAAAAGCAAAAACAAACAAAAACAACAAAAAAACAATGGGTAGTCTCAAAAGCAAAGGTCTCAGTTGTGTGTTCAACAAGCTGATCTGCATCAGGAAGAAAAAAGAAATTAACAACACCATGAAGTTAAATGACATGCTACTGAATGACTAACGTGTAGCTGGAGAAACGAAAAATCAAGAACCTTCTTGAAGAAAATGATGCTACTTTATGATCTTTGAGTCATTGAATGATTTAATCAGAAGAAAGTGTTTTGAAGGGATGAAACTAACCGAAAACATCAAATCCGCTGATTTTTGTTGGTGAAGTGTGTCTCTTCTAGACAACAAATAGATGAGGTTTGTTTTTTGATCCAGTCTACTAATCTATGACGTTTGATTGAGCTTAAGCCATTTACATTCAGGGTTACTATGTATGGGTGGTACTTTGGGCCTGTCATTTTAGGAATGGGTTGTTCATTGGTTTAGTTTTCTGTTGCCATTTTACTGGGATGTTCTTCCCATTTGCCTTTGGTTTTGGTGGGTGCTATTCCTCTTCTCTGTCAAGAGAACATTTTGAAGTATCATTTGTAGGGCAGGTTTGGAAGAGGCAAATTCTTTTAAACTTTCTTGACTGTGGAAGGATTTTATTTCATTTTCAAAGACAAAAGAAAGCTTTGCTGGATATGTTATCCTGAGCTGACAAATTTTTTTTTTTAGAATCTGGAATATGTCACTCCATTCTCTTCTTGCCTGTAGAGTTTCGTGTGAGAGATCTCCTGTGAGCTTAATTGGCATTCCTTTATATGTCAGTATGCATTTCTACTTCCAAATACTTACAATGAAACTATTTATTGTATCTTGACAATATGATGCTGGACTCTCTGCCATTGTCCATGCCCGCAATGATGGACATATGACTGTGTATGAAGAACTATACTTCAGTAATAATATACAGGAACTAGGTGGGAGGGGTGGGGAACTGGGGCTGGATAAGGGAAATACCAGGAGCCTATGGAACTGTATCATAAAATGATAATAATTATAATAAAATGTAAAAAAAAAAAACCAAGGTGATCTGTCAGCTTTGCAATGAACACAGCACAACTTTGCTATCCTGACAGGAAATAAGGTGAAGATCTATCACTGTCAGCTGAAAATTGTAGGAACTATAATATGCAACAGGCTAGTTGATGACCCAAGTGGTTGGGTCCCTGTTGCTTAGATAGGAGAGCTGGAATGAATTCTCAGCTCCTGGCTCAATGTGGTACTATCCTCGCTGTTGTGGCCATTTGGGGAGTGAAATAGTGGGTTGGAAGTCCATTTCTTATTCTCTCTGCATTTCAAATAAAATTAACTAATAATTAAAAAAACCACCACCATTATAGGTGAATGGTGAAAATCTGTTGCTATTTGTTCCTGTTCTACAGCTGGCCCCGGGACTCAGTGACGCCATTCAGCTGCTGAGTTATCTTGACACATGATTTTTTTCATCATATGAGTGATATGACATAGTTTTCCCATGAAGTAATTTTGTATGAAGGAGTATAAGACAATGATTGGCATATAAAGTCAGTGTCAGGGAGGGCCCTGACACCAGACAACCACGGACGGTCCACATGGGTGACTGAAAGGGCCCTGCCTTTACTTTCAAATGATTCAATGTTTCTTGATGTACAAAGTTGACAAAACCAGTATATAGACCCTCCAGGCTATCTATTTAAGCTGCATATGAAAGAAATAAATTTGAGGTTTGCATTTGGATTTCATCCCCAAGATATCTCATGTACTGGGGGAAAAAAAATCCAAAATCCCATATCTAAAATACTTCTGGTCTCAAGCATTGCAGATCAGAGATACTCAACTTGGAGTACAGAAATCAGGGTAGAACCAGCTATTAAAAATTGAGTCACATTTATGGGAAACTGAGGTTTTCACAAGGACGCCAAAGTATTGCAGTGGGGAAGGAGTAGTCATTTTCACAAATGGTGCTGCAACAACTCAATCGACACTCATATGCAAAAGAAGCAAGTTGGCCACTTTCATACCATAAAAACTGAACCAAACTTAAAATCAGTGATAAACTGGAGGGTTATATCTCTCCTAAGAAAACAAAAGAGTAAAACTATGACTTTCAGCTAGGCAATGGTTTCTTAGATATAGCCTCAAATACAGAAATAGCAAATGAAAAATACAGTTATTCTGAAATTTGAGGGAAATGTATGTTATGACGAAACTATAATAAAAAATAAGGGAAAAACAATGTTGAGATTTCAAGATCCTTTGTATCAAAATCAACTTATTTTTAATTCCAGTTTTTGATAAGCTTTTGGAATATTCTTACAAATGAGCTGGACTATATCAAAGTTTAAAATTTGTGTGCTACAAGCTATATGAACATGAAGGTTAAAAGTCAACACACAGGACCCGGCGGCGTGGCCTAGCGGCTAAAGTCCTCGCCTTGAACGCCCCGGGATCCCATATGGGCGCCAGTTCTAATCCCAGCAGCTCCACTTCCCATCCAGCTCCCTGCTTGTGGCCTGGGAAAGCAGTTGAGGACGGCCCAAGGCATTGGGACCCTGCACCCGCGTGGGAGACCCGGAAGAGGTTCCTGGTTCCCGGCTTTGGATCGGCGCGCACCGGCCCGTTGTAGCTCACTTGGGGAGTGAATCATCGGATGGAAGATCTTCCTCTCTGTCTCTCCTCCTCTGTGTATATCTGACTGTAATAAAATAAATAAATCTTTTTTTAAAAAAGTCAACACACAGAATGGGAAAATATTTCAGAAATCATATATCTAGTAAAGCACTGGCATCTAGATTATATAAAGTACTCTTCCAACTCTGTAATGAAAAAGGCAACTCAATTTTTAGAAAATGAGCAGGGTTGGAATAGACCTCTCTCCAAAGAAGATACATATTTATGAAAACATGTTCAAAGATAATATTATTGAGGAAATGCAAATCAAAATTGCAGTGTCTCTTCAAACTTATTAGGATTGTCACGGTCTAACATATCATAAAAAGGACTGGCTATGAAATGGGAAGAAATTGGAATCCTCATACATCGCTAGTGGGAGTGAAAGATGATGCAGACACATGGAAAGCAGCCTGGCACTTACTGAAATGTTGCAGTCACCATACAACACAGCAATTCTACTCTTAGTTTATGTGTAGGAGAAATAAAAGCATATGTGCACATAAGCACATGGACACAGTGTTCACAGCAGCATCACTTACAACAGCCAAAAATCAACAACTACCCAAATGTCCACCCATGTGCTTATCTGTGATGAATGGATAAACAATACAGGTATGTCCATAATGAAGTATTCTCTGACAATACAGTACCAAAACATGCATAACCTTGAAAACACTGTGCTAAGTAAAAGAAGCCAGTCGTGACAGACCGTATTTAGGCAAATTTCAGCAAAGACGTGGAGACAAACACATTAAAGCAACAGTTGCTTGGGCCTGAGATGGAGAACTGACTGTTGAGGCCTGTGAGTACCTTGATGAAAATGCTATCAAATGAGACTGGTGGTGAGTGTTGTACAACTTTGTGAATATGCTAAAAACCATTTGGCTGCATACTTTAATGTAACGTAAATGGCTGAATTTTACATTACGTGGATTATTTCAACAAAGTTTGTTTAAGGCAATATAACTAGCCACCAGACTGTTGCAATTTGTGAAATATGGGTTCCAGTTCTTGAGCGACAAAAGGACACTCTGGGTCTCCCAGGACATTATTTATGGAAATTCAGTTTTGATTGGAACTGAGCCCAGTTGTGACCACTATCGGTGATTCCAAATACAGATTTTACACGCCATTCAGCAAGGACAAAAATCGCAAGCACTTGGGGAAGCAGTCCTGCGCCGTGTCCAGCCAGAGGTAGTACATCTATCTGTTGGCCGCTCGGTGGCAACTACTGGGATCTGAGGTCAGCAGGGTGCCCTCTGTTCTGAAATATACTTCCAGGTCACTTGTCCCACCATCAATTAGTGTGTGTGCTCAAGGGGAGGTAAACCGATCTCAACATTATCTTAAACAAAAACACAATTAGGAAGGTAAGCATCCAGCCAAAAGATTATATAATGCATTCCAAAGGCAATTCAAAACGAATTTTGCAGCAACCAAACCGAGTTATACATATGCAGCATACCTTTTAAAAGTCGACCATCACACATACTACGGCACATGCTGCTTAAGTGGGGCACAACTTCGCTATCTTCAATTTTTTTCCCTTTAGAATTAAGTAATTCTTCAAGCTCAAGTTTCACAAGAAAATAGTTAGCAAGCCAAAGTCTGTTGCCTTAAATGTCTTATAATCGAAAAAGCTCAAACAACTCACCATTCAGTCTGGTTCTTACCTGGGAGATCCAACCCCAAACAACTGAGTTAGAATCTGTATTTTTTTTTAAAGATTTATTCATTTTATTACAGCCAGATATACACAGAGGAGGAGAGACAGAGAGGAAGATCTTCCATCCGATGTTTCACTCCCCAAGTGAGCTACAACGGGCCGGTGCGCGCCGATCCAAAGCCGGGAACCAGGAACCTCTTCCGGGTCTCCCACGCGGGTGCAGGGTCCCAATGCATTGGGCTGTCCTCAACTGCTTTCCCAGGCCACAAGCAGGGAGCTGGATGGGAAGTGGAGCTGCTGGGATTAGAACCGGCGCCCACATGGGATCCCGGGGCGTTCAAGGCGAGGACTTTAGCCGCTAGGCCACGCCGCCGGGCCCAGAATCTGTATTTTAATAATATCACCTGGCAAGCTGTGTGCACATTAAACTTTGACAGACGTTGTTCTTACGTCTAACTGAGGCTCCATGCAGAGCAGGCCCAGGAGAATCAGCCAGTGGGTGCTTGTGAGTAACCTTGATGAAGAACATGAAAGAGTAGCTGGTAGCAGCCTCAACATGTTCTTATTTGCTTCAGCGGGATAAAAGCTGTCAACCTATTTGTAAAATTTTTTAATTTAATTTCTTGAAGTATAGAGAGAAATACATTTTCCATTCATTGGTTCACTCCCCTAAATGTGTGGAGCAGCCAGGGCTAGACTGAGAGTCAGGGGCTCAGTTTGGGAATTCTGTAAGGGCGTGTTGGGACCCATCTGCCAGAAAGCTGGAACTGCACCCGGAAGCAGGACCTCAACCCGGGCATTCTGGTATGTGCTGTATGTGTCACAAGTAATGTGCTAACTATTGCAGCACAAACCTGCTCCTATTAAATTCCCTATGCAGCCCAACAAAGAAGGCAGCAGCAACCCCTTTAAACATTAGGGGTGGTAGAGAAATGTTCTGAAAGGAAGGATTTTTTTTTTTTTTTAATTTCCAGCTTTCCCTGGTTCTTCTTCCTCATTTTCTTCTTTTGTTCCTGGGGGGAATCCAGCCTGCCACACTGCTGAGATAAATTGGCAGGAAGGTTTGTGGGTGAAAGCTAGAAACCTCACTTTTCCAGGTCTACCTATTAGGAACCGGGAGGGCAGTGGTCTCTAGGCCGTACTGGGATTGCAGGGGTCAGGGGAGGATTCCAGGGAGGCTTCCAAAGGATGACACCTACAATGCCAATTATTGGTTCTACCCTAAGGTTCTAATTCAGGAGGTCTGGACTTAGGCCTGGAAATGAGCATTTTAATCGCTGTCCCACCAAAATGACTGTCATGTAGGAATCCCAGGCCCCCAGAGGAAACAGTGAAATACATCCCGCGTTTACTGGGTATCTGTACACTCAGCAATGTTTCTGCTGTGTTTGGGCCGGGGAACAGGGCAGGGTGTGATCACCTTAGGAGAACGGTTTCTCAGCTTCCTAGATGAATGACAAATGGGCCATTTCAAGGTTTGTGAAACAGTTGAACCAAAAGAACTGCGTTACCTAACCACAGTTACCATGACTTACAACCTCTCGGGCGCACCCTTGCACCAAGAACAGCTTTTCCAGCGGGAAGGCTGCAGCCCGACCGCCAAGATTCAAGTCCCACTTTCTCCACTGACATTTAGCCTTAGAAAAGCAAGGTAACTTTTCGGTGCCTCCATGCTTTCCTCTGTGAAGGAATACAGAATACTTACCCAGTTGTTACAAGGATAAACGAAGCACTTGGCATCTTCATGACACAGTTCCGAAATCTACCCACCCCCCACCAATAACGCCCACCAAATATTCTTCCTATCTTTCCCTCATGGCCACAAAACTGTTGTGTTTTCAGGAATGATTTGCAATTTGAGGTAAAAACAACGGAATCAGAACTCACGTTTAATGAATCGAGCGATTGGGACAAACTGTGAGAACTGTTCCTCAGGGTTCCCTTACCTTAAGCTCCTTCAGGAGTCCCAGGCTGTACTCCGCCCCTTGCCTCCCTCAGGTCTCCGGCTCAGTGGCAACTGGGAGACCCTCAATCCCAGGCAGGTGCCTTGAGCTGGCAGCACCACAAGCAGGGGTACACTCGACCCGCAGCCTGGCCCTGAGGGAGCGACGTGCGACCCGAGGCGCGAGGGCAGCGGCCCCGCACAGCCGTGGGCCCCCGCCCCCACGGGCCGCGCAGCCCTGAGGATGCCCGCAGCAGCCGGGAGCGTGCGCAGCCACGTGACGGCCGCTATAAGAGCGCTCGGGGCGGACGCTGGGCTCCCGTCGCGCCTCCTCCCGGGCCGCGCTCCCCTTCTGGCACCCGGCTTCTCAGAGCCACCAAGCTGCGGCTGCAGCGGCCGCCCGCGCCCCGGCAGCACCATGACAGGTACGCGCCGCGCCGCCCTGCCCTCTCGCTGCGGGCTCGACACCGCCGCCGCCGCCGCCCCGGGCGAGTTCCCGAGCGCTGTAAAGTTGCCGCTAGCCGCAGCGCCCAGCGCCCCAGCGCGCGCGGGACCGAGGGTGGCGCACCGGAGCCGGGGCCCTGCTCCTGCTTCCGTCTCCTGCTCGCCCTTCCTCCTGCTCTTGCCGTGAAGGGCGGCCGGCCGAGCGGCTGCGGCGGGGCTGAGTGGGGGTGGGGAGCCGGGCTCCCCCGGGGGCGCGCCAGGCTGGCGCCAAGGGGCGCAGAACGGGCGCGGGGTCCGCGCGCTCCCTCGCCCTGGGGGAAGGGGGCGCCGACGCCGGGGGCCCCCAGCGGCCTCTCGGCTGGGCTGTTCGGCTTCTCGCCCCGGCCCTGGCCGCCACGCCGAGCCTATTTTTAGGCCTTTGGGGCCGGGCTGCGGGGAGCCAGCAGCCGGGCGAGCGTCCCCGGGGGCGGGCCCCGCGGGTGGAAGGGCGCCGGCCTCGGCCCCACTTGTTGCGGAGCGTCCGGGTCGTTGGCAAATCTGCCACCACCCCCTGAGGATCGGGGAACTCCGAAGAAACTGGCCCTTCCGTGTGGTTGCGGTTAATTGCCGGCCTGTTACAACAGTTGTGCTGCCAGAAGATGGCAGGTGTAACCGAGTTCAGCTGTCTTTGGGGACGTTGAACTCCTACCTAGCTGTTGCGGGTCTGGCTTTTCGTTTCTCCGCAGTGTTTGCGGGGAGGGGGGGAGGGCTGGGTGTTGTTGCCTAGGTTCCTCAACGTTTGAGCGTTTGTCCCGCCCCTTATTGAATCCTGGAATTTATCCATATTCTTGCTTCCTCAAGTCCGTGAATCCTCCGATTAGACTTTTTTCCTCCAGGATCTCTGGGACACTGGACCACCCTTAAGTTAACAGCAGAAAATGCGTTACGTCCAGATTAAGTATTTTGGGTGCATGCTGACCAAGCCACTGCCTTAGGATGGGTGGGAGTGTTCAGCAAGCATAGGCAAAGATTGCTGGGGGTGAGGAGGGACCGGTATCTGAGGCTCCCTGAAAGTGTTGCCTTGGGAAGCCTGGGGCGCTGCAGGGAGTGGGACGAGCTCTGTGCTGCACCCCGAGTGTGTGAAGATGGCTGTGAGGTTCCACGTGTGTGGGATACGCTGACCCAGCTCAGTAGCACACTACGCCCTCTTACTTCCCGCTGAAATTGGCTCTACCTGCAGCCTCTGCGTTGGTAAATGGGCAAGGCAGACAGGAAGCCGTTGTGGCAGCGTGTCCCAGCTCCCAGGTTGGGCAACAGTGATCCCTGCCAGAGCCTGGTCCCAAGTGATCCTGTTTGTCTGGATGGCCACCAGCAGGTTGTTAAAGATCTCAGATTGGAGAGTGTCCAGCGTGGACCTCAGGGCAAGACCTGAGAAGCATTAGACTGGATGATGGTGGGGGGTGTTTGGTGGCAGGCATAATCCAGGGTTCTGGCAACAGAGTGGCTATTGAAGATGGGAGCAGGTACCCCCTCTCTAGAGTGGAGGCAGTTGTGTTAGTACATGTGACGTGGCATGGAAAGCCACATGGCAGTGATTGGTCATAAATGACATAGCTGCTTCCAGCTGTCTAATGGGGCACAAATTCAAAGTGACCCCTTGGAGGTCATGGGCCAGGGTGCTTTTGCTCCAGGTTGAAGAAGAAATCGATGTGAAAAGCCATGGGGTGGGTATGGAGGCCCAGCATGTTAAGCTGCCTGCCTGGGACAGCATCTTATATGGGAGTGCTAGTTTGAGTCCCTGCTGAGGCGCCTGGCCGGTGATGCATATGAATGCTTGGGCCCCGTGAGCAGGGGAGACCAGGGTGGAGATCCAGCATCATGGCTTGTGCGTGGTCCAGCCGTGGCTGTTGTGGCCATCTGGGGAGGTTGTGGATGGAAGGTCTGTTTTCCCCCAATCTGTGCCACCCTATCAGATAATTAAAGGAATTTTTAAAAGAAGTGGAAGAAAGCCTGTGGTGTGGCCTCTGTGAAGCGTGTGGCTTTTCCTCTGACTGCCAGCTGAGGTGGCCAGTTGGGACGGTGCTTGCCTGACATGACCGTCTATAGACCCTCAAAGAAAAGAGAACTTCTGTCTTGTTCTCTTGCTCACCATTAGTGATTGCTGAGGTATGCTCTCTGGGTGTTGCGGTTTAGTCTGAGAGGCTGGCAGTGTCCTTGACCCTGTGAGCTCCTTGGAGGTTGCTGGACCTTCCTGGGAGACCAGGGTCTTCAGCCCTTCTTGGCAATGGCTCCTGGGGTTTCCTCACACACACAAAGGGGAGTTGCTTAATCAGTAGAGCGAGTGATCTCAGAGTTATTGTTTGAACAAAGCTCAGGGGAAGGTAAGATAACTGTAATGAGTGTGGTTTATCTTTTTCTTTGTATTAAGATCAGGCCTTTGTGACACTGACAACAAACCAATGCCTACGCCAAGGGTGCCCTGGTTCTGGGCTCATCTCTGAAACAACACAGGACCTCCCGAAGGCTGGCCGTGCTCACCACCCCACAGGTCTCAGACAGCATGAGGTGAGCACACCTTAGGCCTGTGTGTCTGTCCTTCTCCCCTGTCCCTGGCCTGGGTGGGCATGGAGTCACACCATCTGCAGGACTCAGAATGAGTTGCAGAGTGAAGGATTCCTGGGTCTGCAACCCAGCTTTCAGGAGGTATGCCAACCAAGCTCCTTTCTGGCCCCGCCCTTCGCCCAGTGCTGTGTGGGTGACAGGAGTGACTGTCTGTCAGGGTCTTCTTATGCAGTTAGTCTGCCTGTAGTTATCTCCCAAAATGCAGCAGGGGTGCCTGGGCCTGCTGGAATCTTCGGAAACCCTCTGGCAGTTTTGGAAAAGTTGCCCTTTGTTGCCAGTTGACATTGTAACCTAAGGATCTGTAGTTCAACCTAACACAGTAAAATCTTTCCGAGGCTTTCTGAATAAGGGGTTTTGCTAAGGAAGGCACCCTGAGGGACACAAGCAACTTGTTGATTGTGTAGTTCACTTTCATTGGTTGGAATTTGATTTTGAAATATCAGAATGAGCCATATCTACTTCCTAATACTAAAAAAAAAAAAAAAAAAAAAAAAAAAACAAAAACCACCCAGCCACACTGGCAGCTTTGTGGTGTTTGTTTACACGGGTTCCTAGCCCTCTTAGAAATTGAAAATGCCCTCTTTGACTTTTTATTTAAGCACAAGCCAAGGATTTCTGAAAAGTTGGCATTATGTATCTATCTATGTGTGTGCATATATACACACACATAGGTATATAGATCTCTCAGTAACAACCTTGTCCCTAAGGTGGCAATTTAGGAAGATGCTAAATGTGTGTGTCCTGATGTGTAGGCTCGTAGTGAGGATGTGGGCAGACATGGATCTGGTTGGATTCCCCTCCTCCACCGTCCATTTATGATTTGCCCCAGAACATTTCTTTTCAGACTGAGTTTCCAGTGTGAACTAGAGAGTGCTCTGGAATAGCTATGGAGTTTGTTCTGCATGTCTGACAGAATTATAAACCCCAGTGAGGATGGTGATTTTACCTTATGTTTTTCTTGTGCTCAGTTTAGTTTCTTAACCTCTGCCTGTCCCGCTAACCACCTGAAGAGCTTTCCAAAGTAAAGCTGCTCAAACTAGGGACATGAAGAATTGCACCTCACAAACCAAACGAGACTCCTGTGTGCCAGTAGAATGCTAGGCACATCATAAACGCTGGCTAGGTTGGAGTCCAAAAGCTGATGACCTAGTAACCGAGCCCCATGCCTTTTTTGCAGGCTGGCACGGAGGGCGGGGTGATTCCCCGTCAGTTGCTTGAGCAGCAGTTATTAGCCTCATGGCACATAGCCCGCGCATACCACTCAGCATCTTTTATAAAGATATGCAGCCAGCTACAACAATCAATACTGTGTCATCATGAAATATAGAGGCTGCTGCAAAGATAAGCTCTGACCAAATGTTGGTCACAGTTTTAAGTTATTTCCGCAATCAACCTAGTGTTCAGTGCTAGGATTTTTTGGAAAAGTTCAGAAAATATCCACATAATGGTTTTGAAATCAAAGCATTTCAGCCTTGCCATGATCAGGCATTAAACAGGGAACTGTAACTGCACATGCAGATGAACAGAGCCTGCCCTCAAGTGAATGCAGTTGGATTTCAGGGGTTGCAGCTTGTTCGGAGTGACAGATGAGGCTCCCGGGTTCCGAGAAGGTGCCCGCTCAGTGCTGTCGTCTGGGTTTTGTCTCGACAGGAAGGCTTTGGAGGTAGTCTTTGATGAAGTCATCACCGTAGACATCTTGGACAGTGGTGACTCTGCTCATCTCACCTTGAAGAAGAGGCCTGAGTTGGGCATCACACTGACCAAACTGCACTGCTGGTCCCTCACCCAGTATTCAAAATGCGTGTTCATGGATGCAGATACGCTGGTGAGTGGGGCTCAAGGAGGTGTACGGATCCCTGCATACAGCTGCAGAGACCTCCTGGCATCTCAGCAATGCCGTCACGGCTGGAGAGGAGGGGTCAGATAAAACCTCCGCTCTGAAAGGTGACCGCTGATGGCAGACGGGGAGGCCTGGGCTGCCTTAGCTGTCACTGTCAGATTACACGGGGAGCACTTCAGAAGGGAAGGCCACCCCCGAAACCTTTCTGTAATGTTTTTCCTCCCCCTTTGAATCAGGTCCTCAAAAATATTGATGATCTTTTTGAAAGAGAAGAACTGTCGGCGGCCTCAGACCCAGGGTGGCCTGACTGCTTCAACTCGGGGGTCTTTGTGTATCAGCCTTCAGTGGAAACCTACAATCAGCTGTTACGCTGCGCTGCCGAGCAGGGCAGTTTTGACGGAATGTGTCTGCAGTCTTCCTGTCTGCTGGGTTGTCCTCACTGGCAGGGGCGCCTCTCTCCGCAGACCATTGCACTGTCTTGCGCCTAGATGATCCATGAGACACAGCTGCTGCTGAAAGTCTTGCTGCTATTGGCATGTACGTGTCTGTCCACGTACACATACCTTTTGCCCCGTAGAAGCAGGAGGAGAAGCAGTTTGATCAGCTTGCTTATAATTGGGCTTGCTTTATGTAGAGTACGGTAAATGCATTGACAGTTATTCAAGAAGTGAGAAAAGACAGTTTAACATGTAGAAAATGTTAAAATCTGCCTATAAGCCTTAGTGGACTTGAACTCCAGAAAGCTTGACAGTCGTTGCCCACAGGGGGACTGAAAGTTTGTCTCCATGGGAACTTGAAGAATGAACCCAATGATTTGGCTTCCATTTGTTCTTAAGGAGAAATTAAGAAAAGAATATGGAAAGTTTATGTAAGTAATCCCTGTTTCCAAACTCTCAATTTCTCTAAGGCTGTGTATCTATTATCTACAAGTCCAAATATAACAATAGCAGTCATTATCCGTTTTCTGTCAAGTGTGAGTATATTTGTAGCTTTATGTGTTTAAAGATTGATAGATGCCCTTTACAGCCTTTGGAAAACTTGGAAAAGTTTTTACTTTCTTTTACTGGAAAGGAAGAGGGACACAAAGAAACAGTGTCATTCAGTAGTCTAGTTTCCACACATCTGACATAGGGCCAGGCCAGAGTGGAGCCAGGAGCCAGGAGCTCAGTCCATCTCCCCCATGGGTGGCAAGAACACAAGTTCTTGAGCCATCACCTGCTGCCTCCCAGGGTGCACGTTAGCAGGGAGCGGGATACTACTGGAACTCAGGTGCCATGAGATTTGAGCATCTTAATTGCTGTGCCAAATGCGGAATACTCTTTGGCGAATTTGTTAAAATTAAATCATAGCTATGTTTCTCTTTCAGGCCCATCTCCGAAATAAGCAATCATTTTAAAAAAATAGCATGACAACCACAAGGAAAAAAACAGTGGAAACAAAAGGAGTTCTTTTAAAAGCAAACAAAATGAGTATTCATTTCTATTGGAAAGGCAGATCTACAGAGAGAGATCTTCCATCCGCTGGTTCGTTCCCCAGATGGCCACAATGGCCAGAGCTGAGTTGATGCAAAGCTTCTGCCAGGTCTTCCACCCGGGTGCAGCATCCCAAGGCTTTGGGCAGTCCTCTATTGCTTTCCCAGGCACAGGCAGGGAGCTGGATGGGAAGTGGGGCTGCTGGGATTAGAACCAGCACCCATATGGGATCCTAGGGGTTGCAAGATGAGAATTTAGCCATTAAGCAATTCTGCTAGGCCCAGGGACAGTTCTGTGTGAAAATTGTTGCTGGGTCTGTTGACTAAGACCCTAGCAGACAGGAAGATGATGAGGCCAGAAGGGCCTCCGGGGTGACTCAGTGTCAGGTTCTTGATCCTCATGGAGTCCAGCCGGCCCGAGGCAGCAGACACCCACACCTGGGCTTTTTCATCTTCCTCTTCCTCACCACATCTGACATCTGCAGGGGGTAGATCTTTTGAAGTGAACAGAAATGCCTTTCTCAGATTCAGCCCTGAATACAGACAGGGTTTATTTTTCTCACCTAATTATGAAGTTAAAAATCATGACATTAGGGACACGCACTGTGGTGTAGCAGGTGAAGCTGCCGCCCTGGCTCCAGCATCCCGCATGGACACCAGTTAGTCCCAGCCGCTCCACTGTGATCCACTCCCTGCTAATGCGGAAAGCAGCAGAGGAGGGCCCAAGTCCTTAGGACACTACCCACGTGGAAGATGCGGAAGAATCTAGCATGGCCCAGCTCCGGCCATCAGGGCCATGCAGGGGGTGGAGAAGATGGGAGATCTTATCTCTCCATCATTCTGTCACTCTGGCTTTCAGATACAAATTTCAAAAAAAAAAAAAAAATCAGAATATTAAACTTCTCAAATTAAAAATTTGATTCTACATTATATATCGAAACTTAACAGTTCACTTGATATATAAAACAAATTGGGCTTTTGCTATCGCTATACATAGAAATTCAGTTTATTCCTTTGAGGAAAAATGTCCATGGAAATAATAAGGGTACATAAATCTGTCTGCTTTTGCTGTTTAGCTAGTTTGCACTTGAATAAGCTGAAGTCGCCAGGGGAGATGTTTGTTGCTGCAAAGGACTTTTAGCATGTTCTGGAGGTATTTGCCGTAGGTGAGGGGGCCGCTGCACTCCGGGCACCAGGGGAGCAGCTTGGGCGGCTGCTGAGCCCTGTGGCACACAGGACAGATGCCCATGACCAAGGCTGATCCAGCCCCAGCTGTCAGTCAGCGAGGGCAAGGTGCTGCCTCATGGTAGGATGGCACACACGGCAGACAGCAGGACGGCGGACTGCCTTGAGTGGCGGTCTCATCGTCTCAGGCAACTTTGAGTGCTGATGCTCGCCATGGCCAAGGCTGCATGGGCATGTGATTACATCCTAGTGTTTCATGTAAGGGGTAAAAGCAATAATGGCATTTAAGTTCTAGGGCTTTATTCACTAACACTGTTGCCTTCTGTGAGAGGAAGAGGAGGGCATTTGGCAGAATTCCAGTTTGTCTTTGTCTTTCCATTGCAGTGAGGTCACCATTTTACTGCCTCTTCTCTAGCTTGAGGGAAGTGAAGGTCATCCTGTCAGCTGTTCCGGGTAACTGCTCTCAGCTTCGGTCAGCTCCCAGGGCCTGCCAAGTGCCTGAAATCTGTGGGATTTTGGTCACGCCACAAGAATCCAGTTCCTGACTGCGATCAGTGTTAGCCTGTTGTGAGAGTGTGGATAGTGAACAGTGTTGTGGCATGGTAAATAATCCAAGTTACAGTTCTAGAGTATGAAGCTTACACCGCCCGGGACGTCTCCTGGGCTTCAGCATGTGGAGACAGAGGGGAGTGGGTGCCACTGTGGCCAGGAAGCCTGAGTGTGGCAGACTCTCTCTTCAGTCTGAACGTGAACCCTGGTGAGATTGTCCCTGGGCCTGCCAGCCCTTTACATTATTCAGCAGCAGGCTTTCCAGTGCGGCCGGCTCCGCTGCCTGGCTGCTTGGTCAGCTGGTGGCGAGGGGTTGAATTTTCTGTCGGTAGAACTGATGGAAAGAGCTCAAGAGTCAGCTATGCCCAAATTCAGTAGAATGTGCTGGTACGTCTGAGAGGTTCTTTTGCCTCGAAGTGGGTATTGCTAAGTTTTGCTCAGTGGGGAAAGCTCTGGAAGGTGGGGTGTGCACCCTTGCGTGAATTGGTGCCCGTGTGACGTGAAGATGTGGTTTTGCGCTTCATATCACGGATTGGGTACCAATGTTATCCTGCCCCAGGGCAATTGCTTTGCCTCATTTGCAGTGTGTTTTCATTCTGTCAAAGCCATACAGTTTTTTAAAGTGATAACTGTATTCAGAATTCTATAAAACTTGTGCTTGGGTGCCACTCGCAGGCACTGGGATGCCCGTTTTCTGGCCTTTCGTTGACCAACACAGACACGTTCTGAGAGCCCGGGAGCAGTGGCCTACGTGCCTGCATTACTAGGTTTGTTTTACACAAGAGCACTTTTGCAGGTGCCTGTAGCTCCATCTGAATATCTTGAAAGCCCTGCTTAATCTGCGGCCTGTCTGTAGACACCAGTGGGGCCTGGTGTTCGCTGACAAGTAGCACAGGCCACTGATGGCTGAGCTCTCGCAGCTGCTCTCACAGCCCTCTAATCGCCTCCCCAAACCATGCCCCGGGGCCTCTGGCCAAGAAAGTACCCCTAATATGGCAAACCATTTTAGACACCCTGCCATCTCTTTCCCTTCCAAATACCTGGAGAATGAGACACACCACCTGTTCGCAACTGCTGTCTAACTCTCATCGTCAAGCGTTTGAGTTCTTAAATTTTTGTTTGCATTTTCAAATGGTCACTTCATCACAGAAGTGACGGTTCCTGAAAAGTTGAACAATAGCTGCTGTGTGTCATAAATGTGACAAGATGAGGCTAACTTTGGGACTTGTTATCAGTAAGAAGGGAAAAGAGAGGCCGTGTTATTTTAAGTACTAATGAGCAGTTCTGCTCGCACGCTCGTGTGAAATGAACTGATGGCATCTGGCTCTTCATTTGCACAAGTCAGTCTTGGTGCACACTGAGCTTTCCCCTGTCACTCTCCACTGTCCTAAACTAACGGTGCTTGGACAGTTGAAGGCAAGGTTTAGTGCTGAAAAATGACTGTCTTTTAAAGTGTCATCTGTATGTGTCTCAAAACCCCGAGTGAGAGCAATTTGTATTTTCCAGTTTGGAGTGGCCGGTTTTTAAGAAACAAACTTTTTTTTTTACTGTTTGTTTCCATTGCTACTTAAATACCTAAATGTTGTCTTGGGTGTACTGGAATTTTGGACTGTAGCTGAATCTTTCAGAAGGAACAACTTGAGGGTAAATTGATGATCAGATGTGGTTTTACCTTTAGCAGAATCCAACATTTGCGCCGGTTTCAGGTTCTCTGTGCTTATTGAGACCCATAAGTAAAGTGTAGGAGGGTTTTTAGATGTTCCCCGGAAGTGACTTCGTGCTGAGTTATGTCGGATCGTAAGGTTGACCCTGGAGCTGTCTTCTCTCAGCGTTATAATTAGTCTTCATGCTGGAGCTGCCCAAAGAAAGGGGACTAAAGGACTGAGGTGTTTCAAGATAGTACTTGTCCGAACTGGATGAGCTGCAGTTCGGGTATGCCTCCTTGGCTCCCTCGAAGAGCAAGTCTGCCTTCAAAGCTGTCTTCCATGGTGGCCTTTCCCTGGCTGCCCAGCCACTGGCTGCTTGTTGCCCTGACGGGATCGGAGCAGGTGTTTTGAAAAGAATGGTTCCCTTCCTGTATGCGATTTAATTCATAGCTTCCCATTTTAAATAGCACAGAAGAAAAGCAAATGCCGTGCAAATGCAGGGGTGAAATAATGAGCCCATGGGAAGGTTTGGGCCCTTGAGCTAATTTTATCTCATTTTAACCAGGAGTTATTTTTTTAAATGTAGCCATCTGTTTGTCTCCAGCTGTAGAACCAGCAGATGCCCGGACCCTGTGAGAAGCAGGGAGCAAGGGGCTGAGGGTTGTGCGCCTTCTCCTGTTGCCCAGCATTTCGTCTATGTCTGGGCATTCCTGTGAGGTGCATTCATCTAACAGATGCATTGAGGGCCTGCTGTGTGGCATGTGCGCGAACCTGCCACTGTGCCATCTCATGACAGCGATGGCCCTGGTATTGCTGGTAGCTAAGCCAGGTCTGAACTAGAGCTTTTTCAGTATTGTGGGTGGGTTATGAGCCGTATGAAAGCCAGGTCTGGACTAGAGTTTTTCTCAACACCGTGGGTGGGCTACCAGTGTGTGTTTTTCTCTCTGGCAATCCTCCCACACTGCAGCATTGTGTAGGATGTGTCAAGAGAGTGATGGGGGAGCCCTATCACCCTTGCTTTCTCGCCAATGAATTCCTGAAACTCCTTGGCTCTCCATGCGCTCAGCCACTGGTGTAGCGCTCATTTTACACAGGATGACACGGGGCTGCCATCTTTGTCTCTGCAGCTCCCCCGGCCCCTCGAATCTACAGATGCTGCTTAGTCGTTGTCATTTTAAACCAAGCATGGTGACAGTTTCATGTTATTTAGGGTCTGGAATTACTGGGAGTCTTAATTCACCTGTGTCTCTGTGGTGGGTCCATTCATTTGGTATTTCAGAAATGATTTTAGCTTCCAGTTTGGGCAACATGATAACTTTAAGAGGATCAAGAATAAGCTGGTAAATAAGTTTTTTTTTTTTTTTTTAATCAAAAAGATTTATAGAAAGGAGAAACAGAAAGGTCTTCCATCTTCTGGTTCACTCCCCAAATGGCTGCAACAGCCACAGGTACACCCATTCAAGGCCAGGACCCGGGAGCCCCGTCCAGGTCACCCACACAGGTCTCCCATGCAGGTACAGGGTCCCAAGGCTTTGGGCCGTCCTCCACTGCTTTCACAGGCCATAGATAGGGAGCTGGATGGGAATTAGAGCAGCTGGAACACAAACCAGAGCCCATATTGGGTTGCCGATACCTGAAGACAGAGGATTAGTCAGTTGAGCCATCATGCATGTTTAAAACTGGGCTGTTAAAGAATAAATTTTATCTCTGCTTTTATAAATCTTATATTCTATGAGACCTTATAAGCATTTAATAACCAATCATCTAAGCATGTAATTGTGAATCTGAGCAGCTCAAAGTACTAAGGAAATGTAAGGGCTACCTTGAGAGTGGAATTTACGGTAGAAACAGGTGTAGTTTGCATTTGTATAACAGTTTCATAGTTTGATTAAGAACCTCTTTTTGACAGAATCATTGGGTATTGGGGGGTGGCTAAAGTCCTTGCCTTCCTTGTGCCAGGATCCCATATAGGCACTGGTTCATGTCCCAGCTGTTCAACTTCCCTTCCAGCTCCCTGTTTGTGGCCTGGGAAAGCAGTAGAGGATGGCCCAAAGCCTTGGGACCCTGCACCTGTGTGGGAGACCTGGGGGAGGTTCCTGGTTCCTGGTTTTGGATCTGGCCAGCCATCGTTACCACTTGGGGAGTGAACCAGAGGATGGAGGATCTTTGTCTCTGTCTGTCCTCCTCTCTGTAGATCTGACTTTACAATGAAAATGGAGGATCTTAAAAAGAAAAAATCAGTGGAAAAAAAAGCTGTAACATGAAGTGGTAAAAAATGTCAACTGTTCTCGCTTTAAATGGGTTGAGGCCAGAGAGCTACAGGATGCCGGGACCAAGTGCCTGGATTTCTTTAAGCCACCTGGAGTTAATCCACTGAGCCTCAGTAAACCCCATAGAAAGATCTGCCTGAGGGCCATTCCAAAACATGATTTAATAATCCTTGGCATTCTCATTTTAGGCAGTACTGAGAGTATCTGAGGGGGTTTAATTATGGAAAGCCCACCTTAAGGAGTGAGTGTGCATTTATTTCAGCACTGTTTATAGCTCAATGATATACCTATTTTACGCTGAGTTTCTTGCTCGATGTCTTTTGGTATTTTGGCCCATTGTGTGTGGAGAGCCATTTGAGAGCTGGACCTTATCTTATTTACTTTCATAGTTGTTATTTCTGTACCAAGCTTATAGTTTTCAGCATTTCCAATAGAAACAGCATTTTTAAGACTTACATCCTCTGATGTAATAAAAAAAATTTTTTTTTTTCTCTCCCAGGCTCAAGGTCAGAGTAAACGAATCATCCAGGAATTGCAGTTTGGGTTGGATTAGGTCTAGGGTGGGTCTCCACAGTCTGTTTCCATCTAGCGCCCGGGTGGTTCTGGGCTGCCAGGACCTGGGCCACACTTGGAGCCGCACAGCGCTAGGGGAGCACGGCTGTGACTGAGATAGATAATGGGGTGCATGTTTAAATCTGAAACTGACTGACCCACCCTGCCCTCTGCCTGAGACCAGCCTGCTGCCCACAAAGCAGGAGAGTCCATAAACCACACGGGCATTGAGCAAACACACACAGATTTAAAACACAGCACTCGAGAATCCATTTCTATAAAACTAATTAGTTCTAAAGCTGGCGGTCCCAGTTGTGATGAGTGCTGTGGTATGTCATGGGTGACAGGCTTCTGACACTGCTCCAAAGAACTGGGACACACCAAACAGCTGCAGGCTCTTCCTAGCACCTGAGCAGCCTGGTGGAGGGAGGATACACCATCAGGTCTTGGCTTTTGTCTGCAAAGCAGGTGTCCTGTGCCCCAGTGCCATTTCCTACCTCTGTGTGTCACCTCTGCTGCCGCTCCCTGGCCTGCCACATCGCAGTGATGCCTGATAATCCTGTTTGTTGGTTCTGAGATGATTGAGATTAAAAGTGTCTCAACCTGTCAGATTAAATAAAGCTGCCCCTGGAAGTCAGACCAGGAAAATGCTTCAGGAAAGGCCTAGGGTTTTTGTGGTGGGAACTCGGCATTCCCGAGGGTGTCGTTCTGTGTCTCCTAACTCCAGTGTGCTTCGCTTGCATGCTGCCTTGGCTCCGACTCTCAGAGACCTCTCGGCAAGGGACACCCAGAACAGCACCCACTGATTTTTCCGTAGAAGTTAAAACATTGACCTGACCTTAACATTTTGCCTTTCAGAAAAGATGACTAGGATCTTGAGACTGTTTCATCTTCAAATTAATTAAACTATAGGCTCCTAAGTGGTATTTAATTCAGCCTTTAACCCACACTTTTGAGCTCAGAGGTGATCTTTCGGAGCCTCATAATGAAGTCAGTGGTCACTGAGGAATCGGGATTTGGGTTGTCCCATCTGGAGGCAAGGTTCAAGGTGGGTGTTTGCCAGCTTAGTAGGCGCTGTTGGGTCACCAAGTGTGCCTTGATGTCACATCTTGCTGGTTTCTTGCTTTATTAGTGCTTCCCTGCTCTCCCGTGGCACTCAGCTGATGGGCAGCAAGGCTTGCAGGGTCCCTGAGGGTGAACGGAAACAGCCTTGTGTGGCCAGAGGCAGCCAGCCAGGGGCTCTCTGGGCTCAGCAGCTCTGCTGCCCATTTCCTAGGCTTACGTGGGGTGGATTCGGATGCCCTGCTTTGTGACTAGTATTTGGATGCCATGCAATTTGATTTCTTCACAGCATTGCATGAACCAACCCTTGTTCTAAGTAGAGTTGCTTTATTTAAAATGTCTTAAAATGTGCTATAGGAAAACAAGAAAAACAGTGTGATGCAAGAGGAATCATCTGTTTGGAGATGGGAATTTCGTGTGGACAAGTAAAGCAAAGCAAGGCAGTTAAGTCCGTAGATAGTCCACTGTGGCGGGAAGGGACGGTTGACCCTCAGGGAGAACGAGTGCTGGTCCTATTCGGGCTCAATTCAGATGCTGGGTAGATGAGTGTTATTACTAAGATGCTTCAAAGTTTACACATACTTTTCTTTTGATGGAGAAGAATAAAAATAGTGATGTTGAGAAAGCTAACAGCACGATGCTGATTTTTGCCCTGACTGTATTATATTGCTACATTATACTAATACTAAGGAAAAGTAGGAAAGGAACATCTGAGCCAACACAGTTACTGTCATGTGTTTTCTTCTGAAGTACATGTTCCTTCCCGTTTGTCTTCTTCATTGTCATAGCATGGGCAGCTGTCCCCTGTCCTGTTACCCCATGGCCGGTTGTCTTCATAAATGTTAGTGTTGGTGGCCCGGCGACACTGCCTTTGAGTGGTTGGCACGCCAGGGAACCAGCCCTTCCTCTCTGGTGGGACATTCAGGTTGTGTCAACCTTTCCTGCTGTCGCACAATACAAGGTTCTTGCATACATTCCACACGTAAGTTACCCCTGTGTAAGGGGTTCTGCATGCTAAAAATTGTCTGGTAAGCAGAAGAGCTATAATCCCAGCTCTTGTGCAATCTAGAATCTTCAATAGTACTTCCTTCTGTGTATTTTGCACTGTAACCACCTTAATCCTACGACTTAAAAACTTTTTTTTTGAAAGAACTGTAAATTCACCTGCTAGTCTAATAAGCAGAAGAGACCCACGTGCCCTTCCCTCAGCATCCCCCATGGTGACATGTGGCTTAGCAGGAGTATCTGCTAGGACGTAGACCCTGATGGACACCACCCAGCTTACTCGGGTGTCACCATCGTGTCTAACTGCGCTTCTATGACCTGTAGGTGATAGGGACCCCCACAGTGCCTCCTGGGGGGATCCTTCAACCACACAGCTACCTCTCTTCCTCCTGCCCAGTCCCTGGCAGCCACGCGTCAATTCTGCCTCCACTTTAATCCCTTGAAGGATCTACAGTCAATGAAATCACACGCTGTGTGACCTTATGGGATTAGAGTTTCTCACTAAGCATAGTTCCGTTAACTTGATCCCAGTAGCTGTGTGGCTGCATAGTTTGTCCTTTCTGTCACACAGTTCTGTGAATGTGCCATGGTCACATACCTGCCTCCAGGTTTGCCCCATGTCTTCAGCCCTTACTCTGATTACGTATTGTTGGAGTGTTGGTATAATGTTAGTATGTTAGAATGTTAAGAATATTAGCGTTAGGCGATATTAGGCACATTAGGGTGAGAAGCCACTACTTCGCTAGGTCAGGAGGTACCTGAACTGTGGGAAAGCTCCACTTTAGTGATAAATCTGTCTCCCTTGTTTCTTTGCAACCTTATCCATCAACTAACCCAGGTGCAGGAAAGCAGGGGCACAGTTCCCCGGTCCCAGTCCCAGGGACTGGAGGAGCCATAAAGATAAGGGTGCCAGGATGGGATGAGCCATAAATAATAAGTGTGGGAATGTAAATAATGAGTATGAGAACAGAATAGACTGCTTGCACCCAGGAGCCACATAAGTCTAAATTTGTTACTTTTGAGTTGATTTTGATATATGTTACAGCCAAAAAGGGGTATATAATCTCCAGCCTTATGCTAGGTCGGGGTCCGATCCTCTTGGCTGGCCTGTGTGCCCCAAGTATGATCTGACCCCAGCATGCTGGCACAATAAACTCTGTTTGCTTTTTGCATTACCAGCGAGGCTCTTTGTCATTTTCTGGGGGTTGACTAGCTCGCACCCTAACGTCTGGGGGAAGCTCTGGCCCAGACTCTAACAGTATAAAAGGAAATTAAGACTTCTCACCTTGGTACCTTCTATCCCACATTAGTATAGCTTTGTACAATCCCAAGTAAGACTTGGGAGTGGCACGGTGTTTGGACTTTATGATTTAGTGTTGCTAAAGTCATCGTTTTTTCCCATCATCCTTTTGGGCTATTCTGCCACCATAGCATAAACTGGGTGGCATTTAAACAGATGTATCTCTGTCTGGGAAGTTCAGGAGAAAGGCCCCAGCATACACGGTGCCTGGAGAAGACTTGTGTGCTCCTTCATAGACGCCCGCCTGTCCTTGTTATAACCTCACGTGATGGGAGCGGCAGGACGCCTCTCTTGGTCCCCTTGGATGACAACACTAATGCTGCCCATGAGCGCTCTACCCTCATGGGTCAACCACTCCCCAAAAGCACTATCTCATGCTACCATTACCTTAATGGTTAGGATTTATCATTGTATTTCCAAATTTTTGTTTTCTTTGAAAGGGAGGGAGAGGAGAGAGGGCTGTTTCAACTGCTGTCGATGACTTAGTCTTCAAATGCAAATAGCTGCCAGGGTTGGACCAAGCCAAAGCCAGGGACCCAGAACTCAGTCCAGGTCTTGCACACGGGTAGCAGGGACACAGGCACTTCATTATCTGCTGCCTTTTAGAGTTGCATGAGCAGATAGCTGGATCAGAAACAGGGGAGCCAGGCCTTGGGTCAGTCACTTGGACATGGGGTATGCACTAGGAATCTGGGCAGCAGTTTAGCAGCCACACTTAATCCTGCTGGGGGATTAGGATTTCAGTGTGTAGATTTGAGGGAATGTAAGCTGCTCAGTCACTGACTTCCTCGTAAGAGTGAAACATCCTGTTGTCATGCTCATTGTTCTTTATAAGAGGGTGAAAATTGGTTTTCTTCTGAGTGATTGGGAATCTGTCAGAAAGAAGATATTGCCCCAATTCATTGCCCAGTGAACGGTCGATCCTTAAGAATTGGGAAACTGGTATAAGAAATTAATGGGGTACCAGAAAATGGGCAAGGTGCATTTGGGCCTTGAACATAAACCACTAAGCCCAGTACTTCTTGTGTTAAATGAACTTCCAGATACAAGAAAACCTACATCAAAACCAAAAAAGAAAAGTGTCAGTGACAGCCAGCTGAACACGCTATACATTGAGAAAGGAATCTGGATCATAGGACAAGGCTGACCGAAGTGGGCAGGCACTGTGTGGCCCCTTGAAGAGCCAGCAGGATTCTCCTGCCTGCCATCCCTTGTGCACGAGGGGCTGTGGTTCCAAGAGTGCCACAGTTGAATGCACAGGGACTCCTGTGGAACGGATATGAGGTGGCCTGGTTATGTACATGACTCAGATCAGACACTTGGCTGTTTAGAGGTTTATTTTTCATTTCTTCTCGGCCTTTTGGGCAAGATCAAATGTAGATATTTGTTGTTTTCATTTCTTCTGAATGAATAGCCATGATTATCTGAAGAGGCATGTAGTCCAGGAACCCCAGGTGTTGAGCAAGCACGTTAGTGTGTATTTGTGACTGACCAGGGCTCCGGTAATGGTGGCCTGACATCTGCCCAGAGGCTTGGCTGGTGACAGGAGAGCAAACTAAAGGCAATGTGGCCTTCGGGGCCTCTGTCCATAAGCCAGCAGGAGGAGGTCCTAGAAAACAGTTCCACGGTTCCAGTTCGTTTTCCTTTGCTTTTTACCTTTTTTTCTGTTTTATGGCTCTTTGAGGGAATAGTCTGTCTGTAAATTCCAGTGCTAGTGTGTTCTGGTCCTCCTGACTGCTCTGAAACTCACCCAGTGTTCCCCCTACCCTGTGGTGCATGTCTCGGTCACCTTGCTTAAAAGCTTCGTGTCCCTTCCCAGCCCAGGACTGGGGTGTGTGTTGGCCTTGTTCTGCCCTCCTTTCCGCCGCCTGCATTTGCCACAGACTCCCAGGCATCCCTCAGGTGTTGGCTTAGACACAGCTTCCTCTTGGAAGATTTTCTGAGCCCCTTCTGCAGGCGTTTGTAGCCCCATGCCTCTTCACTGCCCTCATCGCTGCTTGGGATGTACGTTTGCTCTCAGTCTGCAGTATCAGCCTCTCCCACCCCAACCCCAGGCCCTGCTGATGAAGACAACCCTGTGTCTTGTCTGCAGTATCAGCCTCTCCCGCCCAACCCCAGGCCCTGCTGATGAAGACAACCCTGTGTCTTGTTCATTGTTGACTCTAGGGTGCCTGGTATGGTGTCTACCACATAATACCTTCTTAGTAAATATTTGTTAAGTTAATTAATTAAATTAGAGCAATTACTACCCACCACAGTGTTTTAAAGGAACATATTATTTTTAAGTGGATTGTGTACCTATTTTTAAATTGTAGATAGATATTCCTGTGGAAACATTCAACAGTCCTAGCAGTTTGTTAACTCTAATTCATTTTTTTCCTTCCAGGTGGGGACAAGGGATTACTGAACACATTTTTTAGCAGCTGGGCAACAACAGATATCAGAAAACACCTGCCATTTATTTATAACCTAAGCAGCATTTCTATATACTCCTATCTCCCAGCATTCAAAGCGTAAGTGCCAATGATTTAACTTATTGGGGACTGTGAGGGAAACGGAGGGAAAGGGTTAAGGTCTTCTGGGGGGGGGGTGCTTCATTGTCATTTTCAGGCAATAAGGGTGGGACATTGAGGGACTGGCTGAGTTGGGAGAGGTTTAATCCTTGGCTCTGCTGCTCACTCCAACTTGCTGACATGCAGACTCCGGAAGGCATGAGCTTGGCACAGGTCGGAGGGGCACTGCCACCCACCTGGGGGGCCTGAGTTGTGTTCCCAGCTCCCTGCTTTGGCCCAAGAGCACAGCTGTTGCATCAGTCTGGAGGGGTGAGCCAGCGGATAAAAGCTCCTTCTGTCTGTCTTGCAAAGGAATAAGTAAATAAACATTGGGACGTACTCACACTGTGAGGTCCACTACTGCACACAAGCCTAGCCTCTGTCCCCTGCTGGCACTGTGCTTCCCTCTCCCCCTGTACAGAGGGAGGTGTGACCCATCCCATTTCCGCCCTGATTGTTATGTGACTTCCTGGCTAGGAGTCTGGCTCAGCTCACAGCCCAGCATAGCCCCTTACCTGGAGGGGACCTTGGCTTAGGTCCTGACCTCTTCTCTGCCTCAGTGTCTCTGTAGGGTTCTTGTGAGCCTGTCTTGAGGGGAGCATGCACTGTAGCCTGGCCTACACTTCATGCTCAGAGAAGGATAGGGGATGAGTCAGCTCTGTTGGAGAGAAGTGCTGTGTTAAGACCGGAGTACCCTCTCACTGCGTCATTTTTCTGTAACATGAGTTAAGATCCCGTGCCTCAGCTGTGGAGGTTGCTCTGATTTTTGGGTAGTCTGTTGGGCGTGTACTCTGCTGCAGCCCCAGCCTGGGGTCCTAGTCTTCAACTCCTGAGACTCTATGTTAAACTGACTTGGGCATTCTGGCCCCAGGGCCTAGCTGGCTGCCTGAGCCTTGGGCACAGTGGTGAGCTGGGCAGCTCTTGTCCTGGCCCCTTCTGCCCTGTCCTGGCATTCCTGGGAAAGTGAAACAGAGCCCTTCACTTTCGCGTTTCATTATCTGGAGTTCCTGCACATTCTCACTGGCCGTGGTGGGCGTGTCGGGTTCTCTGTAGCAGAAATGTTTCCTTCTCTGGTCTTTTCCAGCAGTTCCCTCAGCATCCCCAGATAAGGAAGACAAACCCCCCTGTCCCTTTCCTCCCCAGCTGTCGTCCTGGCAAGTGTGTCTGACAGCCTCACTGTTGTCTTGCCCTACTCTGGCGAAACAGGCAAGCTGAAGCTCACTGCCCATGCTTTGAGCCAAGCACACAGAACCGGATCCATTGCTGAGGGCGGAGCCGGAGACACACTGTTCTCAACTCTCTGTTCTTGGCCTTGTTGGGCACGACTCTTGTCTCATGCAGAGCTATGGACACCCTTCCATTTTGAATGGTGTCCTGCTGGTCATGGTGGCTTAATCCCCTAAAACTGAATTTGTGTACAATAGGGCAGTTGCTTTTAATTTGAGTAAATTTAGCCTAGGGGCAAGAAGGTAAATGTATGAAGGAGGAAGAATTTTTAGTACTGTGACCACTCGGATAAAATTTCTGCCTAGTAAACCAGTGTGTCGGGTGAGCACCTTGCAGAGGTTGGAATCTGATGTTCCCAACTTGCTCGCCATTAACAGACAGTGTGAAGTAGCTTTCAGTATCTAGTGGTTCGGTTTGACCTTCACCCATTCTCCCCTTTACTGTCCGTTGTGGAACACACCGTCTCTCAGGGAAAGCCTGGTTTACACATATACTGCCTGCGTTTATTGTACCGCAGAACAAAAAGCTGGAGGGCCAGGGTATAGTTCTTTGCTAAACCTTTGGACCTACCCTTAAAAACTCAGTTGCGTTTAGACCCATTAGATGAATTTCCCAGGGGTGAGGAAGAGTTGAGATCTAAATTACAATGGTCAAGATAGTTTTCTCTTCTGGGCTCAGTGAAGAAGTGCTAATTTTGGATATCGCCTTGGTTTACTGCCCTTTACGCACAGTGTGCAATGCATCAGGGAATTTGGGAGTGACTCCGTCCATTAGCCAGATGTCGGCCTGCCCGCGGGATGGCAGGAGTTACTGCTGTTGCTTAGCAGCTTGCCCTTGAGGGTATCAGCTCTGTGATAAGACTCTCAAAGCTGTGCCCTGTCTCAATCAACTGTTGCCAATTTGGAAATGTTGGAACCTGATCAAAGAACTCATCTTTTTAATTGTCTTGCAGAAACCCATTTTCAAAAATGTATTTCCTTACCTTTCCTTATGTGTGGGAAGGGATGAAAAGTTGCAGGGAGTTGCATTTCATTTTTGTTTGGAGTAATGGGAGATGTCGCAGGTCCTTTTCTAGCCGAAGTAGCCGGTTGTGAACACTGGGCCACCACAGCTCCTCCTCAGGGCATCCCCACAGATCTGAAGCCTCAGCTGTGTGTTTGGATCATCCATGGTAGCCTCTAGGACCGAGTAACTCTGTAGCATGCTGGCCTTCCCTGGGTGGCAGGTGGGTGGCAGGTGGGTAGGATAGTGTGGAGTGGCTTAGAGCAACTTGGGGTTTATAGAAGAAGGAAACAAGAATGCCTCTCAGCTGGAAATGACCGTGTGCCCTGAGGTCACCAAGGCAGTACTTAGCCGAGGCACTAAGCTCAGGGGTTCTGTCTTTGAACAATGTGATGGTGGCTGTTCTGTGATGCTCCAGCAATAGGAACCACACTTGGTGTGAACTGAGCCCTGCGATAGCACAGTGAGTCTTTTCTGTGTATCATTTGGACAGAACAAGAAAAAGGTGGAACGCTTCAATGGTTTTACCACTTTGAATGTCAACTGTGGCTTCCAAACTATTTTATTATAAAAGAAGATTCTCTCTTAACACAGCACAATTTAAGAACCTAAGTGTTTGGGTTAGTGATTTTGAGGTTAACTCGGAATATATGCATCAATAATCAAATTATTAGTACATTTTAATGACATAGTATTTTTGAAAGTGCATGGCATAAGTTAGGATGTAATAGGCCTTTAGTGACCATTAGACTTTTTTGGGGTTTTTGTTTGCTTTTTTTTTTTCCAGCTGTTGGACCCATTTCATCTATCAAGCACATAGAATTTGGTTTATGTATTGGGTAGAAGAAAAATTTATTATTCTTTGTGTCAGTCACTTAGTTCCATTTTAGTTTTCTGTTGGACCCACTAACTAAAAGTTCGTTATATCATACCATGTTACATAAAACCCACCCAAACCAAAGATACAGAATTCTCTGGTATTGCTTTCAGTTGCCATACAAATCAGCTGTTCAGCTGACTGACTACAAGCTTGATAATTTGCCAGATAATCTTCATATTAATGTTTTACTTCTCCTTTTTATCTGAGTTTAGATATGACATGAGAAGTCCTATTTATTTCACTGTATTACACTTCTCTGAGAACAGGCATATGAACTTCACGAATGCAACTCACTAAGTCACTATCAAACATTTGAAATCAGTATTTCCCCCAAAAGAAATAGACTCTTTAGTGTCTACATTTCTCTTGTTCTCTGGATTCCTGGTTTGGAGTATTCCAGGCTGCTTGGGCCCCAGCTCTCCTCGAGACAGCTGACTAAAGCTGTGCTGTTTCTGTTTTCATTGTGCCCCATTCGGCATCTTCATCTGAATCCCTGAGGCTGTTGCACTGGAATCAGCGTTCCTCTCCCAGCCATTTGTTGACCTGCTCGCCCTGGCATGTGGTTGGCAGTGTGGAGGCGTGCGCTGTGCGCTACACAGCTGGTACACCAAGGGCCTGTGGATGAATCAGGAGCCCGATGGTCTGAGCCATCCAGCAGCTGCTTAGGCGTGCAGAGTTTTTGTACCATGTCATGGTCCACTAGGGGTCAAATCCTCAAGAAGGACCAAGTGCGTGTCTGCAGATACCTCACTCCTCTCTGGGGCAGGAGTGATGCCTGTCCACCCCGGCAGTGTGGCCATCTGCCCCTCTAAGGATTTCTTTAGCAGATCTTATTATTCAGCTGTCTTCAGCACAAAGGAAAAACTTCCATCTCAAATCCGCCCCAGCCTTTAGGGGCCACTCCAGCTAGACGATGCGGAGCACAAGGAGGGAGAGCCCATGGGCAGACGTCCAGCCGAGAAGTCCCGTGCCTACAGAGGGGAAAAGCGTGGACACCTTCCTTACTGCTCTCAAACCGTGGCCGCATAGCATATGTGAGGGGCTTAACGCTCATGCCTCTTACGAAGGAAAAAACTATACAAGGATCTGAAAAAAATTTTGCAACAAAGTATATTTCTCTTAAAAAAGAAATTTACATTCTCCCGTGAGCCTTTTGAAGTACCCCATGAATTTGTCTCCTAGGCATGTTTTATTTCTGCTATCTCCAATTTTTTTTTTACTGTTTAACAATTTTAAACCCCAAGTGTTGAAATTCTTTTTTTTTTTTAAGATTTATTTTTATTACAAAGTCAGATATAAAGAGAGGAGGAGAGACAGAGAGGAAGATCTTCCGTCCGATGATTCACTCCCCAAGTGAGCCGCAACAGGCCGATGCGCGCCGATCCAATGCTGGGAACCAGGAACCTCTTCCGGGTCTCCCACGCAGGTGCAGGGTCCCAAATCCTTGGGCCGTCCTTGACTGCTTTCCCAGGCCACAAGCAGGGAGCTGGATGGGAAGTGGAGCTGCCAGGATTAGAACCAGTGCCCATATGGAATCCCAGCGCATTCAAGGTGAGGACTTTAGCTGCCAGGCTTTGCGTGGCCCTGAAGAATTAACTTTTAAAATGTTTGATATTGGGCTGGCTTGATGGCTCAATAGCTGAATCCTCACTTTGCACAGGCTGGGATCCCATGTGGTACCTTTCCCAGATGCCTCACTTCCCGCCCAGCTCCCTGCTTGTGGCTTGGGAAACAAGCGTAGCACGGTCCAAAGCCTTGGGACCCTGCACCCATGTGGGAGACCCCGAAGAGCTCCTGGCTTCAGATCAGCTCAGCTCTGGCAGTTGTGACCACCTGGGGAGTGAACCAGTGGAAGGAAGATCTTTCTCTCTCTCTATCTAAATTTGCCTTTCCAATAAAAATAAACCAATCTCTAAAAAAAAATTTACAAAATAAAGTTGAGTACTATGATTACCTGTCAACACCCATTTTCTTTCTGCTTCTAAATCAAGTACAGCTTTTGTTTGCTGGGCATTTGGATTTCGAATGGCATGTCCTTCGTCCAAGATCACTCTCAGCCACCTTATACTATGCAATGGACTATCACCTTTAGTCTGAAATAAATGTTTTATAAGAATTAAAAAACACTGGAAAACAAAACAGTACTGGGTATAGCTTGCTACATAATAGGTGTTACTATTCTTTAATATCAACAGTATGTGCCAAACACTGCTCCAAGTTCTGCATACATTAAGTTACAGAATAAAACTTTACGAGCATCACTGGTCATGAACATGTGAGAGAATTGCAGCTCAAGGTTTCAGGTACACTGCTCCACAATGCCACATCCACGAAACGGCGCCAGCATTCACATCCTGCTCCAACACTGATGAATAACCGATCGATACCATGAAGTACTCTGCCACGGGTTAAAACGTAGTGGCGAAACAAAACGTCACTTAAACATGACAACATTGCTTTCTTTTACATGAGATCTAACATTTATAGAAAACTAAAATTTCAGTGAGACATTTTCAGGAATATTTCCTTTTTTGGGAGAATTGTGGTTCAGTGGGTTAAGCTACTGCCTGCAACCCCAGATTGCCACAGTCTGCGCGCTGGTTGTTCAGCTCCATGCAAATACACCTGTGAAGGCAGGGGCAGACAGCAGACTGTGGATGGAGTTCCAGGTTCCCGGCCCAGCCTGACCATTGCGGCAATTTGGGGAGTAAACCAGTGAAAGGAATATCTAGGACTCTGTCTCCGTAATCCTTTCAAATAAATTACTTTTAAAAATTTTATTTATTTTCTACATATTTTTAGTATCTGGAAATAAAAAAAGTATACATGAAAAATTTCGAACACATTAGGAACGCCAAGCATAGTTAACCTCAACCTTTGTTAAGTTTCAACATACTCCATAGTCATGAGTTAAGATATTGTATGTAGTCAAAACAATATCCTGTTTTGAAAGCAAGGCTGGATCTCTGATACGATCAGGGCCATAATAAACGTAGAAATTCGAGTGCGCATCTGATTTTATATGTTGTCCAAACTGGTCCTAAAAGAAAATTAGACACTTTTAGAAATAAGCAGATTAACACCAAGTTTTATGTGTCTTTCAAAGTAACTGTCCTAGTAATAGTATCACACATCAAATACTACAACTATATGAAATCAAGCTTCTGAGAACTAAATCAAAGTAATAATGACATTATTATTATATTGTCAGGAAAAACATTACAGACACAAAATCTTAAGTCATATAAATTGTGTTTAGCCTAACCAGTTACTTCATTTCTTTAGGAAGAAAAGAAATCAAAAACAAAAAGAAAACCCAAGTTTTTCTAAAATATTATTATTTTTAAAAACTTAGTATTGTAACAAAGGGCTCTATAATACAATACTCCCAATTAACAGATTTCATAATCTCACAATCAAGCCTGGGCACGTGGCCCGTTCACTTTCAGCCCAGCTCCACTCGAGCACGGTCGGGCAGCTGTGTCCCGGCCACCAGGCAGGAGACCTGGACTGGCTCGGGCCCCAGCACTGGCCACCGTGAGCACTGCACCTGGCGAACGAAGCAGTGGACTGGAGTTCTCTCTCTTCCTTTCAAATAGTTAAATTTTAATATATATCTAAAAGAGTAAAAGAGAAAAGGACAGCGACCAGTACTTCTAAGGAGGTAGGGCCAGACTGAAGTGCAGCACTGCTTCATTCATTACTGTAGGTGCCAGGCATCAGACCTGAGGACATGATCAGTTTTTTGAGCATAAAGCTCGAATTCTGTACGACTCTGAGTAAAAACAGATCATGCCTGAACTGCTTGGAGAACAAGGATACCAAGGAAATACATTCTCAAGCTGAATGGCACAAGTTGAAAAAATACAGAAACAGTAAGTATGAAAAAGAGCCATTAAGACAGACTGATAGGACACTAACTGATGATTACCAGGGTTACCAGAGGAGAGCGGAGCCCACTGCGATCCCCTTGAAGGGACAGTGGAATTCTGGCACCCCCCCGGCAGCGGGGTCAGTGCTGCACCAATGATGGCCACCAGCCAGTATTCCCCACCAAAGAAGGGCTGAAGTGACCCCTGCTTCAACTTGCAGGTCAGGGGGGTTTAAAGCTCCCTGCCCTGTCTCTTCCGGGCTCTTCCTCCTCTGCAGCCCTCTCCTCCCCGTCTGTCTGCTGCAGAGGGAAAGGAAGCCCGTGGCCAAGGTCCCCTGCAACAAAGGCCATCTAAATTCTTTTCTATATTCGCTGATGTATTCCTTCCCTGGTGGTCAGCGAAGCTAACGCTAATTAAATATGAAATATAAAGAAATAGCAGAAGACAAGGATGTACTCATACTTCAAATGATTGCCTAGTACTCTGTGTTAAACAGAAAATTTAGGGCCCGGCACGGTGGCCTAGCGGCTAAAGTCCTCGCCTTGAATGCACCGGGATCCCCTACTGGCGCAGTTTCTACTCCCAGAGGCCCCACTTCCCATCCAGCTCCCTGCTTGTGGCCTGGGAAAGCAGATGAGAACGGCCCAAAGCCTTAGGACCCGCACACGTGTGGGAGACCTGGAAGAGGCTCCAGGCTCCTGGCTTCGGATCAGCTCCAGCAGTTGTGTTCACTTGGGGAGTGAACCATTGGATGGAAGATCTTCCTCTCTGTCTCTCTTCCTCTCTATATATCTGACTTTGCATAGAAAATAAATGAATCTTAAAAAAAAAATAGAAAGTTTAAAAAGGGAGAAGAAAGCAAAGATGAGGAAGAGATAATGAGTATTTCAGACACTTATCATTTTTTAGTCATTACAGAATACCTCTGACTGGAGAGTGTATGAAGAAAATGTAAATACTAACTTGTAGGTACAGTGAGAAGTGTAAAGACTGAGCAGACAGCTCAGGTGAAGTCAAGGAATGAGCGTACCCTCCTAACGAAGCGCATGCGCTTGTTAGAATGAGAAAGAAAGCGGTAAGAGAGTCTGCTTTAGAAAACCAACATTTAAGGAACTTTAATTAGGAAAAATTATGTCTGGCATATAATTTACAATATTTTAGTGACAAAGTAAATTTGAATGATGTTAGTAAATCTTGAATCTACAGGAGGAAATGAACATCTTACCAGTATTTGTGTAATTGTTTTAATATATTTTTATGCTGAATTTTGAATTATGTGGTACAATTTCATATAGGCTGGGATTCCCCCAAAACTCCAACCTGTGTAATTTTTTAACGTCATAATTTTAGGAAAAACAAAAGGAAAAGGTATAGTTAAAATGAGCCAGAACAAAGGCAGAGAAACAGTGGTCCACGCTGGTAGGAAAGCAAAGAATATCACATTTTCATGAAGAAAAAGTCTGGTTTTAATTTATCATCTATGCTGATTCTTCTTAACAACAACAACAAAAAGGTTTGGAGTGGCTTACAAATAAGGGAAAACAGAAGAATAAATTACCCTCAGCAATAATAAAATCACTGGAGGTCCCACAGAGATTTCTGAAATGAGTGAAAGAAAAACATCCGGATTTCTGTGAACTGCAGAGAGAATTCAACATGAAATAGTACCAGCAAAGCTACCGAGAGGGGAAGATTTTCTAAATGCAGTGGGGAAAGTTATTTTGCACAAAAGATGACAGAATCCAGGACAAAGGATTCGGAGCAGGCGTCTGCGGCACAGCTGGCTCATGTGCCACCTGCAGCGTCACATCTCAGAGGACGGCTCACGCCCCGGCTGCTCTGCTCTGATCCAGCTTCCCGTCAGTCACCTGCAAGAGCACCCTAAGACAGCCCAGGCCTCCGGGTCGAGCCCCCCACCTGGAGGCCCACACAGAGCTCCTCGGCCGGCCCAGGTTTGACTGTCACAGCTGTTTGGGGACTGAACTAGCCGAAGGAACTGTCTTTTCTTCTTTCTTTCTAAGTGTGCCTTTTAAATAAATCTGAAAGAGATTCAATGACAAATCTAAATAGGTGAGCAGTCTTGAAAGAAAAAGCATATTTGTGGATCTGCGGAAGGATTAAGGGTTACACTGCGAGGAAAATCAACTTTTCTGAAGAAAGAAGAAAACTACCTAGTGACTAAATTTCTAGATACTATTCTAGGCTATCCACAAGGAACTTCAAAATGCTCACAGAAAAATGGAATTAAAAATTAAGCATATTCTGATTTTAAAAAATTTGAACTCCATGCAGTTTTTCCATAAGACTCTATGGCGTGGGCCCGGTGGCATGGCCTAGCAGCTAAAGTCCTTGCCTTGAACGTGCCGGGATCCCATATGGGCGCCGGTTCTAATCCCAGCAGCTCCACTTCCCATCCAGCTCCCAGCTCCCTGCTTGTGGCCTGGGAAGGCAGTCAAGGACGGCCCAAAGCTTTGGGACCCTGCACCCACATGGGAGACCTGGAAGAGGTTCCTGGTTCCCGGCATCGGATCGGCGCAGCACCGGCCGTTGCGGCTCACTTGGGGAGTGAAACATCGGATAGAAGATCTTCCTCTCTGTCTCTCCTCCTCTCTGTGTATCTGACTTTGTAATGAAAATAAAATAAATCTTAAAAAATAAAAAAATAAAGAACTTGCACCTATACGGGATCCCAGTGCGTGAAAAGGGAGGACTTTAGCTGCTAGGCTACTGTGCTGGACCCACCACCATCTTTTATTAAGCTCCCTGCTAATGACCGGAAAAGCAGCACAAGGTGCCTCTCCCGCGTGGGGAGGTCCCGATGAAGCTCCTGGCTGTGGCCTAGTCCAGCATGGTGTTGTAGCCATTTGGGGACAGATCTAACAGATGCAAGGTCTGCCTGCCTCTGTCTCCCACCTCTTTGGAACAATGACTTTCTAAGTAAATAAGTAAATCTTGAGGAAGAAAAGAAGAAAACCAGTAGAGTTGCTAACCTTTCTTCAACATTTTCCTCTTCGGTGCAGGAGTAGATACACCAAGTGCACATGCGAATGCTGCATCTTCTTTGACCTTAGAAGTCCCTGCTGGGAAAAAAAACATAGTTAAAATACTTTCAAATTAATCCTTCCATATGCCTATAAACAGGTACCATCTGAAGACAGAAAATGTAACAACACCTTCGTACTGCCTTAAGACCTTATGTTATTTCAAAAGCAATAGTTGATCACAGATGTCTCCTCTGACACTGAGCACCACTGTCTAGCTAAGAGACGTGACCATTAACAGCAAGATGCCGAGAAGCCAGAGTACGACCAGTCACAGGCAAGGTGCTTCAACTCTCAGGCATAGGCAGGTTTTTTCCAAGGGAATAAATGTTAGATACCTAATGATAAGTTTGCTAAATTTTCAAAACTGTCAGATGATGACAAGTTCCAATTCAAATTTAACATAATTTCCCAACTAATTAACAATACAATGTGATCTGAATTGGAAAGAAAATAAAAGCATATTTTTTAAAAGATTTATTTATTTTTATTGGAAAGGAGGATATACATAGAGAGAGGAGAAACAGACAGGAAGATCTTCCTTCCGATGGTTCACTCCCCAAGTGAGCGCAATGGCTGGAGCTGAGCCAATCCAAAGCCAGGAGCCAGGAGCTCTTCCGGGTCTCCCACACATGTGCGGGTGCAGGGTCCCAAAGATTTAGGCTGTCCTTGATTGCGTTCCCAGGCCACAAGTAGGGAGCTGGATGGGAAGCAGGGCCGCTGGGATTAGAACCGGCGACCATATGGGATGCCAGGGCATGCAAGGCAAGGACTTTAACCACTGCACCACAATGCCATGCCCAAAAAGCATATTTTAAGGAGAAAAATTTCCTCTTGCTGATTTTAGCAGTATAATCATGTGAATTAACCATGTAATGCTAAAAAGGCCACCCAAACTAAGCCTGGAATGACTAGTTACAAAACAGCATAAGGTTTTATCAGTCATTTAACAAGTGGTAGAATAATGTCTTGTTTAAAATTGGTTTAAATATTATACCTTAAATTTTACCTGAAAGTATTTGTTCAGGTTGTTAATTAACACCCATGGTAAATTCTGTGAGGCACTCAGATATAAACAGCAGCAAAGTTTAACAACTATTACTACAGAGCTCCAAGGTAGAGACACAAATCCACGCAGCTTTAATAACCCTAAGTGGCAATATGGGTGTTGAGAAGATAAAAATATAGACCTACCTCTTATGCTTTTAGTTTCTGATTGTGTATTTTTCAGTTTTCCTAAAAACAAAACAAAACAAACATAAAATGGGTGCAACAGATTAGAATACAAAACACCATCCACTCTATGGTACATTACCTTTCATTTTCTGGGGCAATTCGTTTATCTCAATTTCCTCTGACTCACTGCTTTCAATGTACTGCACAGAAATTTCCCGTCTACAATTAAATACAAAGAAATTTTTTATCAACCCAAAACAAAGTGGTCAAATCACAATTAACAAACACAATACAAATTTTTTTTGTTCTCCCTTGTGTATCTTTTGAAATTTTTTTATTTTTTTTTATTGGAAACTCAGATATACAAAGAGGAGGAGACAGAGAGAAAGATCTTCTATCCATATATTTACTCCCAAAGCAACTGCAACGGCAAGAGCTGAGTTGATCCAAAGCCAGGAGCTTAGAGCCTCCTCAGGGTCTCCCAAGCAGGTGCTGGGTCCCCAGGCTTTGGACCATCCTTGACTGCTTTCCCAGGCCACAAGCAGGCAGTTGGATGGGAAGCAGTGCTGCCGGGATTAGAACTGGTGTGCCTATGGGATCCCGGCACATGTAAGGTGAAGACTTTAGTCGCTAGGCTACTGTGACGGGCTCTATCTTTTGAACATTTTTGTGGCAAACATTTTTAGTTGATATTTTAAGTCATATTTGTTGTGGATTTTCTGTTTCAGAACAAGTTCCATGCACCAAAATACAGTACCACTACTGTTAAATGTCAAAAATTAAGTCATTCTAAGAGTGGTTTAAATAAACATTTACATAAAATTAATAGCTTTTATCAAAGCAAAAACATAAAGTATAATGAATTAAGCAGACAAAAGCAAAGAAATGAAATGTTTCTTTCACAATGAAAACTTCATAGATCTTGTGTATAGGCAGTGTAACGCAGAGTTAAGTGGCTGATACTAGATACTGCAGTCGGACTGCCTAGATTCAAATCTTCATTCCGCCATTAATTTGCTATGCGACTCCAGGCAAGTCACCCAATCAAATACCTTGACTCCTTGAATTGGAAAGTCTGAGTAAAAATGCAATATACTGCATAGAATAAGATACTGCTATATGCAAAGACCTTTAAAATACTACCTTATGCAAAGTCACACCATCCGCGTTAGCTACGGCATGGCAGGGTGGTGGCTGCTCCTGTTGGTTTTTCCCTTGTTATTACCTTCCTTCCTCTTAGTCTAACGCCAGCCGCCTAAGTGCACTGTGACCCAGGTTTATGTCACCCTAGAACTCTAAGACTTGAGATGCAGGTAAGAAGAAAACTGATGAGTGCTGGCCGGTTGTATGTTCAGATGAGTGTAAATGACACAACCACCTACAAAGCCAAAGGCTTGATGTCTCTGTGGGTGGGTGGCTGGCTCATATCCTGATAAGAATTTATATCTGTTCACAATGACGGTAGACGATACAATGTAATCAAAATTCAGAACTTAGACCTACTCCAAAGAGTAAACAAAGTGTGCAAGTAGAGAAACTCAGAGATCACAGGGAAACCAGTTTTACTCAGTTTTCCCCTCTAGTTCGTTAATTAACATTTTCTATATATTTAATACTTGTTTAGGAAAAACATGTCTCATTTCTACCACAGATGAAATGAGAAAGAACCAAGCTGAGCAAAAATCCTTTTGTCAAGTCACCTAGTCAATATCCTTCAGTTCTCACTCCCTAAGTCTACAAAGAAACTTCTGAAGTTTCAACAAACACTACAAACCCAGGGGATAGGCCTTAGTTTTTAGGTGAATACAATAGGAAGAGGGGCTGGCACTTGGCCCAGTGGTTGAGATGCTGCTTGTCCGCGTATCTGAATCCCAGTGAGGCCTGGATCTGACACTGGCTCAACTCCACCAGCTTCCTTCTCCTGCTGACCCGAAAACCATGGTGAGGGCTCAGTGGTCAGACTTCTGCACCCATGTAGGAGACGGGGCCTTCATTTATGGCTCTTTGCTCCACGCCTAGGGTGGTGCGGAAGGAACCAGAGGATGAGAGCTCTCTCACTAGTTCTCTCTCAAATTACAAAAAGGTTGAAAAAACAGTGTTGATTTCATATCACCAGTTTACTGGGCCAGCACTTTATGCAATGTTTTAGGCAGCCACTTGACATACTGGCATTCCATATCCTGGCTTCTAGGGCATTTCCCGAGGCCCTGCTCCCAATGTAATATAGGAAGCAGTTGTGACTGTCGCCCTGACCCTTTAAGTCAGTGAACAGCATAAATGCCAACACACTGATCGTACCAGAAAGGAAGCAATGGTTCTGAGGCTTTCCCTCAGTAGACTGGGAGCAACTAGGCTTGCAGAAGACGGGTTAGCTGATCTCACAGACTTCAGCTTTATTAATTCTACTAGAGAAAACCAGAGCCCCTTGACTTTTTGCCTGAGAAAGCTGGCCCAGTTAGGGAAGCCTTGATTTCCAAAGGAAAGAGGATGTGGGGGAAATTCAGAAGTAGGAGAACTGGCTTTGCTGCTGACAGCATTTCGATTGCAATGCCTTTGCTTACTGGTTTGTAGACCTTCTCCTTGGGCAAGCAGAACGCTGATGTCCTGCCCCGCCCCACTTCAAGCTACACATTCAAAAAATGTGGATATGGTTACAGCTAACCTGTACAGTACAGCTACGTGGAGATAGTAGAAGGGGGCGATTTATGTAAAGTTCAATATTCTCCAAGATAGTGTTTGCATGTCCATGAAGGGACGAGTAGAAATTTTCTAGGTAAATTTCTGGGAATGAGCATGTAAGCTGATGCAGACTTTTAGCGGCATCATAGAGGTTTGCAAATGTGGTAACAGATCAGGTCCTTTCGACCTCTTCGCTCTTTTACAGAAAGTAGGATAAGTGTTCAGTGTAGAAGTTAGACATGGCAAAATGTTGAAATTGTTTGTGAGACACAGCGCCACAAATTAAAAACCAGTGGCAATGAGAACTTGTGTAAGAGCTAGATGTGCCTAGGCACAGGAGTGTTCTGACCAAACGTCTTGCAGGAGCACACTACAAGGAGCAGGTGTGAGGAGGGTCTCCAGGGCACCTGGTCCTCATTGCTTCCCCCTGTCACCATCTTTCTCTCTTCAGAAGGATCTGCTGCTGTTCCTGCTGCCTGCACCGTTAACTCCTGTTCTTGATTCTTCTGGTCACTGCCAAGAAGATGCTTTCCCTTGCATCTTTGCCAAAATCCATTTCCTCTTGTTATGCTGCTGGAGGACGGAAGCAGGAAAGAGGCAAATAACTGACAATTTGTTGGGTAGAATGGACAAGATGATTGGCTAACAGGCTGTGGGGGAAAAGATGCAGGGCGTGCTACACCATTTGGTCGGGGCATTGCAAGCCTGTGTCATTGCTCAACTCATTCTGCCGTGAAGCTGCCCTGATGAAGGAGGGAGAGGTGTGGATTCTTTGCAGTGGAAGAGCTTAGGTGATTCCAGACAGGCTGGCGGGGAACATGGGTCTTGAAAGAGAGAGCCACATGCTGTGGAGGCGTTCAGATGCGGTTGTGAGTGACACGTCAGTGAGGAGGTGCTGGGGGCAAGGGATAGCTGCCTATGGAAATCTCTTGCTTCATTATTGCTTCCTTCTCAGGAGCAACTAAATATCTTGTGGATTTAAGGATGGAGCAAAATTTTGAGGCAAAATTATTTGAATTTGGTTAGAAGTAATAGGGAAAAGGCTTTTATCTTTCCCAGTAGTATAGAGTATGTGGACCCTGAATCCTGGGAAGGAACTCAATAGCTTTCCTGGTTTAGTACCCGTCACCGGTGTTGGTTATAGGTAGTTGAAAGAGACAATAAGTCTTCCAAATATTCCTCTTATTGACTGGACATCCTACCCTAGATCAAGTTTTTTTTAATATTTATTTTTACTACACAGTCAGATGTACAGAGAGGAGGAGAGACAGAGAGGAAGGTCTTCCGTCCAATGATTGATTCCCTAAGGGACAGCAATGACCAGTGCTGTGCCAAACCGAAGCCGGGAACCAGGAACCTCTTCCAGGTCTCCCACATGGGTGCAGGGTCTCAAGACTTTGGGTCGTCCTCGACTGCTTTCCCAGGCCACAAGCAGGGAGCTGGGAGCTGGATGGGAAGTGGAGCAGCTGGGATTAGAACCAGCGCCCATATGGGATCCTGGCGCGTTCAAGGTGAGGACTTTAGCCGCTAGGCCACGCCACCGGGCCCGAGATCATGTTTATTTTCACTTCATACATGTTCTTTTGGACTCCCTTTTGGCACACCATATATTTACATGACATTCATAGTGGCAATTGTCTGTAATTACAGATAAGTCAATTATAAATCCTGCAGTATAAAACCATCCTACGCAACCCAGGTTCCCATCCTGAGTTCTGACACAGCCTTTGTGAGAACAAGGTGGCTGGTGCTCAGCTATCGTGTTCGTTCTATTGAAAGATGACACAGGTGATACTGCAGAGTGCCTTCCCATGGCTCAGAGTTGCCTAGTAACAAACCCAAAATAACACTGCTGAGGCACATCAAACACAGAGGCCCGGGCTGGCCGAGAACCAGCACGAAGGTGCCCCAGTCAGTGGCCACCTTTCTTCCCATTCGTCATTTCAATTTAGAAATTTTGTGGCCTTTGGTCAGGAACCCTAGGGGGAGTAAGAACTTCTCAGAGCGTAACTTCAAATCTCTCACTTTTTCATCATTGACTGTGGTGCAGCCTTCTTTGAAAGTTTGCTCTGATCGTGAAAGATATGGAGGACAGACTCAAACTCAGCAGTGTAATAATACACTGGCCTGTTCCAAAGAGGCGAACATGAGTTTATAACGTTTTCCATGGTTTGGAATCTGGTTAACCCTTCAGGTAGTTGCTTTCTTTTTCCCCTTTTTCACTTGCAGAGCTAAAACATGCTTATGCTTTAAAAATTAAATTTAGTAGGAAAGCTTTGTAAGTTATGTCTCAAAAATGTACTTACAGTGAATACATGTACAAAATGATAAGTTCAGTAGAATGGTAAAATAGGGTGAAGATCCCAAGTAGCTCCTTGGATTTGCAAGTCAGGTCATCACAGGTGCCCTGGGTTGGAATACTTGAGTGAGTGCTTGGAGTGGCATCCTGATTTTAATAATGCAATACGTGAATGGGAAGAAATCAGGTGAGTCCAGCTCCCGGTGTCAGGGGACACCTAGGGACACTAGGACCAGGAAGGCTTCCATGTCTGACAAGTTTGGACCATATTTATAGCTGAGAAGAGGAAGACCGCGGAGAATAAGGAGATAGAAGCATAGGTTACAGAGACATTGAATGATGATGTGAAAATGTGTGTTTTATTGCGTCACAGGAGATTGATACATAAAAAAAGTCTTAAGATATTTAAAAATCTGAACTGTCTAGCCAGCGCTGGTCGCAGCACCTCAGAAATCTGCAGTGTCACCGACTCTTGGAGCAGCACTGTCGCAGCCTCAATGCGTTGCTGTGTCAGTCGCTGCCCCGGCCTGAATTCAAAACACTAGGGGAGGGGCTCTTCCTTCCACCGTCCATTTCAGGGACCTGACTTCCCTCTGCTCTAGAGGACTGAAAGTCTAGGGCTTCCCTCATTCATGTTGTCTGTGGATGAGTAATTTAAAAGTAGATATGTATGATGAAGTGATATGAGTGACAATTAGTCCTAACTAAATTTGAATTGATTTTAATTCAGTTGGGCAAAATATTATCATATTAATAATTCTAAATACCTTATGCTTTTTTATAATTTTCACTGAATACTTCATCATAGAAAATGAATCCAACCATTGATAAAGATGCTTGGGATGCTGTGTGACGCACCTGAATGTCTCGACTTTATCCTCTGCTCCACTTCTGGTTTCTGCCTGTGTGTTTTCTGGGAAGCAGGAACTGATGGCTCAAGGTGTTGGGTTGTTGAACCCACAGGGGAGTCCGATATTAAGTTGCAGACCCCTGGCTGGCTTGCCAAAGCTGTTGCTATTGAGGGCACTGGAAAGGAATCAAGGGATGTCAGCACCCCCAGCCAGGGTCTCTGCACAGGTGCCACACCAGAGACGAAAGTGGAATTTTCAGGCCCTGGCGTTGGTCTTCTTCAGTGCTGAGTGCTGCGGCCATTTGAGCAGTGAGACAACAAGTAGAAATTTCTCTTTCTCTCCCTCGCTCTTGTTCTCGCCCTTTCTCCTTCTGTGTGTGAGTGTGTGTGAGTGTGAGTGTGTGTGTGTGAGTGTGAGTGTGTGTGAGTGTGTGTGTGTGAGTGTGAGTGTGTGGGTTCTGTCACTCTGCCTTTTGAAAGAAAATACATGTTTAAATAATAATAAACTAATAGGATTGACTAAAGGACAGGAGTTTTTCAGTTGCTCACGTACTCTCCATAGAACAGGTTTTCATTCTTTGATTACAGAAATTCTAAAAAGAGAAGAAATCCAAAAAATCTAACTTAAAAGCCTACATCATGAAGTTAAAACAGCTAAATATACGTGGATTATTTTTTCAAATTTCATGTTCATTTTTTTCTTTTCTTTGTTGGAAATCATGAATACAGTTCTCCACAACTCTTTAGCATTTATTCCCATCTTATATTTAGAATTTGATTCTCATAAATGTCATGTCAGGAATAAGTCTAAATCGCAACATCTACTAACCTGGAATTCTGGTAGGAAACGGAGGCCACGGGGATGCCCCACGCTGATGCCCCTTATGGCCATAGGCAATCATTTGTCTGACTCTTGGGTGTGTTGATATCTGGTCAGAATGTACTTTTTGCCAGGAATTGTTCTCTCTGAAAGGAGCTGTTTCACTGAGACCCTTGCCTCTTCCCAGCAGCATCCAGTATTCAAAGGCTGGTCTATTTTATAGGCATCCATATTTGGCATCTCACTGTCTTTATGAAGAGATTTGGGGCCAATTGCTGCTTCATAACTTTCTATCAGATTATCTAAGGCTCTGTAGCTAATATCAGAGCAGTTTAACCCCTTCATTTGCCCAAATGCCATTCTATCTCTCTTCTTGGTGCTGCTTATACGAAAGTCTTCCAGGTTTCCAATATGTTTCACATGATTTGCAATAGTGGGCTAATCATTACATATCTATGCATGAACTTTATCTTAAAGCAGTTATATTACTGAATATCAAAGAAGACAACTAAAAATGATATTTCTTCTAAGCAAATTAGCCTTTGAGTGTAGGTAAAGACCAGAAAACACGGAATAGCAAACAAAACAGTGGCACTTGAGGAAGAAGGTGTCGTAGTACTTGTAAACGATCTTTAAAAGGAGCGGCTAAATTTGATTTTAGAAGAATTCCTTTATATATTGTTTTTTATCTTTCATTTATATAAAATATAAAATAAATTTTATATAAATTTCACTTATTTTGCAGTACAGATTTAGGGGCATGGTGATACTTAGAAATCGTGTATTTTTTCCACGAAGGGAGAGAAGGATTGAGGAGATTCAGATATCTGTTGAGAGGCTGTTGCGCTCTGGGTGAGAATAGAGGACTGAAAGATGAGTGACAGGAAAGGGGTGAACAAGCCATTGCGGATGTGAAAGCCTGGACTCAGCTGGTGACACACTGCTGCAGCTGGAAAAGAGTGAAAGAGAAACGGAGACCGACAGATCCCATCGCTGTCTCTCTTATGACCGCCACTGACTGGCACAGAAGACAGGGAGGAAAACCAGAAAATCGCTTCTCGATTAACTAAACCTCAACAAACACTTGAGACAGCAGAATGATGTTGAAAGATGGAAGAGAGAGTTTGACTAAATATTTGAGTGCATTACAAGCATAAAATTTTATCCATTTTTATAAAAATATATAGTGTTTAATAAAAACATGAATAGCACTACTATGACTTAATATAACAAAATAACTATTCCATTGCTTTCTGGTTTTGTTTCTAATCTCTGAAGGCCCTAAACTTGTTCTCATTGAATCAGACAACTCATATGGGGACTTTTTGAGCTAATTTTTCAACCTTTTTGGCAAAAAAGTTTTGTATAATAGGGATCTCTTGGAAACTATTAGGAAGATCACATTATCTAGTTGCTGAAAGTTGCATTCAACGATATGCTAATTTAATTTCCAAATGAAAAACCAGGCAGCAATAAGTTGGGGGATAAAATAAAGCCACAGTGAGATACAACTGCACCGTATATCAAATAAAATGTCATTCAAAAGCATAACTTAAGTTTTTTTTTTTTTTTTTTTGTAAGGGAAACTGTGGAAAAACATTGTTCTATTCTCTCTGGTTGCTTCTCTATGTATGTATATACACATATATTTACACATACATATTTCTGCATGCATTTCTACAAACATTTTCAAGCACTCACATGTTTGTTTGTCTGTGTCCCATCTAACAATGTTCTAGCTAGTGATGGAATGTATGTATGACTTGGTCCAGTATCATCATGTTGAACCTGAGAAATCCTGTCGACTGGTGAAGCCATAGACATTGCAGTCATGCAACAATGCTGTACTTGCCTGATTGCTGTGATGCTGTGCTGCCAGTCACAGAGCATTTATAATGATACACAAGGCACACACTGTAGTATTAGGGGCTGCTTTTCTTCACTGCTCTGCACACAAGAGCCTTATCAATTATCAAGCCATTTTGACGTCAGCATCAACACTACTAATTCGTAACACCAACAGTGGCTAAAGCAATTTTGAGATTCCAGTTGTAGTGAAATTGACTTATTTGAAAAAGAAAGTGACATGAAGAGTGAAGAAGAGACAGTCAGTGAGGAGAGGAGGATATCATGGATCCACCCAGACAAGCCGTCTGGGGCCGTTTCTGATGCCTTTCTATATGTATAATAAGAAGCTGAATGCAAAGTGACATGACCAATGTTGAAACCAGTATGTGGTATCCTGTGTGGTGGCCTAACTCACCACACATGACCTGCTCATAATTTTTCTATTTTGAAAATAATTTCATTAAAAGATTCTAAATCAAGCAGCAGAGAGCTTTTATGCTTTTTATCATCTCTGTTTTAATTGCCGTTTCTGATGCTTCGACTTTTTAAATCTTTCACAAATGAGTCCTGTGAATGGTGGAAAAATAGTGAAATCATGGAATAATGAACGGCTACATTTTCTAATATGAGATCTAGTTGCTCTGTGCATATTTATAAGTATGTAATCAGGACAATATTTTATATACGAATAGCTTCTGTTCACAAGTAGATTTTGTGTCATGGTGTGATGCCAATTTGCAAATCAACTCCAGAATTTTATAACATATCCTACATGATCTTACTGTTCAATTTTTCTTCTATTCCCAGAAATATTTATTTATTCAAAATTAGGAATAACTTGAAATACCATCAGAAGTTCATCATCTTAGCATCTCTTGCTTGTTTTGCTATAGAAGCACTATAAATTCCCCTGGATCATATGTCAAGAAACAAGAGATATCCACACTTATCTAGCCTGAAGGTATCACTCTAATTTTAAATGAAAAACATTTCTTTCTGAATCTTTATACATGGGTTCTTTCAGTTTTGAGTTTTCACCAGGGCAGGCCTATTTCCATTTCATTAAGAGTTTGTGAGCTTATTTATTCCTTCCATGGCTTATGTGGAATTAATGTCAAAGTATAAATAAGAGTGACTTTTCAAGAGTAGGTTCTGAATGTCATCAAAGAAACTTTGATTAGAAGGGAATCACTTCTCACTGAGTCTTGGATTTCGTGGCTGGGCATTTAATCAAACGCAACACGATGACGTGGTTGGCATGTGAAGCTCCACATGGATGACTTTGGTGCTGCTGCAGAACCTACAAAGTCTTTTGGACACATGGAGATTTCATGTGAATTTCTAAGGTAGAGGGTTTGTGCTTTTTTTTTTTTTTAAGATGTATTTATTTTTATTTAAAAGGCAGATTTTTACAGACAGGAGGAGGGAAGGAAAGACAGAGATCTTCCATCTGTTGGTTCATTTCCGAAAAGGTTACAACGGCCAGAGCTAGGCCATCCAGCAGCCAGGACCCAGGAGCCAGGAGCCAGGAGCCATGATCTTCATCTGGGACTTCTACATGGGTGCAGGGCACGAGGACTTGAGCCATCATCCACTGCTGTCTTTCCAGGGGTATCGGTAGGGAAGTGAATTGAAGTTAAGCAGTCAGGACTCAACTGGCGTCCATATTGGGCTCTGGGGCTGCAGGCACAGGCCCCACATGTAATGATTTTTAGCAGCCACTAATAATTCTCAGCTAAGCCCATTAATTCACTCACAAAACTATTATTTTAACACTGTTTTTTGGAATTTATTATCCAGAAATATGCTTTACAAAGTAACTTTGAACATAAATTAACTCTTTTGTAAATACCTCCTTCTCTTACAAAGAAGACACTGTACTAACCACAGTATTCTGCACCTTGTTGCTGCTTTTTTTTTTTTAAACAATGTATCCAGAGAGCAAGCTCCTGGAGAATGTGTCTGCATCATCCTTATTCCTTTCAACAGCTGCAAGGTGAGCACTTCATGAGAAGATATATCAGTTGATTAAGTTGGTACCTTATTCACAAAGTTGTTTCCAGATATCTGCTGGTACAAGCACTGACTTATAACTTAATGTTAATTCTGTACATTTTGCCATATCTTTGGGGTGGGTTAGTGAAACTGCTGGGACCACAAATAAATGCAGATATGATTTTTCTAGATATCACCAAATTCCTTTGTATAACAGTTTAGACCGCTCTGTGTTCATACTATGAGCCCTGTTAACAAAATGTATTGTCAGATTTTTACACTCTACAAATGATATGTTAGAAATGGTTTCAGTAGCACTTCCTTTCACATGAGAAAAACTGAATATCATATGTTACAGATTTTTTTTCTTATTAACTACTTGTTTATATTTTTAATCAATTTTTAGTTAGGTTTCTGGTCTTTTGTTCTGAACTTTAGAAACATCTATTACATAAGCTCTGTATCAGGTAAAATTTACTAAAATTTCCGTGTTTGTCAATTTTTTACTCTAAATTTTATAAGGTAAACTAAACAAAAATTATATATTCAGATATTAATGTTTTCCCTTGTGGCTTCTGGTCTTCTAACCAAAGTGAGAAAAGTTACCCCTAATCCCAGGATATAGAAACTCTTTGCTTTGTTGCTCATGGAACTTCTTTTTTTAAAATCGTAAGTATTTCTGACCTTTTTAAAATTTTTCTCTTCATCCACACATATACCCAGTTGTCTCAACAACACAAAAATAAATTTTTATCAAAACTATAGTTCTAAATTAGAACCATAAAATAAAGACAAAATAAAGGTTTTGGAAGAAAATTTAAGGGTACTTCATAACAACTTGATGTGTGTAATGATTATTCTTAAACAAAATATAGAAAGCACTAATTATAAAGAAATTATCCCATCACTATTTTTAGTAATTTCCATGCTTCCCAAGTTTAAAACCAACCACAAGCTTTTGCCATTTTTTCAGACTGAAAAAACGTCTATTTTTTCTTTCGTTACAACCTGTGCAATCTTAGATCTGTTTCTAACTCACATTTCCAATTTACAACCTGTAGCTGTGAAATCTAACTTCACACTTAAAAGGAACATTTTAATACAAAGAACTGCCTGTTATATAGATTATGACTAACAAAACCTATTTTATGTCAACAATTGTATATCAAGATGAGTTGAGTCTCAGAACCCTTGCCTATCTCTAGAAGCTGGCACTCTCAAGCCCTACCAGCCAACAAGGAAGGGAAGAGCGTGCCCTGTCTTACCTGGCCCTGGGAGCTGGCATCCTCGAGCCCTGAGAGCAGCCCACAGATTGGCAGACAGCTGCTGAGGGTTCTGATGCTGTGATATCAGCTCTGTCACAGTTCTTTCTCCAGTGAGCGGGCGGCTCGCATGGCTCCGACACGGCCGGCTTCCCCCACCAGCTGACAGTTGACAAGTGTCACCAGTTTCCTTTGCACTGGACAGCTCAGTGCGCTCCGGTTCAAACTAGCCACACCTTTCCCTCCACTTAATGGTTTCAAGTAGAGTGCAAATCCTCAACACATTTCTTTGCAACCTCATAGTGTTTATTCTCACCTAAATGACTTAACTTTATCCACTGATGACCTGGTACCTGGGCTCCAACTAACTGGAGAAGTGCAGAGTTGACAGGAAGCACATGAATGTCTGTGTTAATGGCAGTCTGGTCGAACGGACACGCTCTTCGGTGAAGTTTATTCAGGCAGGTCTTGCAAACAGTGTGTGAACAACCTAAACTGATGGGTCTGTGCACATTCTCATCAAATTCATTATAGCAGATTGGACAGGACAGAAACTGTCCGTTGAGCTGCCTGCACAGGCATTGTGGAAGTTGGGTGCTCGGGTTAGCAGTCTAGCAGATCATTATTTTGCTGTGTAGTGTTTTGTAAGCTGAGGGGGCCCCGGCGGGGTCGCTAAGCATCGCTCCCGGGAGCCCCGCTCCCGGGAGCCCCGCGCCGGGGCAGAGCACGGCGGCGGCTTCAGGGCCTCAAACTCCATCGGGAGCTCACAGGGACAGCCCCGTTGGCCGCGAGGGGCCTCCTCCTCCTCCCTCTGCCTCCTCCTTTTTCTCCCGAGGGTTTGTGCTTAAATTAAAAATGGAAGAGTCATCAAAGAGTTAACTACCTCCTACATAGTAATAATAGATAGTGGAACGATCAAACTAAGCAGGAATGATTGCCAGATCCCAAACATAGTAGCTGGATGTCACGTATTTAACTGGCTTTTGCATGTCTCATTAAATTTATGAAAAAGAATGATTCTATCTACCTCAGATGGTAGGTTGTAGATCCAGTACATGGTAACTTCTAGATAAACATAACTTCCTTTTGCATTTTAAAACCATGCATGTTTGATAAAATGTATTACTCAAGTGCTTTATTCCTGTTTTCTACTTTTTATTGAACACAAATTTTTTCATTTTCAAGTATGACTCAAGTGAACCAAAGGTGTTACTTACTACTGCCTTCCAGTGAGTGTGTGGGACACAGGACTATTTCCACAGTCCTTTATCATGGGCTCTCTGATGGAATGCAGACATGACATCCAAATGAGGCATTGTTCCCTTACATTACTGAATATTTTTAGTTATGTTCATTGTATATTGTGTCTTATATGGCAGCATTCATAAAGCCCAGTTTCTTGAAGCTATAGATTTCCCGTTGTTGACAATAAAGCATCATAAACCAGTAGTGTCCTACAAAGAGCATAACTTTGGCAATGATCTTTGTCTTAGCAAATGCCATTGTTGCATTTACATAATGGTTCAGAAAATTGTTGACAATTTGCCCAAGGTAGTAGGCAGCCTTCCTTCTCTTTGGAAGTTAAGGGAATGAATGGATACATCTTATTAACTTCTTATTCTTCAATTATCTTTAGTTAATGAAGTCTTAATACAGCAACCAGCACAGAAATAAGTGAATTTTCTCTAGTTCTTTCTGTTGTACTTTCATGTAAATATCCAAGGAGAGCTTCGTGAGTTAATGGGAAAGGTATTGAATTAGCATTAGGAAAATGAATGCATACTTTTACCCTCAAGTTGCACATGTCAGACAGCTGCAAAGTATTTTTCTAAGTATTGTAAAATCTATTTCTGAGTTATTTTTTATGATCAATTGACACTATGCTTATCCTGAGTATTTACAAAGATGTGAGGAGTTATCAATTACACATATGTGTGTGTGTATATATATAATATATATATATATATAAGCACAGATGGGCCTGTAATTGCCTTAATTAAACCTTATGAAGTGCATATTTCTACACAAGTAGTGCAGGTACGTCCAGTTCCACCTTCTCAATGCATCTACACACACGTCATGATTTTGCAATTTTGCAATTTACAGTTTCTATCTTAAACTTTTCTGCTTTTTTCTTGGCTTTTCATAAACTTACAGTTGCCTTTTCATTTTCATTTACATTGATTTAAATGATCACTTTAACAACCAATTAATCTAAATTTATATTCATATGTAAGCTCAGGAACACAAAACATTTTCATTAATTTTTAGAGGTTAATATTCATACAAATTTTATGATATAATGATGACTAGTGTATACATACAGCATTTTTACTATAGCAATGTCAGGGGACTTTATTGACCATAAACTTATCAATGGTGAAACTTAGGACTCCACATTCATAGTGTATTTTGTATTTATAGTAGCACTAACTATTTATCATTGAGAATAGACCATATTGCATTCCTGGTAGTGCCCCTAAAACTGCATATACGTTAGCTCTTTGTATCTGCACAATATTTCTATAGGTAATATCTGTTATTTTGAGAATTTCATTGTACCATAAAGAAAACTTTGACCAGAAAGTGTTCACGTGTGATCAAAGGTCAAACAACTTGATTTAACCCAGAGCTAAAGATCACTACTTTAGAAAATCAGGAGTTTCCAAATCACACTCAGGTGGAAAGCCAAATGTGAGTCGCTGCTCGCCAACATTCCCAAGCAGCTTTGGAGGAGGCTTGAAGTGTCACAGCTCTCTTGGGAAGGGAAGACTTCTGTCTTTGCCTTTGATCATCTTTGTTCTTCAATTAACTGAGCAAAAGAGAGGAATAAGCAATTTTTTTTTCAGGAAAATAAGCCACATTTACATTCAGTTTCTATCAGTGTTTTGTTTAAGCCATAACCAAACAAGCTGCTAATATTTTCGACACAATTACGTGACAGTCACTTTGGCAACCATTTGACTCAAATTTGGGGTGCCATTAGTCCACAGCCACACACACACCCACTTTATCTGAAGCTGTCTTCTCTAGGACGCTATACAGTTTATTGTGGGACATTTTATTTATTTACTTACTTACTTAGTTTGGGCACAAGAATATCTTAAATTATTTCCTGTTTTTGCTATAAGGGTGATATTTTCTAGGGCTGTGGCAGTAGCAGAAAAAAAAATGTTTCCTTATATTCCTTCAAGTCAATGTAACATTCTTTAGTATATAATTTTCATCTGAAGTTAGACCAGGACTGGCACCATTAGAACCTCAACTACTGTCTGATGTCTTACACAGTAATTGTAGAACTCAGAGGGAACTGAGTACCAGCACGTCATTCAGATCCCCAAGGCCAGTTGTGGGATTCTCTGTGAATGCTTATTGTCTACAAAGGCTGGAAGATAAACATGACAGATTGTGAGCTTTGAACCCAAAGTGGCCTATGCATTGCCTTCTTCCTTAAAAGGTTTTACCTGCCAACCCTGAAGGGTCCAACGACTCCCTGGAATCAGGCAATTACAGTCTTGAATTTGCACTCAGAGCAGATGTATGTCCTCTAAACCTTCTGGCGCTCAGCACAAATGCATATGGCAGTCATTATGATGGGGTCAGATTACCTGAGGTGGCTGCATGTCTGCCCTAGAGCTACTGTTGGGCAACTATCCTTGAATTATTTACATGTATTTAATGTAAAGCCATGGCTTAACATCTTCCACAATTGTTCCTTACTAACAAGAAGTTTGGTGATTATTTAGTGCCTAGTTGATTCTGTAGTTTGGTGAGTGTATTCATTACCAATATCCATAGGGTTGCATTGAATTGCTTTTATCTTCTGGAAGGGACTTCTGGAAAGTTTTTTTTTCCTGTCAACATCTCGTCCTTATTGATGTAACTGTGTAATTGGCAAGATCTTGGAAGAGTCTGAAGTGTTGCCCTACCCGGAGCTGACCCTGGGTGTTGGCAGAAGACACGACTCCCGTGTCAGTCGCAGACGCCTTGTTTTCCCCGATACCAGTCAAAGCAGCAGGCTTTTTGCCCATTTGCCAACAGCCCATGTGTCAGCATTTTCTTCCTCCGATCGCAGAGTGGTATGAAGGGGAGTAGATGGTATCTGCTTGTGCAGTGCTTTGGTAAATAAAGAGGAGCTCTGGGTTTGGGGAATCCACATCATTTTTTGGCTGTAAATCTGTCTGCCTCTTGCTCCGGCAGGAGAGATTAACTTTATTATACTGAATGTTGAGCATCTCTGATGTTTGGTCCAGAGGGAATACTGTCTGTCTCCCAAGGCTCTCACTACACAAACATCCATTGAAAGAGAGCAGAGCTGTCAGGAACAAAGGCAGCCAGTGTCTGCTCACAAGACATTGCTTTGCAGAAATTCAAGAAAAAATGAAAAATTATCTCCTGACAGGATTATGGCTAGCTGAGCAGCTTGGGATGAGTTCTCAGATTCTTCTCTTTGCCTGCTGTGTTTCTTGAACTTTCAGGGTTTATCCAGATCACGTAGACACCTTGTTAAAGTGCTTAGTACATGCCACCACTGAATTCAAACTTCACTTGGCTAATCTTGTGGCTGTTTTTCAGTTTCTTTGAGTGACTGACACAATAGCCCAGTTTGCCATTCCGCTGCTTCCCAGTTGGCTCTGTGCTTTGCTCGTGTCTTGTGAAAGCACTGGAGGGGCCCAGGCCTTGGCACCTTACACTCATATGGGCGACCCAGATGAAGCTTCTGTTTTCTGACTCCTAATCAGCTCAGCTCCAGCCACTGTGGCCATTTAGGGGGTGAACCAGTGGGGGTAAATTCTTCTCTCTGTCTCTCAGTCTCTTTGTAAATGTGCCTTTGCAATACAAATAAATAAATCTTTAATTTTTTTTTTTTTAGTTGAGAGAGAAAAAGAGTGAGAGAAAGAAAACGCATTCCCTTATTGCTGGTTCCTTCCCCAAATGCCCTTGACTATCTAGTCTTAGGCCAAATCTGAATCCGAAGCGTCAGGAGCTCAGCTATTCAACCACAAGAGCAGTCCGGATAAAAGGGACCTGAGGAAGAGGTGAAAATTGCAGCCAGGAACCCCAGAGTGGCTCATTGCCATCCTAACTGGACATGGACGTCTTGTGGACTTACATTGTTCAAGTCAACGCATTAAATATTATATTTATCAAAAGGTAGATTTTTTGTTTGCCTTGCTTCTTCTACTGCTCTTTCAGTTTGTTCAGGGGCAGAGGTATAAATAGCAACAGAGATGACAGGTCAATGGTAACTGGCATGTAGATGACAGAGTGAGAGAGAAAGACAGGTAATTTTGCATCAACTGAATCACTCCCAAATGTTCTCAGGTCTGGCTGCGCCAGGCTGAGATCAGGAATGTAGAAACGTGAACCCTCACTGGCTGACTTCTACCATTTGCATTTTAGAAAGCTGGGATGAGCAGTCGGAGCAGGATTTTGATCATAGGATGCAGTTTTAGTGTGCTGTATTGAAAGAAGCGTCTCGAACACTGTGCCGGTACCAGTTTAGCCCTCAGCATTCATTCCCACACATAATACACATACTCCTGCCTGCACAGGTTAATGAAGTGGGTTTTTTTTTTAAATATTTGTATTCCTGTGTCTGATCTATTTAGAAATTTGGTTCCCACATGGGTCTGTAGACCTTGAGTCACTTGCAATATTTACAAATAACAAATGACTTTTTTCTTTTTCATTGCAAGTTTCATTGAAAAGATAGGCAGTTCTATATCAGTAGAAAATAAACCTGCAAGATAGCTCGCAATTCCAGTGTTTTGTATTCTTATCTAGACATCCTGCAGGATTGTGTCCAGGTTTCAGCATCTCATTCATCCCTTATCTCGCCTTAGCTGATGGGTTGAGCATTTAATCAACTTAGTGCCAGAGCTGTTTGATCTCAACCTCTTCCTTTCACTTTCCATTTCATTTCACGTGGTATGGCTTGAACTTTCCACCCTCACTCTCCCCTGCATATGTGGAAACTCTGACTGTGTTTGCAGATTGGCCTTCGGCTGTATGTGGCGCTAGGGCTGCGGAAAAGTGAGCAGATCTAAAGAAGCCCTTAGGATGGTCCCACAATCGAATGGTCCTGGTGCCCTAATTCAATGGTTCTAGTGCTCTTAGAAAAAAAAGGACACTTTTAACCTCTCACTGTCTTTCATTCTCTCCTCCTTTTTTCTCTCCCCCGTTTCACTTTTCCTGCACATCGCTATTATAAGAAAACAATGAAAAGGTGGCTAGCTACAAGCTGGGAATGGAGCCTCGTCAGAAAATGAATCACGTTGATACTTTTGGTTTTGGATTCCCCAATCCTCAGAACTGCAACAAAATTAGCTTCTTATGTTTAAACCACTGAAGCCTAGGGTAGTTTATTATGGCAATCAAAACTGACTAACATTAAGTCAACATGAACCCCAATTCAAACAAATTCTCAGACTGCCACCTGCCATGGATTATCCATCACTCATTTCTTTCTGCCAAAAGTATTACCCTTATATTTTGCCAATACAACAGAATCCCAATCCAAAACTGCTCTTTTATAAAATCTTTCATCAGACAACTGATTGTTTTCCTTATTCTAGCAGTAAACATTACAAAAAATATAATTGGATATTAAGTTCAAATTGGATAATTTGAATAGAGTTTAACAAAAGTACTTGCTTATAAGAAATGATGCATGCCGTCACTAACATTAAGATACTAAGAAAATGAAGTTTTTGGACTAGGAAACAGATTGTGCTAAGTACAGAGCTGCCTTACAGGACAACAGGCCTTGGGACCAGAACTCAGCCACGCCACGCCATGCCACCCTGTGGACGAGCCAAGGTATTGCACTCTGTCTCTTCACTTAAAGGTTTTTCTTTTACATTTTTATTTATTTATTTACTTATTTATTTTTAAAATAGTTGCTCCTTGATTATTCAGGAATCCTAAATTTATTCCGGGGATTAAGAGATATCTAAAAGATGTCACCTTTACTGCTTTTCAATTACAACCATGTGTGTGTATATAAAGTAACTTATTTTTCTCCTTAAGTCTCAACCAACAAGAGCTCACTGTTAACGTGACTGGAAAACAGCAGACAGATTATAGAGACCAAAGGAAAAAGCCCTAGAGCTGTGGGGACCCCAGTAGTGCTGTCTTCCTCCTTCACAGAGAGTCAGATTTACAGAGAGAAGGAGGAGAGACAGAAAGATCTTCCATTCATTGGTTCACTCCTTAAGTGGCTGCAACGGTTGGAGCTGAGCTGATTTGGAGCCAGGAGCCAGGAACTTCTTCCAGGTCCCCCGCGTAGGTGCAGGGTCCCAACACTTTGGGCCATCCTCCACTGCTCTCCCAGGCCACAGGCAAGGGGCTGGAATAGAAGAGGAGTAGCTGAGAAAAGGACCTGCAGCCATCTAGGACTATGGTACATGCAAGGACAGGATTTTGGCATCTAGGCTATGTACGGTATGTTTCAGCATGGGTGGTACAAACACATAAAATTAGGACCAATTATTGTGGTTTTTATGGTTGATACATGATAGGCATACCAGCATCAATATTTTGTTTGAAATATTCTATTTTAAGGGAGAACAGTTAGTTGATCAACACCAAAAAATGCAAATTTTTCACATCTGCTTCCTAACGTAGTTCATATCATTTTTGACAGTTCCAACACATTTCTCAACCTAGCATTTTCAATCATTGTGAATTTGTGTAGTTATGATCACCACACACAGACTTTAATACCTTTAAGAATGATTTCTTCCTTCCTTCGTTCTTGCCTTCCTTCCTCCTGTCTTTCAGACCTCCCACGGTGTCACCGCACGGCTCTGCCGGCCTCGCACACTTGGTCAACTGCCTTACGTCTTTGGCCACGGGAGAAATTACTCAGCTCTTGACCTGTCTGCTCCTGGAATTGCTGCATGGCTCCAGGGAAAAGAGACGCGCCTGTGATTTAACTCCTCCGCTCTTCACCTTCTAAGAATTCGGCCTTCTTAGTTCTCTCATGTGTTAAATGCAGGTGTGTTACCTTTTTTTTTTTTTTTTGACCTTCTTTTTGAAATAGCTTTTCTAATTGTCCTTAGGGGTAATGTTCCTCATTAGTGGTAACAGTAAACATTCTTACTTTTTATAAATTAATTACAAAATTGTCTGGCTAGTTTTATTGTTTGGAATAAGCCAAGTGCTAGAAACCAATTTGGCAATCCACAATAGTTAATCAACACAGAAGTGTTCTGTATGTAAAACTAAGAATATTGAAACAATGAGGACTCATTTGGCCAGGCCATAATTGTGCCAGAAAAGGATGATGTTTACTGAAGAATGAAAAAGTAAAAAGGATGGCAAATGTTATTTTGGATCACAGCAGAAAGTTTTTAACATTTCTGAGATAAAAATGTCTATAAATCATTAAAAATACTGTCATAATTTTATAAATTATATATGATGATATACTTGACTGTACAGTTATAAGTAACTTTCATTTCATAACATTAATTTGAATCAGAATTAAGAAAAAATACAAAGGGGATTGTAAGAGAATAGTGAGCAATGGTAGGGAGGCATTTCAGATACGTGGTAAGGAAGGGCTCAGAAAAGGAGAGGGAGGTGTCTTCTGGGCAGATTTGACAAGAATTTGGAAGTAGCTTGATGGTCAGACACATGGATGTCTGGGGAAATCACTTTAGATATCAAGTGCAACTAACAAGACATTATCAAATTGCTGAGGTGCACTTTGACCATAATGGGAAGAGACAAGAGTGCAGAGGGGAGGGAATTTTAGTATATTGTTGGTAGATCAGGTTATATCAGTGATGAGGAAAGTAGAAAATTTAGAACCCCATTAATTGCAAGAATTTTGGCTTTCATTCTGAGTGAAATATTAACTGTTAATCTTTCAAATGCAAAATCTGAACTCCTTTTGATAATAGTTAGAATGACAGAGAGGGTTAAATAGAAACAGAGAGACAGAGAGAGGGCGGGGAGAGAGAGAGTGAGAGAGAGAGAGGTGAAACCTACCATTCATGAACTAGTGAACTTCCCAGATTTCTACAGCAGACAGGTCTAGGCCAAGCCACAGCTGCGCACCAGCGCGGCTCTCTGTGGCTTCCACACAGGCACAGGTGGCGGGAGTTTAGCATTTGTGCAGTCTGCCATTTTGCTCACGTACGTGATGCTTGAAAAGGAAGCTGCGTCAGAAGCAAAGTAGCCAGGACTCTGACTGGCACTCACAAACAATAGCTTAACCCATTGCACCACAACAATGGGTCCTAAAACACATGCTGACAAGGCACCAGACAGCAGAGGGGGGGGAGTGAACGGACATAGACATGATACAGGAGAGATGCTGTGTTAGATAATGTGACAGCAATGAAAACATGTTTATGTATGTATTCCTGTGTCTGTGTTTGTACATACATATATGTGTAAATCCAAGTCTGTGAGGGAACTTTGTAGACTTCAGAGTGCCTTTGGAAGGTGAAAATAAAGACAAGATATTAGTTAAAATTAAAAACATGTATAAGTCGTCTTTGAACCTTCACAAAGAGTGAATATATTGAAAACAAATGCAAGGATTTTAAAGGTTTCCATTAGCTTTATGAAGTTCTTTCATAAAAGCCAATATATGCTTGTGTAGCTTTACATATAAACACTCATGTGTTAGGTGAATTTATATAAAGGTGTATAAATTCCAGGATAATTTAACTGCGTGTCTTGAAAGAGAAAGCAATGACAAACACTTGTACTGTACTTCGCCATCGTCACAAGAAATCTGTCACTTACTGAAATGGAAATAATGGAACGGGAGGAGTCTGACTTAGAGGACATTCAGGAGTATCTGTACACGTTGAATTCGAAATATTCGTTACATTCTCAAAGATGCCAAATAGACTCTCACATCTGTGATTCTAGACTTTGATGAGATTGGATGAAATCATAAGGAGAATAAATACAGACAACTGAGATAATACATAGGAAGATGAACTCTAGGCATTGTGATGTCTTAGATTACAAAGGAAACCATGAGTGGCTAAGTCGCTGCTGGCAACAGTGGCATCCCCTAGCATGGTACTGATCATGTCCTGGTTACTCTTCTTCTGAGCCAGGCTCGTACTGATGCGATTCTAAAGGCAATGAAGGATGATCCAAGGCCTGGGGTCCTCCCGCCTGTTCAGGTTGCCAAGATGAAACACTGGCTCCTGACTTGGGCCTGGACCAGCCTCAGCATTCCTCATTTCCCTTACCCTGTCTTTCTGATTTTCAAATCTTTTGAGAGAAGAGAGAGAGAGAGAGAGAAACGAATGGTAGATATGAGATACTACAAAAATGTGAATGATAGATTTATTAGAAGAGAAGGTTTCAGTAAGCTGAGAATTCAATATATTGAAAAATAATTTACATATCAGAATCACTGAGAATTATGAGAATCTTGTGAAAGAAAGTGAGTGTAACTTCAGAGCTCAAAATCTTAGAATCATCCAAGGTATTTGTGATTCAAAGGAGGAACCATGGTAATACCACGTAAATATCAGGTTGAGATTTTTGTTTTAATCCCAGAAGACACAGAAGCCACTGTGAGAGCATACAGGACTGTTTCACAGCCTCTGAGCTCAGTGGTGTGAGTGTTAAGGGGAGAAAATCATCAAACATAGCAGAGAACTTCTTGGTGGGTAATAGACCCAGGGAAAGGCAGGCTTGGTTTATAAAACATTAGAGAAGGCGATAAGGGTTACAGGTGAATTTTCCTATGAATTTCAGACATTGCACTGACAGATTTAGGAGGTGAGAGTAAAGTAAAAGAAGGTTTTAGGGAAAAAATGAGGTGCACAGGTTTGGTTGGGCTGGGAGTCAGGACAGTGAAAACTTGATTCAGTAATATAGCAAGGATAGAAACAATTAGCCATTCCCTGATTACCTGAAATAATAATCATTTGCAACTCATCTTGATACTTTGTAACCCAAATAACAAACTTGTCATAAATTGTCTTACCCTTTTCATGTATATTTTTGCTTCAACGAATGTAACGTTCTCTGTTTCTTTTATAGCACACACAATGGATACTATTTTTCCAGTATTGTGTCTGTATATTTAGTTATCCAAAATCCTAGGATTTACTATTTGTTAGACACCGTATTATAAAATAGTGAGCAACAAACCCCTGGTTTCTGCAGTGGGAGATGAATGTTCCTTTTTCGATATACTCTATCTTGAGTATTTTGCAATTTCGCCACATCCCATTGAATGCCTCTTCAATATAGTCTCATAAGCCTACTGAGTGATTTGTAGCTGCTGTAAATGAGCAAATGTATATGTTTTGGGGTGTTGTTTGAAAACGATATGTAAACAAAACTATGCTGAGATAGACTATATTTATTATTTATTTTTTTAAGTTTTTTTATTGGAAAGGCAGATATGCAGAGAGGAGGAGAGACAGAGAGGAAGTTCTGTCTGGCCACTTGGGGATGGTTCACTCCCCAAGCGGCCTCAATGGCTGGAGCTGAGCCAATCTGAAGCCAGGAACCAGGAGCTTCTTCCTGTTCTCCCACACGGGTGCAGGGTCCTAAGGCTTTGGGCCGTCCTCGACTGCTTTCCCAGGCCACAAGCAGGGAGCTGGATGGGAAGCGGAACTGCCGGGATTAGAACCAGCACCCATTTGGGATTCCAGCGCGTTCAAAGCGAGAACTTTAACTGCTATGCTATCACGCTGGGCCCGAGATAGACTATATTTAAATCTTACATTGAAAATACATTTTATATTTCACAAATGAGCTTTCATCACTAATAGTAAAACTAAAATGCATTATTTTAGCATTAATAAAATATTTTAGAAATGCTAATTTTATTAGTTTTTTAGGATGATTACTGTTGTCTTAAATAAAAGACACGAGGAAACGATGATGATAGAGAAACTGGAATGAATTCAAAGAACTCTTGATTTTGGAAGAAGCTGGATCATCGGTTGTTCTGCTTCACATCCCCTCCTGGCTGATGAGCACAAGTCCTGGGACCCCTCCCGCCCATCTGGGAGATTCAGAGGAAACTCCTGGCTCCTAGCTCCACTCTGGCCCACTCCTGTCTAATATGACCGTTTAGGACAGTGACCCAGCAGATGTAAGTATGTAAGTAAGATCTCTCTCTCTCTCTCTCTCTCTCTCTCTCATTCTCTGTCTCTCTCTCTCTCTCACATGTACACAAACACATCCTATGACTCCTATTGTTAATCAACCAAGTAATATATATATATATGTATCTATGAAACATTGTAATCAACCAAAAAGAATGTTGATTTGTAAGATATTCGTTACTATCTTCTTGGAATGTTATGGACACACTCTTCAGAATATAAACCTGAACAGGGACACCAGGAAAAAGTTACGATTGAAAGCATTAACGTTCCTGCTGGTTACACTCACTCAATGACCAATGCGATAACAGAGAAAATTGGGCAAAGCCAAACTCCTAATAAACTGAATATCAAGTAAATATCCTTGATGTTTCTGATTAAGTCTCTTGAAACAATATTTCTTCCAAGCAAGCAGAGTGAGGCCAGTGATGACTGGGCTTTGTGTCAGGTTTGGGTTGTCTTACACAGGTTTGCCTCAGATAGTAATAGCAATGAACAGCAGTTTCTGGCAGAATGAAGAAGTGGAAAGGAAATAACAAAGGAAAACAGCTCCTCGAAGGCAGGCTGTAAATCCCATATAAACTGAAAATTAGGAAGCTCATCTCTCCACCTGCTGTCAGACTCCTCGTGATCAGTCTAAGTGGCAACGGCGGAGCAAGAACTGATGCTCCTAGGGCTTCGTCCGGCGCTTCAGACAATGTGCCATCACCACCGAGCCTCGTTCAGGGAGCCGCTCTGCTTTCCAGAACACAGAAAATGCACAATCAATTTTATTATGTGTATGCCCTCTCAATAAATTATTAAAGAGATATTTAATCTTGAACAAATATATACAAAAATCAGCAAATTATTACTTGTGATCATATTTCTGGAAGTTTTTTTTTAAAGTTGATATTGTCACTGTGTATTTTATTCCTTTGTTTTAAAGCACTAACTACCAAATAGGCACATCAGGCAAGCATAGCTGGATGTTATAATAAGAGTAATGTATCAAAGGAAAACATTTTAAGGACAAATGATAAGTTCCAGATCTTTATTTGCATATGTCATATAAAACATAATGTAATGAATGAAAGCTCTGCACTTCAAGATGGTGAGCTTCTTCGTTTTGTTTTTAACTGTTGGTGCTTGTGAAATGGAGCATATGTATTATAATTATAATTCTTATTCCTTCTGAAGCTCATTTGATGTCTTAGAAGGAATATGTAAATGCATGCCAATCTGCTTCAGTCAGTATGGTGCATGGGTCTTAAAATACAGTTCTTCAGGTAATTACTTAGAGTTACAATAGACATCATAAGAGTGTGATTGTGTTTTATTAAGATTAATGACCTGTGGCAGAAGTGTGCACACACGCACACACAAACACAGCCTACAGGAAGTCTTCCAATGCCTGGAAAAATGTTAGAAGATTTCAGGGAACCAAAATTAGTATTTTATAGAATGTTTAAAGCCAGACATAAATATTTTAGTGAGCTGAACTGCTCAGTCACCTGAAGTTTATGGGCTGGTTCAAAACCATTTATCTAGTCAGAATGTGGTCCTATAGTTTAATACTTCTGTTATACAGTTGTCACAAAGAAATATAGTGATTCACAATTTACATAATTCCATAGAGCCAAAACAGTTGATGTGAAAATTGTTAAAGGTAATCAGTGAAAGCACTGTAAACATTGAACGTCATTGAAGAATCGTTATTTTAGAAGTCTGTGAATCACAGCCTTTAAATAATTTTGCCATTAACGGAATTTGGACTGTTGGTGAAACCTCTTGAAACAAACAAAAAGGATAATCAATATTAATAGAGCTGCTTGCATGGCTCTGTAGCTGAATGTATGCTTCCGATAACACAGGTGCGCACTCTAAATTGCTAGCATGAGGAAGAATGGGCTTTATTGATGTCTAGATTTCAAAGCGATGCTCCGGAGTTTACTCAGAGAACTATTGCTCAAGATTAGTGGAATGCATAAGGCTATTTGGTTTCCTTTCTGCATCTCATTTCTGTCACCCTTATTTTGAAAATTTAAAGTTTAAGCAGCTACTTCTTTCATAGTATAATTCAAGGAAAGTGAAATTACATTAGATTCTTATGATTTGGCTAACTTACTAATGTTAAGAGATTAATTAAATTCTTTTTTTTTCTTTTTTCATTTTTTATAATTATCATCATTTTGTGATACAGTTCCATAGGTTCTGGGATTTCACCTATCCCTCCCCTTATCTGCTGTCCCCCCACTGAATTCTCCCATATCATTACAACAGCATAGTTCCTCATAGACAGTCATACATCATCACCATGAGCGTGGACAATGGCAGAGTTTAATATGCCATTGTCAAAACACAACGAACAGTTTCACTGGGAGTCCGTCCTCGGCGTCCAAGTAGATGTACATGGCACTCTAGGCTCATATATAGACATGTCAGTCTCCATGACACGGTCTCTGTAAATCCCCCCGAGCAGAAATCCACAAACAAAACAAATAACAGAAAGAAAAACAGAAATCCACAATTCTTGTGCTAACTTAACAATGAAGAAGTTTTGCAGATAAGAGTAATCTTCTGTACGTCCTAGAAGAGACTAAAACATGCTTTTTCCCACAAAGGGACTTTTGAGGGACAAGCACTTTACATTATCCACTGTTGTTTGCCAAGAATTCCCAGCAGTGTCTAGTATAAAGAAGATACTAAAGAACTATTTTCAAATGAGTTAATGAATAGCTATGATAAAGCTACTAATATCTGTGTTTATCATGTAGAGAAGATTAAGACTGTGCTGCTATAAATAGGATACTTCTCTAGCACATTCAACTTATACTCTGTCACAACAGATGTATCAGTAACAAGTGCTTCCTATTCTGCTGAATATTGCGTGTATCTCCTGACTAGGTTAGTAGAATTTCAGTCATATTTTATTCTACGTAACTGTGTTGAAGGCTAGTATCTATTCTGTGTCTGTATATATTACATCATATTATATTATACCATGTTATGTTATACTATATCATATTATATGATACTATACTATAATAACACATAGATTATATAATCTGTTATACTATATAATGCAAATTAGTGAGATATCATTCATATTTGTATTTATATTTATATATAATTTACAACATAACAATATAATTAAATAATATATGAATATATTATCACATATATTTATATAAATCATATATGATACTATATATATTATTCATATTTCTATTTACTCATGTATATAATAAATACACATTACAATATATGATATATGGTGTATATGTAATATATGATATATAATAACACACGTATGTATCTAGTATAGGTAATATATAATATTGTATTTAGTTATGCACATAATTTCCAATCCCACTGTCTCTATTACCATTTGCATATTTAAGGTATTTTGTTATAACAATTATGAGTCTCTTCTGATTTCCTGTTTATTTTTTCTTCCAAAGATTGATTGATTGGTTGGCTCAATATTGCATATATCTCCTGATAAGGCTAGTAAAATTTGAGTCATATTTTATTTCACATAACTGTGTTGAAAGGCTAGTATCTATTGTAGCTCTGTTTATTATATTGTATTATATTATAATAACAATGTATTATATTATATATAATTATGCACATAATTTCAAATCTCGTTGTCTCTATTACCATTTACATATTCAGGGTATTTTGTCATAACAAGTATGAGTCTCTTCTGATTTTCTGTTTATTTTTTTTTGCAAAGATTGGTTGGTTGTTGACTGATTGACTTGAAAGGCTGAGAGAGAGAGAATCTTCTATCCTGTATTCATTCCTAAATGGTTACATTAACCAGATCTGATCTGGACTGGTCTGAATCTGGAAGCCAGGAGCTTCTGTGTCTCCCACATTAGTGCTACAGTGCAAGGTTTTGAGCCATGCTCCACTGCCTTCTGAAGCTCAACATGCAGCTTCCTTGGGAGTGGAGTAGCTGGCACTTGCTTTGGCACACCTCTCTGTCTTTCCCACTCGCTCTGTAAAATCAGTGTTTCCAATAACAAAGCAAATCAATCTTTAAAAACACTTTTCTGAGATGCAGTGTTTTATACAGAGTGAGGGGGAGACAGAAAGTCACATCTCCCACCCACTGGTTTACCCCTCCAAGGGCTGCAATGGGCAGTGTTGAGGCAGCATGAAGCCAAGATCCAGGAGCTTCTTCCAGGTCTCCGTCATGTGTACAGGGGCCCAAGAACTTGGGCCATTCTCTGGTGCTCTCCTAGTCCATAAATGCAGTTGTGAGCTGGAAGTCGAGCAGCCAGGACTAGAGGAAGGGCCATATGGGATGACTGTTGAATCTTAAACTCATTCTTCAAAATGCACAAGAGAAAATGGCCCTTAGGATAAGTTGCTATCTGGCAAATCATGTATTTTATAATTATTGTCATTGTTAACCCTCTCAACACACTCCACAAAGTTGATGTCAATATTCCCATGTTAGATGGTGAAACTGTCCTCCGATAAATCTATTATTGTGCAACTGCATTGTCCTCACTCAACATTTGATGCATTATACAAATTGATGCCTGCTCTTACACTCTCATGCCGTTGCTTTTCTTAAGGAACTAACTTCTGAGCTTCTGACATGCTCAACAAAACTCCATGACTAGATGAACCGTTGGTCAAGAGTGAAGTAGAAGAGTTCGATTCCGTCATAGAAACAGTGTTCTGGTAAGTCCTAACCATTTTCAGGCGTTTACCATTCCAGATATAGATAATTACTATGAAAAGAACACATATACTATACTAAAATTTTTCATTGCTAAGTCAAAAAGTCAAGAAATGTGGAAAAAGAAAATGCAGGGGTGTTTTAAAAAGTTTTCAGGAAATTTGATTATGTAAAATTCTTTTGGTTGAAAAGAGTTTTGACTTTTTTATGTTCTGTATTTTCCACACACCATGTGAAGATCCTCTTGTGTTGCTAGATATGGCAAAAGGATGCAGCTAATGAATTAGAAACTGAAGAAGCGTTAACAGAAACCAGGGCTGAACTCATCTCACTGTTCACTACATTAGTCACCGGAGCAATCAGGACACCTGTGCAATCACTAAGTTACTATTATTGTACAGAACATCCCCCAAACTGCTGTGAGAATTTCTACATAACTTTCAAAATGGAAATATAAATAGTCCCCATGTTGTATAACAAGTCAATTACCGTTTGGAAGAGGTAGTTACTTTGTAGTGCACACTCTAAGCAGTTAAGCACTTATCCACGCAAATCCCAGATTCCATGAAGGGTTAGCGAGTGAGCCTTGTACCCTAAGCTGAAGGTGGAGCACTGCAGGATGAGCTTGTGTGAGGGCATAGTACATGCAGCTTTCCTTTTTATCCGTGACAGGGACACATGTTTTGAAATGTCAAAGGAGGGATGTGGTTTTCCCCAGTTCTAGGGTCTGGGGGTAGACTGTGCACATGTCGCTCGAAGAGGCTGTGTGAGTCCCTCAGAGCATCAGCTAACATCCACATGTGTTCCGTAGGGCCATTCTGAGTCTCCAACTCAGGTCTTGGTGCTGTCTGCACCGTAGTGTCACTCCCATGATTTCGTCAGCCACTCTATAGAAGAACTAAGTGAAGGAAGAGTTACTGGGGCCGGATTAAATCTAGGCCAAAGAAACCACGAAAGAAATGTACAGCATTGCAAGGCATACATATAGAGCACATTGCATTGAGTACTATTTGATTTGCAGTGCTTTCTCCTCCCTTAAGCATAAATTAACCTACTTTTCTGTTAATTTGTACAAGTCTCAAGTTCGAGAGCATCTTTACCTAAAATTTCTTATTCTCAGGTCATGCTCTAAGGGCTGTGGAATGCCACTTTGCTCATCCGAAGGGTGTATTTATCTGCTTTGCTAATTAACTGCTTACTTTCCTTGTCCAAAGGAATGAAGTGTTACTGACTTATAGCTGCATTTTTTTCATATAAAAGAGAGAGATAATTGGTGACAATTAAGGACACAGGTAATTAAATGGCATGGCTGAATACCCAAGTTGCTTAATTTAGTGGAAATCATTAATGTATAGCACTGCTTTAATTGGTTATATTTTAAAATGATAAAGTTTAGGTATGTGGAGAACGGCTTGTGAGTTTTAGTATGATTCACTCCCTTGGGTATTTGACTTCATCCTTAACTGATAATAGAGTATTTTTGGTTTTTATAAGATTAACATTTTGATTGGGCTTGGAGAGTGAAGAGGACAAATCCCCTCCCCATAACCAGAGTCCAGGTAGTAGAAACAGGAATTAACAAGCATGTGTGACCTGGTGAGTAAAATTAAAGGGATTCTGACAAAGTGCTAGGGAGCATGGAGTGAGTAATAAATTTTCTCTGTTAGCTCCTAAAACAATTTCATCAAGCAGATAATATTTGAGTTGGCATTCACAGTGACTAAATGTTTTTCAAGTGGAGCAGCTGGTAGTAACACTCTATTCATAAAAAAATGCCTCCCCTGTACAAGTAATGCATTGACAATTTGGGAAGAAGTAAAATATTTCCAATATGGAGAAACATACAATAGAATAGAATTTACTTAGAGTCTGCGTGACTAGCTTTATGTCTTCTCGTGAGCCACACTGTCCGACATGACTAGCTTTATGTCTTCTCCTGTGAGCTACACTAGCCAACGGATAAACGGAAGGCTCTGACCCCACAGGCGCTGCTGTCCACTGCTGTCACTATTGTGGGACACACCTAACACTTCCCTTTACCATGACCATGACTTTCCTTCTTCGCTGTTGTCTAACGATATTCTACCGCAGTAACCATAGCTACAACATGTGCTGTGTCCCCAGTTCTCTGAACTGAGATTAGCAGTTACATCCCTTCCATAAGTAATTGGACTTTTTATACAAATTACATAGAGTCTGGATTTTAAGTAAAAGGAGAAGCTCCTGAATTAGATTTTTTCTTTTTAGTTCACAATTCTTTGTAGTAGAACATGGATCTATGATTTGAAGAGAATTTGCCTGAGGCAGCCAGTATTAAAATTATCCCACTCTTATGCAATTTCAATTGTACTTCTTGCTTTCTCTAAAGTTGTTTCATGTACTTACTGCCCTAAAGCAAATCTTTAAAGAAAAGCATTTATTGTAGCATGACTGATATTTAAAATCTCTATATATTTCTCCTTTATTTGTTTTTATATTATTTGAAAGGATTAATGAGATGGGGGAGGGAGAGGGAGAATTCCCCTAACAATCAGGGTAGAGCCTGGCAGAAGCAAGAATTTAGAAACTCAGCTTAGATATGACATGTTGGTAGCAGGGACCCAACAACTTGCATTCTTGTTTGCAACACCCCACTCCCACCTACCACATCAAGTTATATATTAGCAGAGTGCTACTAGAACCAAAAGTAGAGCCAGAACAAACACTTGCCAAGCAGCATCTTAGCAGGCACACCAAATGCCCACACTAAGCTGCACACATTTAATGAACACATCTTATGATGTTGTGGACAAATATTCAAGAGTAATCCAATGAACATCATAAAGACCATAACGATATACATTTCATCCCAAAGAGCCCCTACTTTAAAGAAAATATTTTTTCTAATTTCTTTTTTGTTGGGGTCTGTGCGATGGATGTGGAAGACATGAAGGTGTGAGGAGAACTGTTCCATTGCAGGCAAGGCCGCTAGGAATTCCCTGTTGCATGGCAAGGCCTGGTGGATGTCTCTACATCCAGCCTATGGCATTTCCACCTCCCTTTGCATGGACACCAGCCAACCCCACTGAGACTTCTATAATCTGTTTAGGCATCATCTGCCACTGCGGAGTTGGTCTTTACTATCGATGTAGACTTGGCAGGGGCGCCTATCGGGGCGCCTAGGAACACGTATGGCAGTAACGAAAGCCCAGGGTTCCCTTTCACAGGTTGTAGCAGTGAAAAAGGAATTTTCCTGAGTGCTGAGTGTGTCCTGCCTGATTCAAAGACTCTACCAAAAAAATGAAGAAACATTTTAGGGAAAAAAAAGTTATATAGGGTTAAGAGAGCATCAATACTTTTCATGTAATGAGTGAAAAATAATTTTCAGTGTTGAGGAGGAAATATTGAGATTCTAGCGCAGGCGCCCTGACATATTCCCCAGGAAACATAGACTTGAAAGTGCTCTACTGAAAAATAACAGGGAGGCCTAAGGAAAATCTCGCCCATGTCCTTTCTGGAGCTGACCTTGTGGGAAACTAAAAGGAGATGAAAAATCTAATAAACAAATGGAAATGGGAGCCTCAGAGTGTGGGTGTCACGATTCCTCGATGATTGAGATATATGGGACACCATTTAGCCAGAATCCTCCAGATGTGGCTACCACCTGCACATCATCACTGAGGGAGCCTAATGATTAAAGGGAACTTGACTAAAAGAGTAACATTTCCAACCAGAGAGAGGAGAGGGAGATAAATCGGGAGCAGAGGCATAAACAGTTTCAGCGTTGGTCAGAACTCAATGATCTCTTGGGTGATCTCTAGATCTGGGTCATAGGGACACAAGTACTAAAAGCAGGATTTCAGTCATCACTAGGAAATACAAGGATGATTCTTTTTAGTTCTAGTATCATTATTATTATTATTTTATGATACAGTTCCATAGGCCCCTGGGGTTTCCCTTATCCCCTCCACAGTTCCCCTATATCATTACTAAAGTATGGTTCTTCATACACAGTCATATGTCCATTATTGTGTGCATGGACAATGGTAGATAATCCAGGATCCTATTGTCATTTAGTAAACAGTTTCATTGGGAGTCCATTTTTAGTCTGGAAGTAGAGATGCATACTGCATTGTATCCTCACATCTGGATGTGACAGTCTCCATTACAGAGCTACTGTACATCCCCTTAAATGAAAAGCTACAATACAAAATCAACAATAGGAAGAAAAAAGCAATTAACACCATGAAGTTAAATAACATGCTACTGAATGACTAATGTGTCATTGAAGAAATGAAAAGGAAAATCAAGAACCTTCTTGAAGAAAATGATGTTTCTGTATGATCTATGAGTCACTGACAATTTAATCAGAAGAAAGTGTTTTGAAGAGATGAAACTAACAACAACAAAAAAAAATCAAAATTCATGAGAAATAGTTTCCACTGATCTTTGTTGGTGAAATGTGTCTCCTGTAGGCAACAAGATGGGTTTTGTTTTTTAATCCAGTCTACAAATCTATGACATTTAATTGAGTTTAAGCCATTTACATTCAAGGTTAATATGCATGGGTGATAATTTGTTCCTGTCATTTTATCAATGGGTTGTTCATTGATTCAGTCTTCTGTTGTCATTTTCCTGAGATGTTCTTCACATTTGACTTTGGTTTTGGTGCATGCTATTCCTCTTTGTCAAGAGAACTTCTTGAAGTATCATTTATAGGGGAGGTTTAAAAGAGGCAAATTCTTTTAAATTTTCTTGGCTGTGGAAGAATTTTGTTTCATTTTCAAAGACAAAGGAAAGTTTTGCTGGATATGTTATCCTGGGCTGACTTTTTTTTTTTTTCTTTTAGACTCTGGAATATGTCACTCCATTCTCTTCTGGCCTGTAGAGTTTCCTGTGAGAGGTCTCCTGTGAGTTTAATTGGAACTCCTTTATATGTCAATTGATTTTTTCACGTTCACATATAAGGGTCTTTTTCTTATTTTCAGTTGAAGAGAGCTTGATTAGCATGTGTTGTGGAAAAAATTGGCTTTGGTCAGCCCTGTTGGGAGTTCTGTGACTCTCCTGGATGTTGTTTCCCAATTTTTTCTTTAGATTAGGGAAATTTTCCCTTATTATTTCATTGAATACACCTTTAATCGCAGTATCCCTGCACCTTTGATGATTCCCATAACTCTTATGTTAGGCCTCTTGATAGTCTCTTTCAATACTTTTTTTGGCCTGATCCAGCTCTGCTTCCAGCTTTTTGTTTGTTTCTCCCTGGTGACAAGAAATATCTTCTACTTTTGAGATTCTTTCTTCTGCCTCCTTCATTCTATTTTGGAGACTCTCCACTGTGCTTTTAATTTGCTCCACTGTATTCTTCATTTCTGATAGATCAGCTCTCATTTGATTCATTTTCACTGTAACATTACTTAAATTCCTTGAACTCCTGCTTTACATGCTTCTCATTGTTGATAAGAAGCTTTATAACAAGTGTTTTGAAATCTGTTTCTCCCATTTTCTCGATGTCTTCCTCAGTGAACTCTGAGGTTGGCATAGGGTTTTGCTCCTTTGCAGGGGAGTCTTCAGTAATATTCATTGTGCCTTTGTCTCTTCTTTTGCTCTTGTTCATTGCATGTCTGGTTAGCAGAATCTTCTCCTTGGGACAATTCTCCAAGCCGTCACCCACAGGCCTACAGTTCTATTTTATTTATTACAGTTGGTACACAGCTCTTTGTAGCCAATTGTGCCATTCTCTCCAGCGAATTCCAGGTCTGGATTCCCATGTTAGAGTTCCACTGTGGTCTTCATAACCCCAGCTCTTGGCTCACCACTCTCCACCTCCTGTGACACTGCTGAGACTGCCCCGTTTTCTGTGCAGCCTTCCTCCCACTTCTGGTTGGAGCAAGTAGGATTAGGGAGACACCAGGTGTACTATTTAGCTAAGTTGTTGTTGGTGGTAATCTTGCAAGAACCAGTTGGCTGTTAGGTCTGAGAGCCACACAGACCTATTTTGATCTGTACAATGCTATAGTTGGTATTATTTTTCTGTGGGACTAGTGCAATCCACTGAACTCAGTGAGTTCTCGCGAGCTCAGCACATACGCAGCTCACTGTTGTCACTGTAGTCCTAAAACTATTGCTGCACTGTACAGAATGGCACCTGAAGTGCCACTACTAGAGTTCTTGATCTGCTGGTCATCAGGTCTGAGGGCTATTTGGACTTGTCTTGGGTGGAACCTGTAGGATGCCATGCTGAGTCTGAAATGAGTTCACTCCCAGCTCAGCATATGCTCAGTCCTCTCCATTGCCTTTTCCTCCTTTAACAAAATGGCACTCAATTCGGCTCTGGCGGGGCGATCTGGGGTCTGAAATCTACCTTGTTCCTGCACCACTCATCTGGGATCTGCCACTCTGTCCCTGCTCCTGGTCAAATCAAACAGACCAGTAGGACAGGCATTTCTTTGGGTTTACGTCCCAAGCTCCCAGTGAAAGTCCCTTCCCACCTGGTTGCTGGTGGAGTTCCAGTTGGTTGTGGAGTTCAGATCACTGTTGGCTGAATGCCACTGGGGTGTCAGTCACTGCAACACCACGCCGTTGTTTTTTCTGCTTTCCTGTGTCTGTCAGTCACCAGGTAGCCTCTGCTATTGTTCTGTCCTGTCCTATTTCCTGGAACTTGCCCTCTCTGCTTCATAGTGGTATGTTTTTCCATCCGTTTAAATGTGTCCTTCCTTACCCTATATAGCCGTCTTGTTTCTCCTAAAGATGATTTTTGAAGATGTTTGGAGTGGGTGAGATTCTTAAGCAAGGATGAAGTGAAAAGTAGATCTGGGATGGACATAAGCTGGAGAAATATCTCTACTTGTGGTGAGGTGGTGAAGAGCATCTTGCTTTGGGGACTGTCAAAGTGTGTCCAGAGATGTGCAGTGTATTAGAGTCCAAGAAAGGAGTGCTTTTTAAAAGCTAATGGATCAACTGTAGAGCCTAAAAATGCCTACAGATCAGACAAGCACTGAATTTAGTAACAAGAAGGATTTGGGATCTTTATTGAGAACAGCTTCACAAGTACCTGCACAGTAAGATTCAAACCTGAATCTCCTATTGCTTTCAATTTCCCAGTTTCCTTGCAGTGTTCTTATTCATCTTATTTTACTGAGGAGGACAGTAGATGATCAAGACTGAAGACATTCTGTTAGCACGTATGTCTGTTAGACATATCAACTGTCTGTTCAATTAAGTGCATGTTGGCTGTGTCGGTAGGAGGGTGTTAGTTTTTTCAGGGGAAGATTTTACTTACTGTGAATTTTTATATCTGAAAATTAACAAGAGTAGATAAATTTATAAGTATTGCCATTAAATTACATACATTTTGTGTGTGACAGAGGAAGAGGGAAAGGCAGGGAGGGAGGGAAGGAGAGAGAGAAAAAGTTTAAGCAACCATTTAATTTGAATATGTAGCACAAAGAAATACAAATGCTGTTTATAAGCATGGAGATTCACAGAGTCTAGGAAAGAAAAACTGGGTATCTCTGATATGATCATTACTGGGGCCTCTTCAGCAGTGCTGGACACCACAGACGGCAGAGTACAAACATTCCAAGCTATGCTGTAGTTGGATATTGACTGAGAGGTCACAAGGAGACAACGAGGAAGAAGCTGGCTTGCAAGAATCATGCACCACCTAGATGCAAACGCTATACCAATGACAGAACCATGGCTTTTTTAAGGAAGTTTACATTGAAATAGAAAACATGGAATTTGTCAATATTTTGTGGATACGTAAATTCAATTCAATGAATTTGTGAACTGCTATGTTACTTTAGATCTTGTTCTCCTCCTGATCAATTTGTAAATAAATCATGATTGGCAACCCTTTGGCTCCACGTCACTAGAACTGAATTCCTAGACCAACAAAGGAAACCACGCCTCGTAGTGACATCCAGGGAAGGATGAAATGGCTGAGGCAGGTAACCGCCAGACATCCACACAATTACTGACAGATGTTTTATCTGGCATCTTTGAAATCATCTGCATTCTAACTTTGCATGTTGGTGCTAACAAATATTTTTGTCAACTCTCAAACACATAGCAAAGAATAAATTCAAAATATTTCACTATCTGCTTTGATATGTGAAGAAAAACTTGTTTTAAGCGAGACTAAATCATCACATACAAACTTACGGTGAACAACTTTCTTTTGTTTGTAATTCAGTAACATTGTATTGGAGACATGTACGTACGAAGATGTGACGAGAAAATACCTGTAAGTCCTTATTTCAACTTTGAATTTTGTCTGGAAAATAAAAGTTAAACTTTTTCAACAGTTACAAGTTTTTATACATTCCCACTTGGGAAGAAATAGGCACAGCTGTGTCGTCAGAGTGGCACCCACCTGCCAGTAACTGCTTTGAACTTTCGGGAGTTCCTATGGTTTCTGCCGCCAAATCCACCAATTATCTAACACATATCAACTGGCTGTTCAATAATCTCTTGCTTTTTAGGTGTCCCTAATGGTTTCAGAAGACATTCATTTCAGTGATTTCCCTTAGAATAACACAAGATATCCCACAAAATCTAAGAAAATGAGGTTTCAAATTGTTGTGAGAGCGGCCTTTTTTCTTCTAAAAATGACATTTCTGATCTCTTCATGTTATGATTTAGTTTTTAGGTCAAACTTGAAAACATTTTTCTTGTGTAGGCTTTGTGTCTAACATGTTGAATATCTTCTGAGCAAAAGATACATTTTCTTTGGAACCAAAGCTTGAAAAATAGAAATAATGAAGTATGAATCTTCTTTTTATCAAAGAAGAAAAGCCCGATGTTGTCATGGGCACTTTATCTTCACAGAGCACTGCACTTCTTTCAGTCAAATTTGGCTGCTACAACAAAACAACCAAACCCCTACAGCCTTGAAGAGGTTGACAATCTTTGAAAATTTAAAAAGGAGCTCTTAAAATAGGTAGGCTTTTGAAATATCAAGAGTACATATGTACTAAATTCAAAAAGTGGCTGGATTAAGAGAACCCGGTTTGTTTCGAAGTGTAGCCCAGTACCAGAGAAAGCAAATCCACTGAGTTCTTCATTAGGCTTGTCTCTGTGTTTGTGAAGAAACCAGAGATATTCAGTTAGATGACAATATTATAGAGAGATGTAGGTGTGCTTTTTTTTTCTTCATTTCAACAGTATAAGGAAATTGCACTATTCCTCTGTGTATTAATATTCAGCATTATTTCCTGCATTTGACAACAAAACGGCGAATAATGCAATGGGATCATAAGTGAAGAAGCTTCAGTTTTTCGGCAAAATCCAGCGTTAAAGTTTCAGGCTGGCCACTGTGTGCCTCTTCATTGTTCAGTGCATAGATACGAAGTGGTTTTACATATTCTGTGTTTTTATTTCTGCTTTTACTTTGTTTATTATTACTGTATTTTTGCTTCAGCAGCAAGGGATTTGACATTCAAGAACCAGCTACAAAGACAAAAAGTGGAAAAAATGACAATAGAAAGTATAAAGTGTTTTCTTTCTGGAAGGAAATGAATTAGTTGTTATACTAAATACAAATGATTGGAAATTCACTTTAGGGGCCAAACACAAAGGCTTAATGGCTAAATCCTCAGCTTGCAAGGGTTTGAATCCCATATGGGCACAAATTCGTTTCCTGATTGCTCCACTCCCAATCCTGCTCCCTGAGTATGGTCTGGGAAAGCAATAGAGCATGGCCCCAAGCCTTGGGACCCCGCACCCAGATGGGAGACCTGAAGAGTCTCCTGGCTCCTGGCTTCAAATAATCTTAGCTCTAATCATTGAGACCATTTGGGTAATTTAGCAGTAGATTGAAACCACTCTCTCTGTCCCACCTCCTTTCTGTACATGTTTTTCCAATAGATATCAACTAATCTTAAGACGAAAGGAAAAGAAAAAACCTCTTTAGAATGGAAAAGGTCACCTACATGTGACCTTTATGTAACAAATATGCTTAGAAAAAACTAATACTTAAAGAATTGAGTTTCTCTTGCTTTTGAAATTTAGCTATAAATGAGCTTAGAAACTTATTTATGACTATCATTGGTTTTGAGAAGACAAACACACACACAAGGGAGAGAGAAAGAAAAAGACAAGGGGAGAGAGAGGCAGATTAATATGCTTTGTTCACCTGCTCACTTCTCAGCTATTCAGAGCAGCAAGTGCTTGATCAGGCCACAGACAGGAGCTTGGAATGCGGTCCAGCTGTTCCGCATGGTGCCTGGGATTCACGCCTGCCAGGGTGCACGTTATGAAACTTCAGTTGGGAGTTCAGATGGCACTCATCCACAGCTAAACGCAAAATGTAGGCATCGAAACTGGCATCATGCCTGCTGCTCTGAGCTCCTGCCCTGTAAGAGTCCTTTTACAAATGGGTTTCCAGAAAGTAGTACAAATAATTAGAATAATGTTACATCTTCCATTATGTTTATGGCGAGGCATATGTGTGAACCAAAATAAGCTTAATACAATTTTATATAAATTATAAAGCTAGTTTTCATAAGGCACTAGGAAAATGTATCATGAAAACAATTTTAATGCCATTTTAAAGTGATATTGATCTGAAATAGTGTACAGGATTGTGCCTACTTATATTTTAAATACCTTTGTGTAGCTGAAGTCTGATCACTTATCAATGAGTGAAATTGATAGGTTATCATTAAAATTTGACATTTTACTCCCTTTTCTTGGGAATTAGCTCTGTTTTCAGCATAGAGCAAGAGTTCAATGCAGAACTGTAATTTTGTTAACTTAATTCTAAGATGAAAGGCTTGAGTAATTGCTCAAGGTGGATTTTTAATCATATTTTGAATCATGAAATGTCAATAATATTTGTAACTTTTAAACATAAATTACTTTGTGATAATCTTAGTGTTTTGGAAGAGTTTCAAAATTCAAAAAATACATCTCCTTATGCTTTAATGTGTTCATATGTCAGTATATTAACGATTGGGCCCAGTGTGATGACTCAGATAATTCTGTCCTTGCAAACTCCTGAATCCCATATGGGTGCCAGTCCATGTCCCAGCTGCTCCACTTCCCATCCTGATCCAGCTCACTGTGTATGGCCTGGGAAAGCAGTGGAGGATGGAAAAAGCCTTGGGACCCTGCACCAGCGTGGGAGACCCGAAAGAAGCTCCTGGTTCCGAATTGACGCAGGTTCCAGCTGTTGTGGTCATTTGGGGTGTAAACCAATGCATGGAAGGTCTTTGTTTCTTCTACTCTCTTTAAAATCTGTCTTTCCAATGATAACAATAATAATAATAATGGTAATAATAATAAATCTTAATCATAGTGGTTTATTTAAGAAATTAACCTTGGCACAATAATATGAACTGAATGTTCCTTTAAAAAAGAGAGAGAGAGATTTATTTATTTAGTTGAAAACATTACAGAGATAGAGGGAAAGACAGAGAGGTCTAGGATGTCACGTTTATCTGCCTTGTCTGATGTGAGAATCACTACTGCAATATTCTAATGTACATCTTCTACCCCCCCACACACACTGTCACCATATTCTGTATCTATTAATTGGAATTCTTAAAAGCGGGGGAAAGTTATCACTTATCCTTCATATATTTGCCTATTTACTTATTTCACTATGGGCTCATTCTTAAGTAATGAGTGACCCTTTGTGGCTTTCCCAGTCCATAAGTAGGAGCTGTGCCATAGACAGCACAGCCAGAACTAGAATTGTGCCCATATGGAAACCAGTATTGCAGGTGGCAGCCTATCTTGCTGTGCCACAACACTGGCCTTCCAGAACCTTTGTTTTCTGGCCCCAAAATATGTTTCAGGACTTGCAGTCCATCAAATCTTTACACATATCACTTCATTTTATTAGAAAATGATAGTTATAAACCAACTTTTGGAAGCCAGATAAAATCCAAACATCTAAATTTTATTATTAAGATATAGCTTACAAACATCCAAGAGATTTTGTTTAAAATATGCAGTTGAGTCAGGTGTTTGGTTACTGTTACAAATGTTGTAAAGCAATCTTCTCATATGATGGTGTCATTTTATACTCCAACCAAAAATAAAAATACGGAATTTTTAATATTTTATTTTGAAAGTAAACTGACTTTTAACAGCCCATGAAGTAAATTAGCATATTAGTAGATTAGCTATTTGTGAAATGTTTTATTACTTATTACATTACATTAGGGAGATTTAATGCAAGTACATGGAGAGGATAATTGAAGAATTGGTTTCATTTTGTTCTTGTTGGTATTGATATTCATATTCTGACATCCTTCTTTCATTGAAACTTAAGAGGTTGCATTCCAAGGCCAAAATGTGTAAAATTATAACAAGAAAATGATTATTTTATATACTTTTGTTTGTGTCTGAAACTTTTAAGGAATACTTGCTTTTACGTTCTCAACTGCATACATATTATTTGAAAGGCAGACAGATAAATATACAGTGAGAAGTCTTTCGTCCACTGATTTACATCCCAAATGTCCGCACTAACTCAGGCTGGTGAGATTCAAACCAGGAGCCACACATTCTATCTGAGTCTCTCACTGAGTAGCAGAGACCCATGTACTTGGACCATTATCTGCTACAGCTCAAGGCGCTCCACAGCAGGAGGCCGGATTATAACAGGTGTCAGGATGCAAGCCGAAGGACACCAATATGGGATCAGTCATCCCCAGCAGTAATTGAGGCACTGTGCAAAACATTAGCCCTGAATACCACGCTTTCCATTTTTTGAAAATCTCTGGCTATTATTTCAGAATTTTAACTGATAAACTGTGAAATTCATCTTTGTAATGTACAGTTCTACAGATTTTGACAAGCATGCATATTCAAATGTCCTCTTTCATTGTCATAATGGACAATTTCACAACTGCCTTATGTTGACTTTTGGTATTCAAATCCTGACACAATTCCCATCCTTGGCAATGGATGATCTGTTTTTCTATGCAGGTAGCTTTGTCTGTTTTATGCGTATTTGTAAATGTATTTTTTCTTTAGAGAAAGAGAAGGTGAATTGAGGAACGCTACTTTGCACGGTTATTAAGTGGAAGTTGGATTCAAGGAGGACATCCAGGCACTCCACTGTGAGCTCTGGGCAAATTCCTGCTCCCTGAATGCATTTTTTTTTAACTTATGAAATAAATTTTAAACTCAGATGCAATTTTTCAGACAAGTATTCATTGGCATGAATTTGTATAAAAATTCATGACTTATTTCTAAATACTCAAATTCCATTTTCATATTTAAAATAAAATCTTGGAGAGTCCCGTTTATTTTTTTGTTTGTTTGTTTTATGATACAATGACCTTTGCTCCAGCATCTGAGACTATAGATGGAATTTCTTTTTATGAAAAAGATCTACAGAAAATGAACTGCTATCGTAAGCAAGAGCCAGATGGAATGTGTGTTTCCTACACTACAGTGGTCCAAGTTGCCTTGATTATTCTCAGATAGGGCCAAGGACTTGCTCTTGGTTGCCCAAGTGAAAAATAAGACACACTAAGGACTAACTAAAGCAAATGGCCTGTTCTAATCCTGGCAGCCCCACTTCTCATCCAGCTGCTTTCTTGTGGCCTGGGAAAGCAGTCAAGGATGGTCCAAAGCTTTGGGACCTTGTACTCACAGACCCCGGAAGAGGCTCTGATCATCTGGCTTCAGATCAGCTCAGCTCAGACCATTGTAGTCGCTTTGGGAGTGAATCATGGGGTGGAAGATGTTCCTCTCTGTCTCTCTTCCTCTCTGTATATCTAACTTTCCAATAAATTATGTATATATATATATATATAAAATATATATATATATTTTTAAGTCATGATTTGTTGCCTATAGGAGACACATCTCACCAGCAAAGATATGTGGAAACTAAAAGTCAAAGAATTGAAAAGGATATTAATGGAAAGCAAAAATGAGCTGGTGCATCCGTTCTAACACCTGATAATTTATATTTCAATGTAAAAAGCAATAACATAGATAAAGAGATACACTACATAATGATCAAAGAATCCATTCAGCAGGAAGAACTCACAATAGTAAATGTGTATACACCTAATTCCAGGGAATCTTGCTGTGTGAGACAAATATTAATTGGTTTTAAAGTCAAAATAGACTCTAGAACAAAAATAGTGGGGGACCTTAACACCCCACTAACCTGAATGGACACATCAAGACAGAAACTTAGCAACAGGACAATAGAATTCACTAAGGTGACCAAAAACTAGATCTGAATGATACCTGCAGAATCCTTCATTGCACAAACACAGAACACAGTTTTTCTTTCTATTAGTTTATGGAAACTTGTCCAGGATTGATCATATTATAGACCACAAAACAAGCCTCAGCAAATTAAAAAATATATAAATAAAATCATACCACGTTACTCCTTGGACCATCATGGAGTGAAACTGGAGACAAACAAGTTAAAACGCCCCAGAAGCTATGCAAATACCTGGAGGCGGAACAATATGCTTTAAAAAAAAGGTTTATTGAAGATATCAAGCAGCAAGTTAAATAAAGAGCCTACGTGAAACAAATGGAGGCATCAACACAACATTCCAGAATTTGTGGAATGCTGACAAGGCACGGCTAAGAACACAGTGTTGCATTTAGTGCCCATGCCAAGAAACTAGAAAGGTGCCAGTAATAGGCTAACCAGGTGTCTGATGGAGGCAGAAAAACAATCCCAATATTAGCAGAAAAAAAGAAATTATCAGAATAAGGGAAGAAATAAATCAAATAGAAACCAAAAGAACAGTGAATAAGATCAATGAGTCAAAGACCTGGTAATCAGAGCAAATCCATGAAATAGATTCCCACTAGCCCAACTGATCAAGGGAAGGAGAGCTAAAATATATACTGATAGATTCACAGATGGTAAAGGAAGTATTAGGACATAAGTAGAATAATCAAGAACTATTACAAGTGACTATATGCCAATGAATCAGAAGACCTAGAAAAAAAATGAATCGATTTCTGGGCAAATGTGATCTACCAAAATTGAATCATGAAGCAAATAATAATGTGAATAGGCCTATTACCACAACAGAGATTCAATCAGTAATTAAATCCCTTCCAACAAGAAAAGTAAAGGACAAGATGGCTTCTTTCTGAATTCTAGAAAATGTTGCAAGTATCCCAGTCCTCTGTAAGCTCTTCAAAACACTAGAAAAGAAGGCAATCTTTTCCAACTCTATGAAGTCAACATCACCTTAAAACCAAACCAGATACAGACACAACAGAAAAAGAGAAGTATGAACCAATATCCCTGATCAACACAGACACAAAACTGCTTAATAAAATACTAGTCAGAATCCAACAATACATCAGACAGATGATTCACCCTGAGCAGGTGAGACTTACTCCAGGTGTGCCAGGATGGTTCAATATATGAAAACCAAAAAGTTAAGTACAACAACAAGAAACTGAATAATGAAAATGAAATGATGAGGCATTAGAGGCAGCAAAGGCATCAATGAAATCCAAAATCCCTTCGTGCTAAAAACCATAAGAAAGGGGTACATGGAGCTTTGTACACAATACGAGTAAGGTATGAAGAGACCAGCGCCAGCATCATACTAAGCAGGGAGAGAGTGCAAGTTTTCCACTAAGATATGGAACTAGACTGGAATTTCCTTTTTCACCACTGCTATCTAACATATTGGAAGTCCTCACTAGCGCTATTATGAGAGAAAAGTAAGTTAAAGGATTCATTAGAAACTGGGAATTAAAATCATCCGTGTTCAAAGGTAGCATGAGTCTAGACATAGAAGAACCAAAAGACTAAATAAAGAGACAATTAGCTCCTGGTAGCAGTGTGCAAAATTAATGAATATAAATGGATGGCCCTAACAGACGCAAATAATTGCATGGCTGAGAAAGAGCTCACAATTGCAGTACCTTTTAAACAGTGGAAAAAAATCTTAAGCACTTTAGAATTAGCCTAACCAAAGATGTGGAAGACCCCTATGATGAAAATTATAAAATATTGTGAAAACATTTAGAAATAGAGTTACCATGTCCCAGGATCAGCTAGAGCAACATCATCAAAATGGCTGTATTTCTGAAAGTCATATATATATTCACTGAGATTCCAATAAAAATCCCAACATTCTTCTCAGAAACAGAAAAGATGATACAAATAATCTGGATCTCTTCCCAGCCTTTTGGCTAAGATCAAGTGTAAAAGTTAATCTGGGAACGCAAGAGACAATGAATAGACCGAGTTATCTTGAACAATAAAAATCAAGCTAGAGGAATAACAATTCCAGACCACAAGGTAGATTACATGGCAGAGGTAACGAAAACAGTCTGGTGCCGGTAATAGAGAGAAAAGATCGATGGAATGGAATAGAAACCCCAGAATATACACATATACATCCAACTAATCTTCCACGAGGAAGCTGAAAACTATGTAGGGAAAATGGTTGGTCTCTTCAGCAGATATTGTTGACAAGTAGCAGCCAACAGAAGTAAGAAGCGAGACATTTTGATGAAAATGACATCCTTGTCGCTGAGCTAGTTATCTGTCACCGATGGGAAAAGTGAGCTCAGTAACCAGAAGCCAGAGAGCTGAGATGACTCCAAGCTGCTTCCCCAGATGCTCCTGGGGGTTGGAAGGAAGCAGCTTGCTCCAAAGACCACAACTCCAGAGGCCTCCTGGAGGACAGCAGCTTCGCTCTCTGTTCTCCAAAGAATGTTGGCGTTTGGTGCCCAAAGCCTTAACTGAACATCATGTTTAAGCAACCCTGGACCTGACTGTACTAGCAAGAAGACTTTTAATCCCTGTATCATTGTTAGGGCCAGGGACCTAATAACATTGTTAGCAAGGAGTGTCTCATTTGAACAGTGTGGATTCTTCAGGATGACATTGCACATGACATTATTAAAATAGGATCTTTAGTGAGAAATGAGAGATTTGTAAAAAAGAACACAGGGGCTTTCGGTCCAAAAGGGTCTACATTGAAGGCACTGGGACTCTTAACAAATTCACATTATGGTTCAGGGAAATAGAGTTCCAGCTATTTGACCATTTAGTGGTTTAAAAGCATTTCAAAGAGTAGGCCTAGAATGAAGAATGTTCACCCAATACATAACATTAAAATCTTAATGATTAAATGAGAGTTGGCAAAAGATTCTGAATTACAAACACAAAAATGTGAATAAGTACAGGGAGCCAAAGAAGAAAGTTGTTAAGAAAGAACACACGCCATTCCCACCGCCATAGGAAATTGGCTAGTGGTGAGGACTTTCCGAAGGCAAGCCTGAAGATACAAAACAAAACAAAAAAATGGAAGCAAGAAAGACTAAACAAGCAGAAGCTCTCAGTAAGAGACAAGAAGAAAGAAAACTTTCTTTCTGCCAAAAGAAAAGCCAGGTATGAAATTTAAGGAAGGTTCCATTGAAACTAAAATTGATGCAGCTGCCACCAAGGGAAAGGTTAAGAAAGCCAAGAATAAGAAATTGGGAGATTTTAAAGCTGAAAAAGTTAAGCTCAAAATGGAAGCAGATGAGAAGAAAAAGTTACACTCGAAAACCAAATCCTGAACTAGATGCTAATGTTACTGAACTCTTTTTGTAAACGATTTTAAGATAAAAAGGCGTGAATTGTCTTCTTTTTCTGATCATAGAATTACTATTTATAAATTATTGTATTCTTATGTTTTGAAAATTACGTATTATAAAGTAACAAATGTCTTTGTATATTTTGCATTTAATCAATTCCAGGCAGGTTTGGCAGAAGCATGATTTTCAGATTTTTTTTAATACGGAAAGATTTTGGAATATGATAATTACAGTTATTAAATTCAGTGACTCATTGGAGAAATGAAACAAGAATCTTTAATGGTAAATGATCAAGATATATGTTTCAGCTTCATCTTTTCTCTAACACTCTTCTTTATAAGTTTAATAATATGTTTATTTTGTTATTATGCTGAATGTCTAGTTTGGATGTATTGTAGGGGTGTCACATGGCTGTGACCTCCAGTTTAGGCCAAGGAGGCAGAGCTCCAAAGGTGATCTCCCGCAAAAACTTGAGTATGTTAATTTTAATTAGATTTGAATAAATCAACACAAAAACTCCAACAGGATAGACTTACAACATGCAGAAAATATTTAATTTATCTACATGAGTGGAAACATTATAATTAACACTCTGCTTTTAATCTGTATAGATAAATGTTGACAGGCAATTTTTAGCCACATCTGAGGCTGTATAGAAAACTATATAATTTTTGAGATGGTAAATAATGACAAATCCATTAAAACTCTGAGGCAAATGTGCACATGTGCTCACATTAAGGATAAGAAAATGAAGCTGCATTTCTTGAAATACATATATAGAAAATAACTACTCTTCACTACATAGACTCTGCTCCATCCTGTACAGAAATGTACCACGTTTTCATAATTGTGAAAGTAAAATTGTTACGTCAGACACACACACAAATTGTGCGTTATGTTTTTGGTCGCTGTAACTCCTTGCTTCCTTGGGAAGGATGTTAACAATTTCTCCAACTCACCTTAACTCCGCGGGTTAGGTCAGAACCTGCCAAAGAGATGCATTAAAATGAGTTGTGAAAGACATAAAGGATAAAGGCTTATGCTTAAGAAGCCGTGGTAGCTAGGGAATAAGCTGTTCTCTCCTATTTTTTAATGTTTATTTATTTATTACTTTTTTGGGGGGGAAAGTTAGATATACAGGGAAGAGGAGAGATGGAGAGGAAGATCTTTCGTTCGATGATTCACTTCCAAGTGACTGCAATGGCCGATGCTGCACCGAACCGAAGCCAGGAGCCAGGAACTTCTTCCAGATCCACCACGCAGATGCAGGGTCCCCAGGCTTTGGGCTGTCCTCTACTTCTTTCCCAGGCCACAAGCAGAGAGTTGGATGGGAAGTGGAGCTGCCAGGATTAGAACTGGTACCCATACGGGATCCCAGTGCATGCAAAGTGAGGACTTTAGCCACTAGACTACCACTCCTGGCCTGTTAGTGTTGTGGATACACATGGTCAATTGAGGATGGTCAGAAATTCAGCGCACTGGGCCCGGCGGCGTGGCCTACCAGCTAAAGTCCTTACCTTGAACGCACCGGGATCCCATATGGGCGCCGGTTCTAATCCCGGCAGCTCCGCTTCCCATCCAGCTCCCTGCTTGTGGCCTGGGAAAGCAGTCGAGGACGGCCCAAAGCCTTGGGACCCTGCACCCGTGTGGGAGACCCGGAAGAGGTTCCTGGTTCCCGGCATCGGATTGGCGCAGCACCACCCCTTTGCGGCTCACTTGGGGAGTGAAACATCGGATGGAAGATCTTGCTCTGTCTCTCCTCCTCTCTGTATATCCGGCTTTCCAATAATAATAAAAAATCTTAAAAAACAAAAACAAAAACAAAAAAAAAGAAATTCAGCGCACTGCAGTGATTTCTGGAACAGTTTTGGAGAACTTCCTGTTTTAGAGTTATGGGCAGAGAAAGTTGGTTCCAGCATCACTATCTGTCTTCTCTGGCCTGGCGTCCAGTGCTTGCGCAAGTGTTGAGATAGTCACATGGGTTTGAATCCTTCATGGTTGAACAAAGTGACTTCTACTTTTAAAACCAAACACCACTTCCAAGCATGTTTTCTTTTGGCTGAGGGCAGATGTGCATGATGAAGTCTAGATGCAGGCGTGCATTTTGAAGAAGCTGAAGAGCCCATATAAGATTGCCAGACTTCCCACCATCCTATGCTTGTTAGTAAAAGTGGTCCTCCAAATCAAAGAAAGACGCAAACTAAAGTCAACAAAACAATTAACGTAAAATAACTGTTCATTGTCTTCAACAAACATCTCTTTTGTTTAATACATATGCAAATAGTTAATCTGTAATAACACATACACAGCTAAACAATTAATCAAATATCTAGGAAATTTTCCCAGAAAATGGAGATGATACTAATGTTTCCAGGTGCAGGGTGTTAAGTGTCTTGAAATAGTTAGCCATAGGGATGGCGTGCTGGTGTATCGTGTTACTCCCCAGCCTGGAGCATCAGCATTCTATGTGGGTATAGGTTAACTCCCCACTGCTCCATTTCTTGGTGCAGCCTCCTGCTTGTGATGTGGGAAAGCAGCAAAGATTGGTTCAGGTCCTTGAGATCCTGTTCCTCCAAAGAGACCTGGAAGAAGCTCCTGGCTCCTGGTTTTGGATCAGCTCAGCTCTGGCTGCTGTGGCCATTTGAGGAGTGAACCAGCAGATAGCAGATCCCGCTGTCTCTCTCCCATCTCTCTGTAACTTTGACTTTGAAGCAAAATATATAAACATGTAAAAAGTAAATAATACAAATAGTCAACTACAAGCCCATCAACTGCCAATATTTATAGCGATGACACTAGGTAAAGCCCAGATCTGCTTACTGTTCTTCATGTCCCCAATGCCTGCTGCTGACACTGAGTGGACCTATGTCTTCATGATCGTAAAGGCACCCAGAATTGTCTAATATGGGTGGGTTTTTTGTAATGAGGAAAGAACTTCTGTTTTGGAAAATTTGGGATTGCTTCCTGCTGTATAATAAATTGAAATGCCATCCCAATGAAAACCTACCTGGCAATTCCTTTAACAACTAATGTGAATATTGTTGCTGAGATGTCTTCGCTCATTCAGGGTAAAAACAGGCTGACCAGTAGAGGTCACCATTATGCAAAGGATATTAGATTTGATTCTACAGAGAATTATTGTGACTTTCTGCTAAAAAAAAAAAAAAAAAAAAGAAAAAAAAGAAAGAAAGAAAGAAAAAGAAAAAGAAAGTAACATTGGGTCCAGCACTGTAGTCTAGTAGCCAAAGTGTTCACCTTGATTGTGCCAGGATCCCATATCACATATGGCCGCCAGTTCCTGTCTCGATTACTCCACTTCCCATCCAGTTCTCTGCTTATACCCTGGAAAATCAGTTGAGGACAGCCCAAAGCCTTGGGACTCTGCACCCATATGGGAGACCAAGAAGAAGCTCCTGATTCCTGATTTTGGAAAGGCTGAACTCTAATCATTGCGGCTGATTGAAGAGTGAATTATCTGATGGGAGATCTCCCTCTCCATCTCTCCTTCTCCAGGTTAATCTAACTTTCCAATAAAGATAAATACATCTTTAAAAAAGGAATGTGTATTTTATATATTTCAAACTACCTACAGCCAAAGAACGTGCTGCCTTCCCTCTCTTGAGGTTTCATGGCCATCCAATCACCAAGCTAAGGCACCAACAGTATTTCCAAGACAATAGACAAAGACTTCGTGTTAGGAGCAGTTTTTAGTGATTCCTCTACAACACTTGCTTTCCTGGCCATCAATAGCCCCTACAGATCTCCAGGGATTTGAGGCCCAGTGGTGACTGCACAAAGTGGCTTGCATTAACTTGAGGAATTATACAGAAAAGAAATTCACATGGAGTTAGAAATGAGGTGCCTGTGGGTATGTTATGTTCTCTGTGTTTGATGATTGTCCTGATGTCTGAGGCATTTTTTCCTCCCTTGTGTACATGGATACTGATGATGTAATGTGGTTTTACACAGTGATGCCTGGAGGTGGCCCAGCAGTTTGTAGCTCAACTTACTGGGCTGCTTTTATGTTTTACTTTTTCCCCCAGAAAATGGATTCAAATGAAAGCTGATGCTGAAGTTTCAGTCCTCTGTTTCACTTTAAGGTTTCATAAATCTAGCGTCTCATTCGTGATGAAAACATACATAACAGTTCAAAATAGGCTGAGATAGCTTCGGTGCTGGCGTGCGACCCAGTCTTGCTTCAGATTATTAAAAAGCACAGCTTTTGGTTTTTCAGCATCCTTAAAATATCTCTGGGAAAGGACGGTGTGTTGCTTAAATGTGATCACATTAGCCTTTCTTTTTTCTTGGTGGAGAAGGAATTGGCTTCATGCCAGCCTGGGCATCTCATGGACACTTGTGATCACAGTGCACCTGATTTGACAGGTGTCTAAGTGCCTCTTAGAGGCTCTTAGGGGCTTGCATTATCTAGCAGCGATGGAAACTGCAGGAGCCACTGTGAGGCGAAAATCTAGGGTGCTCAGAGGCAACACACTTGCTGCCCTCTGCAGCTACACGAGAGGCCAGAGCTCGAAAGGGAGCATTGAGAGATTTATTCGTAACGAATTCTGCACTTGCAGGTGAAGTCTCTGATCACCCCTCTAATTGTCATAATATGCAAATGGCACAAAGGGTTACTCAAAGGAACAACTGAGATTATATTTTTTCATAGAAGAAAAGTATAGTGTTCTGAATCATAAACTACATTTTATTTTCCAGTAGAAAAACTAAAATGCAGGAACCTGGTGTGATTTCTGAATGCTACAGAATCTTTTTTAAAGCAAGTAACCAACTAATATTAAGCAACTATTTTAATGTAATAGAAATGGAAATATAAGATCTATGAGATTTTAGCTTTCATGCTGTTAATATCTAGTAAGTGCAGTATAATTACAGTGCAAGACAAAAGACTAAATGAAAGTTTAAACATTTATATAAACAGTCAACTACTAATCATTTCTTCTGTTCTTGAAAATATTGTTCATTGCTACCACAAATATGGAACATCATGATCAGATTAAATTAGATATGATAATATTAGCAAATGTTGAAATAGGTGATCCTTCATTGTAAAACAAACTATATACTTATTTGTGTTATATTTTTAAAACAGTGTTGAATTCCAAATAATGGTAGCAGAGCTACTTTGTATGTGTGTGTGCAAGACAGTATCACTGAATAATTTATTGAAAATCTAAAACTTAATTTTGCAAAATTAGACATAAGAATTTCTAAAATGTAAACTAATAAAATTGACAATTTTAAAAAACGTATGCTGCTTCAGTCATCATGATTTATTTACAATACCATGAAAATCCCATTTGTAAAAAATGTAGGTGGTGGGCTTGGCATGATAGATCAGTGGCTAAAGTCCTCGCCTTGCATGTGCCAGGATCCCATATGGGCATCAGTGTGTGTCCCAGTGGCTTCATTTCTCACCCAGCCCCCTGCTTGTGGTCTGGGAAAGAAGTGGAGAACAGCCCAAAGTGTTGGGACGCTCTACCCACCTGTGAGATATTTGGAGGTTCCTGGCAAGAAAGAATGAGGAGGGAGAGGAAGTGTAAGAGCGGCACAGAGAGATGCACTGAATCGATGCTGAGTACAAGTTGTACGAAAGGGCGGGAGCTGAGTCAGGGTCAGGATTCTTCCTAAGAGCGAAGGCTCCTTCTGGTACAGATGATTTACCTTCCGAAATGACTCAAAAGACATGTGTTATAGTCAGATCAACGTATTTACACGTGTTTCAATATAGCTTATAGATACAATTATAAGAGTAAAATGACATCCCCTGTTGGCCTCCTTCCCACTTCTCTATCTACCATGTTTCTCCATTTAATGACTAGTGCAACAAAATGCTGACACAAAGGCTTGGCCAGCTGAGCTGTCTGTGCATTAGCACCCCATGTGGGTGATGCTTCATGCCCTGGCTGCCCCACTTCTAATCCAGCTTCCTGCTTATGAGCTGGGAAGACAGTGCACTCCTGTTTCTCCCTGGGAGACCTAGAAGAAGCTCCGGGCTTCTAACTTTGGATCGACTCAGCTCTAGCTGTTGCAGCCGTTTGGTGAGTGAGCCAATGGATGGATGATCTCTCTCTGTCTCTAATTTTCTCTGTGACTGCACCACATAGATAAACAAATATAAACAAGCAAACAAAACAAAGTTCAACAAGTAAAAAGCAAAATTCTAGTTTTGAAGAAATATTGGTATGGTTATAAATGATAATCAAATGAAAGATGATACTTAAGTTAACTGCAGTAATTTTAAAGTGTTTCCAATCATTAATGCTATAGTAGTAAAACATACTTAACTGTTAGTTTAAGGCACAAGTCAAGTTTTATAAAACTATTTACCGAAATACTGATAGACATTGACAATACTTCCTTTTTGTCTCTTTTTAAAATATTTTTTCTGATTTAATTTTATGTCCCAAATTTATGGAAAAGACGTGATCTTTCTGTTTCTGTCACTAGCTTATTTCACTCAACGTGATATCCTGTTCGCATTCCTTTTGTTCAAAATGGTAGAATTATATCACTTATTATAGTTGAGTAAAACTCCATTACATAAATATGTCATGTTTTCTTTATCAGTTTGGGTCAATATCTTACTCTTAGCATTGTTAAGCTTTTTATTTTTGCAACTTTTTGGCTAGAAAATTAATTGAAGATGCTTTGGAAACTCTGAAGAACTGTTAATAAGAAGACATTTTATCATAGTTAAAGTATCGTACAGGATACATTTTGTTCCTTTCAGATTAGTATTCATATGCTGACGTCCAGCAGTCTAGTAAATTGTAAGAGACCTCAGATGGACACAGGATCCTTTATTTTTAAAGGTTTATTTATTTTCGTTGGAAAGGTAGATTTACAGAGAGAAGACACAGAGAGAAAGCTCTTCCATCCACATGTTCACTCCCTAAGTACCTGAAAAGCCCAGAGTTGAGTTGACCTGAAGCCAGGAGCCAGAAGACTTTGCTGCGTCTCCCACATGGGTGAGGGTCACCATGGCTTTGGGCCATCCTCCACTGTTTTCCCAGGACACAAACAGGAAGCTGGAAGGGCAGTGAAGCATCCTGGGACATGAACTGGCACCCACATGGGATTACAGTGCTTGCAAGATGAGGCTGTAGCTACTGAGCCATTGTTCTGGGAAGCCAGCGTTCAGACACAGCGTCTTTGCAGTGGTGATCAATGTATCGTGAAGCCAGAAGCCTTGGTCCTAATTTAATGTGAGTATTGTTTTTTGAAGCAGCCATGCACACATGGAAAATTCCATGTGAAACCATGGAGACCACCATATTTACAGACTCCAGGAACAGATTCTTCCTTCACAGTCCTGTGAAAAAGCAACCTTGCCGTCACTTTCATTTCGGTCTGCTAGCTCGCAGTGTTGACGTCATGTATTTGTGCTGTTTAACCTCTCAGGTGTTGTAGTGTACTGTGGGACGCCTAAAATTAACACATTCAGTAGCACTGTATTCCTTTGAATCCACTTATACACACATGCATGTGTACAAGCACATGGGTGCAATTTTGTATTCAGCTCTCTGAATTAACATTAAACATGAATATTTGGTTTCTAGTTAGCATCTCATTATTACAGTTTTCACCTGAAATATGAAAGGGTAAAAGGTCTTGCGGAGACACGTTTCTAGATTCTGATCTGAAATAATTCTGGTCACTAAAGTGTTACTCTAGGGTTTGTTCCCCCACTATCTTCATAAGCTCATGTGTGTCCATCTGCTAGCTTAACTCCTGAACATATCCCCCTTCAGGTGTTCAAGGCCTAACTCTTCACAATGTCTCCTAGAATTGAACATTTGGTTTGCTGCTATTATTTCCCTAGCTTTAAAGTTATAATAATTTTTGAATGGAAGAGTTTCTGTATTTTCAGTTTACATTGGCACCCACACATTGCAGAGGTGTTTTTTGTTTGTGTTTTGTCCAGTTCTTCACTGCTGTACTGGAATATGGAGGGTGACTTATCTGCAGTGGCATTCTGTGTTGGCGTTGGCTTCTCTGAACCTTCCAGGCTTTCCTTCATCAGCAAATGCTTTAGAGATTCTTGATTACTCGACTTATTTTAAATAGAATTTTCTGACCTAGTGTTTGCATTTCTCATGGTGAATTACTCTAGCTCTCTATGACTTGTAAAACATTATCATAGATAAGATTTTTATAGAAAGCTTGGTTGTCATAATGGCAGAGACACCGTGCACCATTTGGTGAATAGATTCAGAGATGCAGGGATTTCTTATTCAACTCCCCTTACTCAGAAACTGGATGAGATTTGAATTCCTATAATAGAAAAATAAATTACTATGAATTAGAAATGTGAGATATACCAGCTGGAATTCTTCCAGCTGCATGCAATAAGACATTCAAACATTCACTTAATGACTAAGAATAGTTCATTTATGACCTTATATGATGATAACCTGTGCTAGCCAGTATCTACAGCTGGATTATTCAGTGTCATAAGGTACTTAATACTAGCACTGTGCACACTCCACACCTTGCCCTGTTATGTGTATCAGCATGGCAGACTGACGGCATCTCAGGGTACATACACTACACTGTGCACACTCCACATCTTGCCCTGTTATGTGTATCAGCATGGCAGACTGACGGCATCTCAGGGTACATACACTACACTGTGCACACTCCACACCTTGCCCTGTTATGTGTATCAGCATGGCAGGCTGACGGCATCTCAGGGTACACACACTACACTGTGAACACTCCACACCTTGCCCTGTTATGTGTATTGGTGAGCTTTGCATAGTTGCATGAGAGCAGCAGTTCTTCCAGATACCACCTTCAGTCCCGATGGACCATCATGAAGAAGACACGATATTCCTCCCCTACTTACCAGGGACTCTTTCTTAAAAACTGCAAAACATATCCTTGTGCTGCTCTTAGGCAGATGCTGTGATGCAAGCACTCACAATTAAAATGAATAAAAGAAGAAAAGTAAATAAAAAAAGACAAACAAGAGGGAGAAATAAGGAGGACAAGGAGAATGAAATGAGTTGATGACGGCGTAGTGGGTCAAGATGCTATTTGTGACTCTGGTAACTGATATGGGCCCTGATTAGTGCCCCAGATATTCCACTTTTGGTTTGTCTCCCTCCTGATGGCCTGGGAAATAGTGAAAGATGATTTGGGCCACTGAAACTCATGTGGGAGACACAGAAGGAGCTTCTGAATTCTTGCTTGCCTTGACCTAGCATAGTCAGCTGCAGAATGAATGAGAAAGGAAAGATCTCTCTCTCTCTCTCTCTCTCTCTCTCTCTTTCTCTCTTTCTCCAATTCTAATTGTTAAATAAATAAATCTTTGAATAGAGTAATATTATGTCTTCATGACTGACCTTCTAGGTAGAATGCCTTCCCAGTGACTTTGAAATCTTTCAGTTCTGCAGTAACCTGATAACAGAAGGGAATTCAGAAAATTACTATTGATTGATTAATAACCAATATCTTCCACAATTGGTATTCAATAAATATAAACTTCATAGTAGATAACCAAGGTGAGTGTGTGTATGTATTTGATGAAACTGTGAGGCTCTGGTTTCTTGTCCCTATTTCAGCACTGGCGTGGTAGGTTGTTTCATGCAGGGTTGTAATTATGTAGAATAAACAGCTGGCAGTGTGTGAGATGTCCACACTTATTTCTGGATGTGATTCCTGTCCTGAGGCGCTCCTAAAGCGCCGGGTAATGGTTGCTGAATGGCCATTCATCCAAAGGAACAAATAATGTGTGAATCTGCCCGGGGACACAACCAGCTAAAATTGGTTGCAGTCATGTAATATGCATTTAGCCTGGTCAAGAGAGGAAGCGGGTCATCAGTTCAGGCAGGGTGTAATTGGCTCAGGACTAAAGAATGAATGAGACTGGGTCACAGTGCCCATTCCAGATATTATTGCCAACTCAACTAATGGATTTTTTCCCCATCTTAGTTAATGCACACTATTTCTTTAGGTACCATTGCAGCTATCACAATATAACAGTTTTATTAGTGGAATAACAAGATGATACTACAGCAATAAATAAATAAATAAAAATAGCAAAAGAAAAAAAACCATGAATGATGAAAGAGAAAGAGAGAGAGAATGTTAGATGTCAAGAACATCATGCATTGTAATGCAATCTCTTGGGAGTAATAATAGCCCAAGAGGGCCCGGCGGCGTGGCCTAGCGGCTAAAGTCCTCGCCTTGAACGCCCCGGGATCCCATATGGGCGCCGGTTCTAGTCCCGGCAGCTCCACTTCCCATCCAGCTCCCTGCTTGTGGCCTGGGAAAGCAGTTGAGGACGGCCCAATGCATTGGGACACTGCACCCGCGTGGGAGACCCGGAAGAGGTTCCAGGTTCCCGGCTTCGGATCGGCGCGCACCGGCCCGTTGCGGCTCACTTGGGGAGTGAAACATCGGATGGAAGATCTCTTTCTCTGTCTCTCCTCCTCTGTGTATATCTGGCTGTAATTAAAAAAAAGATGAATAAATCTTAAAAAAAATAATAATAATAATAGCCCAAGAATGGCAGAGCCGGGATGTTTATGCTGTCAAAATGTGAGAAGTACTAGCCATCATAATTAAAGTCAGAGGCAAGATTTGCCATCAGGGATTTATACAGATTTAGGTCAGAGCAAACTTCTTTGCTGCTCTTTGTATCTGATTTTCTCTTCAAAAATCTGGGTGGGAAAAAAAATCAGGTACATAATTACAATACAGTCATGGCGTATTAACATAAATTCCTACAGTAGGTAAAGAACAACTTGTAGGACAGCAGCTAGTGAAATAGGTTTAAATATTAGATCTGTGAATCAAGTGTCTAGGAAATTGCCTATAAATATTATTTCATGAATGCTTTTGTAATCACTACAATGCAGAAGGGCCTCCTTTTATCGGTTCTGGAGGACAATAGCTAAGGTAGCAGCTTTACTTTCTGAATCTGAGCCAATACCTGTGTTACAATTACGGATCAACTATATAAATGAGAAAGCATCATTAAGCTTTATTGAAGTGCAGAATATAGAGCATAAGTTTAGCCAAGATGGCAGAAGGGACAACACAGAGAAAGGAAAATATGAGGTTCACCTCTGAGCTGATTTTTCTCACAGATGTTTTATGGTGAGGGGCCATCCTGCTGTCTAAGCTTGTGGCTCACTGAACAGTAATAAGTTCATGACACTGATATCAATTATTGTTATTATTAATGTTTCCGAGATGATTGTAGCTCTGGCTTTGGGGAGAAACACAGCCTGCGGCAGATCGTTTGTTGCCATATCCGATACCTTATCTCCAGGAATTTATTTTTAGCCTTCTATGTATTACATTTGTTTCCAGACTTGTTATCTCTCTGAGTGTAATGATCATATCTTAAGCCTGTATTCACTGGATTTTTCTTATACATTTCGCTTTATTGCAGAAAAGATTTAGAAAGCTAAAGCTACAAATTTATATATCCCAAATAGTATGGTTTCTCTCTTATGACTTAGTTTTCTGATTTCTGAATAAATGTATAAGATGCCATATCACTGATTGATTTCCAGGTTCATTTTTCATTTCCTTTTTAGATTGCACATCTCCTAATTTCTACGAGCTGTCTCAGAAAAGTGACAGATCAAATAATGTTTCTAGAGGATCCGTCAAAACTCAGAGCCATAGGTCACGTCTGTTTCCATCTTAAGAAAGAAGCTCCCTAAAAATAGAATATGATAGAAATATCAACTGTTTGATAAAGTGAAAGCGAGTTCCTTCCACATGGTGGGACAGTCAAGAGGGGTTGCCTTGGTGGTAACTCCTGGCAAGTGTTTTTATCGTTGCTCTTACGTTTATGATTGCGTTGCAGCTGCTTATTTATAAAGCTGCTTTTAATCTTACTGGTCTGTGAACTGAGAGAGAATCCATATCATATTCATTTTCTCTTCTGCAAGACTAAACCATAAAAACACAGAACTTGTCATAGATTGGATGCTTAATGAACATTTACTGGATAAAGAATTGATAAAAAAAATGATTTGCCATTTCCATGTCCTGCTGGATAGGCATTTTTTGAGATTAAGCACTTCTTGGGCACAGGTTCCCTGCCGGAAGTTGTAGTCTGAGGAAGCAAGAGAGCAGGCCAAGTGTGCTTCCTGCTGCGGGCAGGCTGTGCTGAGCAGAACCCTGTCCCATCTTCACAGGCCAGCAGCCCCAGGTGGTGACTTCCTGTTCTAAGCAGACATACAATTAGAGAGGAGACTTCAACCAGGTTCTGCTGCATCCACTTGCCCCCCGGGAGCTCTGGGTGTCCTGTAACAGCTGCCACAGAGAACTGCTGTTCTGCTGCAACCTTTGCTCTGAAGGCCCCAGTAGCACTTACTCTGCTACTCAGGCTTATAGACGCACACTGTTCTGGTAGCAAGAATCCCTCAGGTAAAGGAGCTAATTAAATATATATGGGTTTTCCTTTAGCCAAAGGACATCCAAATACCGCTTCCTTCACATTTGCTTAAGCACAAGAGTAATTCAGTTTCAAAATGGAATATGTTTTGTTCTAAAATAAGTTGTGGCACCTATGAAATCTTGTAAGATGTAATTTAAGGAAAACCAGCTTGATGGTATAACGGGATTTTCTTATCAAGCAGTCTCCAGCTGTTGCAGCTGTCACACAGGCCATGCCCATGTCTGGTGTCATGCCAGTTTGATGCAAGCTGGTTCCACTTGACACCCTTTCAATTTCCCAGATGGCCTCGATTTTAAAGGGCATATTAGCATTATCACAGCCATCTTAAATGATGTGTCTTGGCTTGGCTTGAAGCCCGTTTTGTTTCTAAGTCACAAAATATAATGAAATACCACTGAGATAAAAAGGATTTTATTGTCTATATATGACGTCAAATGTTCTAATCTTTGACCAGAGAAATTGGAGATTTTTCAAAAGGTTGTTCCGTGAGCTACACTGCAGTGCAGCATCAAAGCTTCAGAACAGACTGGTTGAAATAATGGGAAGGGGGCTGATTTCTCTCACACCTCTTCAAAAACTCCATGCCTGTTGTGTGCACAGAAATAGGTTTTTTTTTTTAAAGATTTATTCATTTTATTACAGCCAGATATACACAGAGGAGGAGAGACAGAGAGGAAGATCTTCCATCCGATGATTCACTCCCCAAGTGAGCCGCAACGGGCCGATGCGCGCCAATCCGAAGCCGGGAACCGGGTCTCCCACGCGGGTGCAGGCTCCCAAAGCTTTGGGCCATCCTCGACTGCTTTCCCAGGCCACAAGCAGGGAGCTGGATGGGAAGTGGAGCTGCCGGGACTAGAACCGGCGCCCATATGGGATCCCGGGGCGTTCAAGGCGAGGACTTTAGCCGCTAGACCACGCCACCGGGCAGAAATAGTTTTTAAAAGCGTACAGAACTCTGCAACAAAAAGAGAAAATTCTGAAGACATAAATTCACTCTAAATTAAATTATTAACCAGTAAAATTACTTTCTCTGTCAATTATTAATAGCAGATCTCAAGCTTGTGTAAAATATGGATGTTTACTTCAGTGTTGTCAAATGCCTTCTATTCGGGTGTCATTTCATTGCCTTAATGTTATAATATTAAATTGTGTGATAGGAATGTTTGCTTCAGTTGAAACACAGTCCCTAAGAGACAATTAGTCCCTGATAACCTTATCTGGCACTCTAAGTCTGGTAAAAAATTTAGAACTTCACTTTCTCTTATACACAAATTAGGATGATGGGACCATGAGTTTGCAGTGGGAACCCAGGGTAGATAACACCTTAGCAATATGCTGAGCGCAGAATACCTAACTACTCCACGATTATTGGATTTGTTCTTGCTACCAGAACTCCATGAATATGTGTTTTGGGAATATACTACAGAAAAGCAGGGACCCAATTGATTGTAAGAGCTAATCTGACTTTAATTAAAGCTCACTAGGACTCTGAGTGGTAGAAATAGCCAACCTCAGTTGTGGCAGAGGAAATTGGAGGACTGTGAAAATGTTCTGTAACACAACGGGCAGTGAGATTTCAGCTGAAAGTCTTCAGATGTGCTATCCTGCATTCCAGCTTTAAGGCAGGCTGCATCTTCAGTCTCCTGGGTTGAAAGGGTTAATTGTGAAGGTGGATGCATTTCTGGAACTCTGGAATCTCCTGAGAAACAGCTACACCCTGTTTATGGGAAAACCCTGCTTCCTGGAATACCAGGAAACAAAATGAGAGATAGGAATGGTCTTGGAGTTTTTGGAATTCCTGGGAAGGACAGTTACCTTCCCGGCATGCTGTTTACTGTCTACATTGAAGTGATAAGATTGGAATCCTGGGCTTTTAAATCTTAAATCCTCATTGAAGTAATTGAAGTAATTGCACTATGTCACAAATAACCCCCGTTATGTATTTACCCAGTACCATTTCACTACTGATTTTTTTCATAGATAATTGCTATAAAAACCTGCATTTACTTTGTTCGGGGTGCTTCTTGCTCATGGCAAGAGGTGGCTGCCAAACTGGACATTAAAACCATTTCAGTCGCGTTGGAGTCTGGCTCAATTTCTTTGAACCCCAGCAGTGGGTGTGTAAGTGTGGATCGCTCCCATTTAGCAGTGCAAGAGTGAATGGCTTCATTTCTCAATGGGACGGAGCAAGGAAAAGGGGGATTTGGTCAGACAGTGAAATGAATGATTTACGTATGAAGTGATTAGCTTTGAAGGGGCATGAAGTTGCCTTTGCACAGATGAGTGTCTAGATCTAGGTTTTAGAAAGAGAAGTCTTTAGATGCACCGTGTATCTATTGAATCTGAGAAACACATAGAGAAAGCAAACAGGTAATTGCAAAAAAGGAATTTGGAGTCAAATTTGCTGTCATGTGCTTGCCACATTCTTGTACAGGAAAAGTGGCAGATGACAGCAGGTAGAGGCAGGTTGGTTGTTTTCTCTGTGAGTCAGAATTTGAATTGTGCTTTCCCTATTACTCTCTGTAGACCCCTGACATGTTATCCAACTTTTCTACAATCATGAATCACTTTCTTCATGTTGAAAACCTTAATAAGGGTATCCTATGATTGATGAAGACATCATATAAATTCACAGACTTTAATTTATTGAAACTATGCATGCTTTATAAATACTGTAACATTATGACTGGCTTAAAGATACACATAGACATTTCAAATTATCTCCACTGCCTTCCTTGCTGGTCTTGGGAGAGATTTGTGTTTCAATTTGATACAGAGCATATCTAAATCGCCTGCAAGTTTTAAAATGTTGAATTGATCCTTTTTTCCCCTCTGTAAGTAGTTTGAGATATTTAAATCTGATTACACTGGAGGAATTGGTGCTTGACACAGTGTCTAACATAGTTTGGGATAATTTTACCCCATATTGAAGTGCGTGCGTTTGAATCCCACCTCCCATATAAATCTTGTTTTCCATTAATGCATATTCATGCAGCAGGTTATGGTTTAGCACTTGGATTCCTGCCACCCCTGTGAAAATCCTGAGTTGAGTTCTGAGCTCCTAACCTAGCCCCAGCTGTTGAAGGGTATTGGGGGAGGTTGGAAAATGTGTTTCTCTCTCTTTCCTGATGTCTTGTCTTTTATTCTGCTCTCTATGGATTTTAGGCAAAGTGAAAGTTTCAGTTTTTCAAATCATGACATTAAAAGATTAATATGACTCACACAATGGATCACGGCATCTCTGCTGGCCTAAGTCCACGGGACACATCAAGAGAAGCTGAGTTCTTTCAGTGATCCATTTTGTAGTTCTGATCCCTTGGAGTTGGAAGGTGGTTAAAATGGATACAGCATACAATAGTACTTAAGAGATGAGGACTGCAAAGGTCATGTTTACATCTTGACAGTCATTACAACATAAGGAAAATATAAAATGCTTAGATAAAGACTCTACCAAATTTGGTACAGAGGCAGTTTTCAAATCTAATGGAGTTTGGAAGACTTCAAACCATCGATGCTTTTTGGAGCAGTTCAGGCAGATGTATTCCTTTTCCTGCTGGGTGTGATTTCTTCTAGAGTTTGCTAATATCTGTGATAGTTTTCATTCTACTTGTACCCTATAGTAACACTTGGATAGGCGTGGTTCCCACATTAAGATGCTTTAGGCATTAATGTATTTTTCATTGCATTTTAGAGGTTATTGTAAGGACAAAGACCATTGTGTAAAGGCCTCCAAGTAAGGAGAACTTCATCTCTTGCATAAGCTTCCTTTCGTCTGCGGTCAGAGTTGTGGTGCCGTTGTCTGCTTGCCTCTCAGGAACCAACTTACTGGTATCAGGACAGAATCAAGGCCTTGGAAGACAGAAGACAGAGCCAGATCTTGGTTGAGTTTCTTCATCTTTTTTTCTTTTTTTAGTCTATTTCATCTTCACCTAGACATGTGGTAAAAGGTACAAGTATTCGCCTCTTGAGGAAAGCGTAGAGAATCAGCCCATTCGGATCTCTCCAAAAGTGGTGACTTGAGGACTGAGCTACCCACCAGTCTCACTCCAGATGCAGATTGTCTCCCCACACTCACATGCGCTGCTTGGATGTGGCGACAGCCTTAGTGTGATTCATCCTGCGATTTAAATGTAGGCAAGGGTGTCTACTTATCCAGATGAAAATATCCAGGCTGATTTTTAAAAAATGTCCTTTTTTGGGCAGTTTAAGATTTCTATACATATAAAAGATAGAGTGGTCTCATTTGTTTACATTTAAATTTATTGTTACATATTTGGAGATCTGAAAATAAAATGATACACTTCATTTGATGACGGATCTGCTTCTGTCCTAGAGCAACTTCTATTGGCATGAGTTGTAATTCATCTTGCTATAACTTTTTTATTGCTATTATTACTATTAAAATTCTTTTTCTACTGGATCCAGATGGGCTATTTTATTTGATTTGCTTAGCAGAGCACAGCCTAGTTTTCCACAAGCAACACGTTGCCTGGTAATCCATTCCTTCAGTTTTCCTTTCTCTGGGAGCTAATTCATAAACTCTTCTACACGTATCCAGCCTAGCGCTGTCAGGTTTGCAACCACACTGTCCTGCTGGGTCTTTGGGGTTCCAAGTGATTCTCTTTGTCTTCCTTAACACTTTGAGTCCTTGCATTTTGATTTCCATTGTCCTCAATTCTGATGGTCTCCAGCTCCTTCCGTTGCTGAATCAAAGTCCAGTGCTTCCTTCCTTTGCTTCTACAGTCCATCCTTAAAACAAATGAGTCAAAAAAAAAAAAATTAACAACTAGTTTAAGTGCCAGTATAACTTTGTGTGGAAGTTGAGACACACAACTAGACACGTCTGTTACAGGTACAAAATTGATTTGATGATCTGCAGTTTTCACTGGAGTCTGTATTTTGCATCCAAACTGCTCAAAGGAAGGGGCCTCTTGTCAAAAGCTCTGTAACTTAAATGTGTTATGACTTTCCATTTTGACCTGATAGACACTATATTTTTGGCTATTTCTAAGTCTTCTGGGCTATTTAAAGACTCTTTGGAATTTTTGTGTGACTGTATGTAGCCGACATGGCTAAATGGGAAATGCCTAATAAAGAGTGAAAGGAAGACATACAGTTTTAAATTTGTGAATAATCTTGATGATTAGAGAACTCGAAATATAACATGACACTCTTTTTAAAATTATTTATGTATTCTTATTGGAAAGTCAGATTTACAGAGAGAAGCAGAGACAGAGAGAAAAACCCTCCAACCGCTGACTCACTCCCCAGTGGCCACAATGGCCAGAGCCTAGCTGATCCAAAGCCAGGAGTCAGGAGCTTCTTCTGGGGCTCCCACATGAGTGCAGGGTTCCAAGGCCTTTGGCCATCCTCAACTGCTTTTCCAGGCCACAAGCAAGTAACTGGATAGGAAGTAGGGCATCTGGAATACGAACCAGTGCCCATATGGGATCCCAGGAGTGCAAGGTGAGGACTTTAACAACCAAGCAAATGAAAGCCACAGTCTGTGGGCAAAGCGCTGTTGCAGGAGCTGACTGAATATTGTCCTTCATTAATTCCTTTTTCATCAGAGTTGGGTGCATCCGAGGAGAGACTGACATAGGACAAGGAATGCATTCAAAACGTCTTACTTTGGGGCATTCATGTGGAGCAGCAGGTTAAACCCGTTCCTGGGAAGCTGCTATTCCACGCACAATGCAGTATGGAGTCCTGGAACTCGGCTTTCAAGTGGGCTTTCTGCTAATGCATCCTGTGAGACACCAACTAATGACTCAACTGCTTGGGCATCGCGACTTGCGCGCTCACCTGGAGGGAGTGCGAGGCGTCCACCTGGGCTAGCCCCGGCCGTCGTGGACATTTGGAAGAGAAGGAGCGGGATTCCGTTCCTTCTCTGTCCCTCAACCTTCCAAGTAGATGACAAAAGATAAGAATAAGCATTTTTAAAAGGATTAAAATATTTTCATATATAGTTAAAAATATGGATTCTTCTGTAATACAAAGTGACAAACACTGAAAATATCCTTAGCGGATGAAAAATATTCTTAGCATGGCTATAAAACATGGAAAGGTGGAGGCTCCATGGGCGGAGGCTCTCAGGGGTGGAACTTCTCACAGGCTCACGATCCTACAGGCGGAGGCTCTCTCAAGAGGAGGCTTCCATAGGCCGAGGCTCTTACGGGCGGAGGCTTCCATCAATGCACGTAAACACAGATGTGTGGGCCTTACTGTGCTTGAGTTTTATGTCCTCTGCACCAAGAATCGCCAAGACATTAAGAACAATCTCTCATTCTGAAGGTCATGACACCTGATGGTACTGACCCAAAGTCTACAACCATGACACAAGAGACAAAGTTTCACCTTAGATGACACCTTAGACAAGTAATTGTGCCAAATGGAGGAGAGGTAGTTAAATAGTAACTAGGGAGTGGTAGAAAAATCTAAAAGAGCAGTGCATTTGTTGGCTTTTAGTGATAGCAAATAATCAAAACAAAATTGGATAATGGCAGCATGAAATCTCATGAAACAGCCTCCACCTGGGACCCTCTCCTAGGCCTCTGCCGGCCTCCAGCTACAGCCCTCATTCTGCCCGGCCTCCAGCTACAGCCCTCATTTCCACCCTTGGCCCAGCCTCCATCTACAGCCCTCATTCTGCCCGGCCTCCAGCTACAGCCCTCATTTCCACCCTTGGCCCAGCCTCCATCTACAGCCCTCATTCTGCCCGGCCTCCAGCTACAGACCTCATTTCTGCCCTGGGCCAGCCTCTGCTATTGCATTTATTCTGGGAGTCAATCAGACTGCTTCTCTGTCTCCTCTCTCTTTTACTTCTGTTTTTTCACAAATTTTAAAAGTGGTTAAGTGGAACACCAGGTAAGAAAAATATGCTGTGCATCATGTTTTAAAATGGTAACCGGATGTAATTCCTCCGCTTCTTTAGGTTGACTGTGTTATCAGAATTCGATCATTATCGTTTAATCATACTGGGATGTTTTCAAATCTGCTGTGCCTGGGATAGATTGTTCTCTTTGAACTTGATGCATGTCAAAAGAACTTTATAGTTTAAGAATGACTTGGGATTTCATGGCTAAAACATGCCCGCTGGAACAAAAATAGAAGTTTCCAGAGACTAATCATTTTCCTTATAGAGTTTAGAAACACCAATCTATTACCACTACGAGCTTTCTCTTTGATATTGTAACACTATCTATTCCACGTTGTGCAGTGCTACATTGCAATCACATTACTGAACTTGAGAAACTAATGACTTCACATCTTGAGACTTGCTATTTTAATAGATAGGAAGACTCATTACAGAGACGATGGAATGAAAATAATTAAAACTAGGTATTATGTTTATTTTTTCGCAAGCACTTTTTAACTTATGTGATACCTTATAATAATATCTGTGACCAAAGGATGCAAGCATTAATAGTTAGATTAAGAAATACAGCAAATGAATTATCGCATCATTGAGAAACATTAAATGTGAGAGTACTTTTAAATCTAACGAATTATAAATTATATAAAATAAGGAGAAACATGAATCATGAGAGAGACTGCCGAGGCCCATTGAGGCCCATCACATCTCTTCGCCAAGTTGACAACGTTGTAGAGTGAGAAGCATCAGAAGGTGAATCAGCAAGTGTTAAACCTGATGTGAAGTGCATCCCTTTTATACTTGTAAACAGTATAAATCTGAACAGAGTATTCTGATTTTCTCTGTAATTCTATAGTGTTGCCAGATGAGGTATTGTATTAACTACTTCCTTTCTTGGGCAGAGTACTAGATATTCATTAGCATTACATAAATTGCTGAACCTTAAGAATAGATTCTTACAAAACTACTTATTTTACCACTTGTATTTGTACAGCATCTGAACAGAGTTATTTTCATATTATTGCTGCAGACTTGTCTCATTAGTTTTTAAGTGTAACTGAAAGCTCCTTTGGAAGGGGGTTTGGAACTGTGAATCTAAGTTTCCTTTAACTCTAAAATGACCGTAGGACAAATCATGTTTTTCTACCATGATTCCTCAAGTCTCCAGTGCGTGAGCATACTTGTGTAAGTGTGTGTGCTAAATCCCCAAATGACTTTAGCCGACTTCCTCCCTCCCTAACAGCCATCAGCTCCTACTAGCATAGAAGCAAAGATATCTCAAGTTTGATTTCATGTGGCTCCATGTAGAGTGTAAATTGAAAGTCTTAATTTCCATAGATGAGGAAGGCATGATTTCAAATTTCATTAATTCCTGAAATGAAATATTTATGCAAAATATCCTGAGGAATCATTGTCATCACAAATTAAAACCTTTTATCAATTTGATACATAAAATAACATAGCTTTAACTAGTAAGCCTCATCAAAGTGCTGCTCAGGCAATAATGGATTTGTTTGCCAGTTTTCTTCCTGAGGAAGCTGAAATACATGTTTCCTAATCATTTATAAATTGTCCAATTATTTGATACATTTACGCTGTTACTTTATCTGAGTGTTGCTGACAGCTGTGTTTGCCTGTGTATCTTTTAAGATTTATTCCTTTTTATTGGAAAATCAGATTTACAGAGAGAAGGAAAGACGGAGAGAAGTATCTTGCATCCACTAGTTCACTCCCCAAGGGGCTGCAATGGCCAGAGCAGAGCCCTCCGAAGCCAGGATCTGGGAGCTTCTTCCCAGTCCCCCAAGTGAGTGCAGGCTCCCAAGGCTCTTCTACTTTCCCAGGCCACAAGCAGGGAGCTGGATGGGAAGTAGAGCTGTTGGGATTAGAAGCAGCGTCCGTGTGGGATCCCGGTGTGTTCAAGGTGAGGACTTCAACTGCAATGCTATCGCGCTGGGCCCTGAGATTGAGATTTTGATATCTGTGAAGGATGGTAGTCTCGAAAGCCCTAACACATAAGGAAGAAGGCATGCTGACTTGGTCTGTTTTCTCTTCCTTTTCTCTTTACTGTTTGTGTATTGAAGCCTCTTGGTCATGAAAGGGAAGGCTTGTACAAAACCTCTGACAGTCTTGGAGAGGGAGAATTCACTGGGGAAGTTTTACTTTGTACCCTCAGCCATGTTGGCTCTCTGGCCATGCTGGCGCCCAGGCTGGGAGATCCAGTCTCTCCAGGCACCACTGCTGCTGTGTTAAAGCCAGCTTGAAGCCATGGCGCCCTCTGCATCCCTTTCCATGTTCCCACTTTCTGGCCGACAGAGACAAAGTGAATTGGGACGATCTGGGAGCTGTTGCATCACTTTCAATCACATAAACTCAGTGCCTAGCTTCATTCTGGCCACTGCTGAGCGCTTGCTCTATAGGCATGCCAGCGGTTGGCCACTTGGTGCATTTTTTCTCTTTAGTTGTTTCAGCTCTGATTTCTTACCAGTTTGCTGTCTACTCCATGTCTGTTTCCTACCAGAAGGGCAGAGTTGAGAGTCTTACAATGCTTAAAATCATTGGAAATTCTTTTCATTCTCCAAGTATCATCGTTCCAACATGCTGTGTAAGACAGCTCCTTAAAATGTCCACAGAAAATGAATGTTCAAAGTTAGCTTTTTTAAAAAAAAACAAAATAAACTGACCTTCTATGTATTGGAGGAGGAGCAGAAGAAAGTGAGAGAGAGAGAGAGAGAGTCTACAATGCAGTAAATGGCTGTGGCTGGCCTGAGACAGCCAGGAACCCAGAACTCAATCCCTGCCATCTGGTCTCCCATGTTGGGGACATGAACATATTTATTCTAGGTTCCAGCTTTGGCTTCTCGAATGCGCTTTAGCACAATGCTGGGACAAGAAGCTACGCCAGGCCTGGATCCCAGACCCTCTGATGCCCTACACAGTTTGTAATCAACATCTTAATTATTTTTCTTCAACAACTTCCTTTAACCTTACATTTTATTCTCATTGCTTCACCGGCTTTTTGAATCCCTCTTGTATGTGTGAGTCAAAAAAATAAAAAAGAAACCTTGCAGCTTTCAATAGACCGTTATGTAACACTCTTTGGGAACATCTAAGTGCAGAATATTTTGTGAGAAAAATATTTTTGATGATATGATGTTATTGCTCATTATACAGATTTTCAGCTATTTTTTTAAAAAAGTTTTATTTAAATTTATTGGAAAGTCAGATATACAGAGAGGAGGAGAGACAGATAGATCTTCCATCTGATGGTTCGCTCCCCAAGCAGCCACAATGGACAGAACTGTGCCGATCCAAAGCAAGGAGCCAGGAGCTTCTTCCAGGTCTCCCATGCGGGCACAGGGTCCCAAGTCCTTGGGCCATCCTCAACTGCTTTCCCAGGCCACAAGCAGGAAGCTGGATGGGGAGCAGAGCCACAGGGACAAGGACTGGAGCTTAAATGGGATCCTGGTGCATTCAAGCCAAGGACTGTACCCGCTAGACTACCATGTCTCACCCAGATTTTTTGTTCATTTGATTTTTTTTTTTTTTGTCGAATATAGGCAGTGACAGAAGTGTTATAAGGTAGCTAAACAAATAGTTGATTTTCAACAGTATTGCGAACATTTAATCTACATTTTCTTCTATTGTAATATACATAAGGTGAGAAAGCGCTACTCTAACAGCACACCTGAGACCAGGAAGCCCACATCAATCTCTCCAAAAGGGCATTTTAACTCCTTTTTTACAGACAAGGGAGATTTGAGCAAGTGAGTTGATTTGTTAATTAGTTATAAAGTGATTATTCTTGTGGTATACATAGCAAAAATCGATTAGTAATTATTCATTTAATGAATGAATGCATTTGTAAGAATTGTTCCAATGCCTCCCTTTCAACAGCGTGCCATTGGTGCTTGTGTGTAATTATTTTCCTTAGTTTACTCCATTCACAAAGCTTAATTGACTTGCCTAACTTTAGTTTATCACTGTCTCTGAAGATTAATACAATTATAGTGGCACATGTCTTTGGTAATAAAGAAATGATCTACAATTTTACATTATTAATTACATTTGTGCAATTTTCAGACCCACCCACAATGATACCTCTGAATAATTAACCTTGATTTGTCATCTCTTCAGGAAGATATTTACATTATTATACCTCACCACATTATTTCTTTTTTTTATTAATTATTTTGCATTATGTGACAGTTTCATAGGCTCTGGGGTTCCCCTCCACTCCTCCCCATGTCCCTCCCCCACGGTGGACCCCCCCCCACCTCGTTGCAGCATTACAGTTCAAATTCAATCAAGATTGTTCCCTTACAAACAGATACCAACATATAGTCCAGCTAATCATTGTCCAGATGGATTGAACAGCTTCTTCGGAAGACTATTTAGCTGGGATCAACCCCTAGTGGGTTTAATATTTCTCTAGTTATGAATCATTGCCAGTCTCGCCACTCCCAGTTCAAGAGGTCATTGCAGAGTTCACTGGTTGACACTATCATAGAGACTTCATTCGCCCATCTTTCGCTGCCAACATACATCCAAGGTGGCTGATTGACCCGTTCTGTCCTCTGTCTTCTCTTGGCCAGGACTCTGAGTCCAGCTGTTCATCGCCACATTCAGCTTGTAGTTGCAATTCCTGGGCTGGTTTTGTTTTTGGGCTTGAGTTGCACTGGAACCAGTGGGTGCTGGGCAGGACCAGATTGGTCCTGCCCAGCACCCACTCGGCTCCTACATCAGCCAGTGGGGGCTGCAGCCCAGTCGGGGCGACCCACAATATCCCCCACTAGGCCCGCCCCCTACCCTGGTTCTCCTGTGCGTATAGCAGACTAGTCCAGTCTGTCCCACATCTCATCTACCTCTTGTATTTGTCCCTGGGTTTGAAAGCTTAGTTCTAACTAACATTATTTCAAAGTGTGAATACATATCTATTTAATTACTTGATTTTGTCAATTTAATCACATGTATCCTCTGTTCTATGAGTTAGGGGCCAGTATGAGGGCACAACAGCCGTCCCTTGTGGGTCATAGTTCGTATCCCAGCTGCTCCACACACTGATCCAACTCCCTGCTTATGGCTCGGGAAAGCAGCAGAGGATGGCCCAAATCCCTACACCCATGACAGAGATCTAGAGAAAGCTCCTGCCTCCCAGCTTCAGACCAGCCTAACTCTGGCTTTTGTAACTGTTTGGGAAGTCGACCAGCAAGTGGAACATCTCTCTTGTGTATCTCTCCTCATTTCTCTGCATCTCTGGTTTACCAAGTAAAACAAACAAATGTATATGCTTTCAATATTAGAATGTTAGGGACATAATTCAAACAAATCTGAAGGATTTACAATCTAAAGCTCTAGTAGAAAACACATTCATGTATATCTGGTTATGCTTCATTAAAAGTTTAAGCGATGGTTAAATAACAGAATATAAAATGTAGACATTAATTTTTATTTGTTCTTTATATCTTAAATTTTAATGAATATGTATAAGAAAGGCAGGAATAAATAGAGAGAGAATGAATCTTCCAGCTACTGCTTTACTTCCCAAATGCCTAAAGCACTTTAGGTTGGCCATGTTTAAGCAACGAAAGAGAAAGTGGATCAGGTCTCTGCTTGGACAGCAAGGGATCCAGGCCCTCCCGTCCCCGCTTGGGCGGCAAGGGGTCCAGGCCCTCCCGTCCCCGCTTGGGCAGCAGGGGTCCAGGTCCTCACAGTAACACACTGCCTCTGTGTACACGCGTTTAATGCTATCAGGAATGGTCTCAGAGCTGGCACTTGAACCCAAGCACTCTGATCAGGGGTAAATGCAGCCAAAGAGGTGTACTGTCCTCTATGCCAAACCCTGCTCTTTTGCTTATTAACAGTAAATTATGTACCTTAATTATATTGGTAAAATTATTGGTTCTAATTGGTAATTAAACCTCTGTATGTACAGGAAGTTATAGTTCTGCTTGCAGATGTACAAGAGGTCATCCGAATCTATAACCACCCCTTCCCACTCTGTTAGCAAGGAGCCTTGAGTCCATCAGGTCTTCCTGGAAGTCCTTATTTCCAACGGAAGAAGTAGTAGCAAAATGCAGAGAGTAACCCACTGTCAGATGCGGCTTGCGTGTACCATTGACATGCTGACCAGTTTTGTTTGAATACTTTGTTTTGGATCAACCAGTGATTTTTTTTGTCATAATAAAAGTCAAATTTTTGTCTGGATATTGTCCTGGGTTCTTGCACAGTTTAAAACTACTATTTTTTTGTGCTTTGCTTATTAAATATCATGATATAATTCGAAGTAGAGTAGCCTTATGGATTTAAATGTATTGCAATGAGCTATCCTAAAGTTACATAAACAACAACACAAAATGTTGAACATTTATATAGCAGGCACATTCTCTTGGTTTTAATGCCGACATTTCTATTTGCTAGCTGTAAAATCACTGATAGTTTTATATCTCTCTGAACCTCAATTATTTTACATTTATAATATTGCAGAATTGTAGAAAATACAACATAAATTATATTTACTATATTCGCATAGGTGTCTCCACAAAACTATCATGTTTTGATCCTTAAAAAGTATCCAATAAGAATGATAACCCAATGTTTTTTTTCAATATAAACATAATTTGCCCCTGTTTCTATGACTAAAGTGATTGGCAAGGAAAAGGGCCTTTTTATTATTCTGATTCTGGACTGTCTAAAATCTTAGTTCTTTGCGTTTTCCAGGATGTTACATCTTGTCAGAAAATACTGTGTGTGACACATATTCACCAAATGTCAAGCGTAAGTGGATTTGGGAAGTTTCTCATATTCTATGCAAAGTTAATCCTCTCCACCTCTCATTTTTCAAACTTCAACTCAAAAGTACACAGTGAAACAAAGGATGCATCCCGTGTGTATATGAACTGTGTGTGTGTATGTGTGTATTTCTGTACGAATACTTTCATGTATGATGTAAATACATTGAAGGGAAAACACTGAGCATTTTCTTTGAATACAAACCAATAGGGGGCATGAGAGTACTGTTACTAACTGCTATTGGTGCTCATCTGGTTCCATAATACTTTTCATCTGACATTCCTTATTCTTAAAATATCATTATAGCTAGGCTTAGTATTCACAATTACTTTACTGAAACTAGTTGCTAAAATTTACTGTATTGATGAAATGCTTTAAGTCTTTGCAATGTTACTGAATGAAGCTTTTTCATTAACAAGGCATATGTGATGGTGGGGGGTGGGATGTTAAGATTGGGTATTCAAACGAAAGTAATTAAAGTGAACATGGAGCTGAAAATGAAATCGTGACACACATAAGTGACCTTATTATCATAAGATAGCAGAATGCTGTTCAGGCATTTTTCCTGTAACTGAGTGGACGATATGTTAATTGTCTGTCTCTTTGCTCTTCCACTTCCCACTAGGAGGACTGAGTGTTTGCTATTTTTAAGAGAGGAATTTTTAAAGACAAAAGTCCACAAATGTTTGAATCTGTGGGTTTAGGATGAAATGCCACACACACACACACAAAAAAAATTTCGATAGTAAACTTTTACTTTGTCTGGTGTTAATTGGAGAATTAACTGTTTTGTTACCACCGATGCTTACTTGTGTAGTCAGTGTGTAGTCATGAGGGAGAAAGGCTGGACCTGGTTTGTTTCCTGTCTCCTGTAAGTGACTTCAGAAACTTCAAACGGGCTTTTCAAATTTAAGTTTATCTTGAGTTTTTCTCAAGACTTTGCTTAGAAGCACAAGCTTTCTCAACAACGAAGAACAAATGTGAATTATTTTCCTTGTATGCGAGGCGGTATAGCACAAAATGAGCAGGCCGAATTGTGAGTTGACAGGGGCAGGGGACCTGCAAGCTCTGCTGTGTCCTTGCTTTCCAACCTACAAGACACAGCAGCTCCCTTCTGGAGGTGTCTCCCTTGGTCGGCCCACTGGAACTTCCTTTCTCTGCTGTGGCTCTGTAGCGAAGAGCGACCAGCAAGTTCATCTGGTGTCATCTCCTTCGTATTTTTCGGGGGAGGTACTGCAATAATGCTAAGTTCCAAATGCATTATTCACTCTTCTGACAGAATTACTGCTGCCTGTTTACAGTGTCCGGTTGTGCCACCTATGCCTGGGACAGATGCTCCTGCTGGTGTTGGAGAATTGGCCGCAAATTTATTCTTGGAATAAAGCTCGGATCCGCTGGAGAATTTCAGTTTAAGGTGTGTTTTGTACAGAATCTCACCTTCACGTGGTCAGCAAGGGAGCCGTCTGGAACGGGATGAGAGCCCACTCAACAGATTTGATTGGTCTGCTTAGCACGAGGCTGATGCAGGCGGAGTCACTCAGGAAGCAGCTGTCCCCTTGCTCCTTTGTATTTCTACGGACAGCCTTGTTCTCCTCGGTTTCCGTATTCCTTCTTTGGCCCTGAAGACCTTTTATTTGTAGATTCTCTCAGCTCTCATCTACTTTGCTTGGATTCCATATTCGAGTCAGAATTTACATGTTTAAGAACTTCTGCTAAGGAACAACTATATAAATTTCTCAGATACACTGATAAATTTGGCAAAGACATTAGTTATAGTGTCTAGTAAGTCTATTCTTTCACATTTCAGAACGCTGGCGATGCCTCTAATTTTCAAGTGATTTCTCGTAGTCTTCATTGCAACTTTGTTGTTTACAGTAATGCTCTGGGTTTGTTTTGATAGCGGCAGTAATGGATTGTCTATAACCTATGCTCTCATCTAGTTCCTGTTATGACCAATAGAACTCATTTGATTAGTAGCCATGGAATTGTATGTAGTTAACTTGCCAATATGGCAATTCAACTTGTGATCTTGACTTCATTAACACCATGCTCCAACCAGCTAAGCTAACAAACCAAGAAAATCAAATTAGACACTACACAGAGATTCTGGGTAATTGCATTTTCCTATTTTGGTTCTTCACTGTTGCCTCTGTCACCAATTACCAGCTCCCCAGTGGTGACAACTGTGTCTAAAGGGTATTTTTCATTTTGCCTCTCCGATTCAGCTTGTAAAATGCAGAGCAAAGTCATGATCGTATGTCGGAAAAACCACCATACTGAACATGCTTTGCCAGAGGTTGAAGTAGCACATTGCAGCATCCCAGGAGAAAAGCTGCTGCGTCTGTGGCCCACAGGAAGCTGGAGATGGTTTCGGCAGCTCTTTGATGCATTTTCTGTGTGTCTCCTTTCCAGTTTCTGAGTCTGATTTCTGCCTTCAGTTCCTAGCCTACATCATAGCTGCGCTTTGATGTGAACCCAGATTTCAGATGAAACTGCAGGGATTAGAACCAATGCCCAAATGTTTTTTCTTTTTTTTTTTTTTTGGTAAACTTCCTGACATTTCATTGTAATTATATCACAAATGACTAGTTGAGAACATTGTGCTTATTGGAGAGTCGATTGAAGTTATTTCAATGCATATAAGAGATTGCAGAGCTTAACACAAGACACACTTGGAACTATCAGTTTTGCATTTCTCTGTAAGGTTTTCTACTTACTTGTGCGACTATTGCCTGAAACATCTGAACATCGTTTGTGATTCTAGAGTACTTTTCAATTTAAGAGTCATTATGACATTTGTAAACAAATGAAATGCCAAAAAAATCAGAGAAACAATCTATGAGTGTATAGACTGAGATCATTGTTGATGAATAGCTATTTTTCGTTTCTGTAGGAAAATAAACACCTGTGGAATGAGTGTGCTCTGCAACCTGGCACTGCTGAGGTTTTTCCTCAGATTCTATTCACGTAGTTCATTCATTAACTAGACATTCATTGAATGGTGTCCACATGTCACCTCG